>NC_133899.1:29189550-29503445 GCF_964199755.1 Larus michahellis | reverse complement strand
GGAAAGGAGAAAAAATTTAGTTCATGGATGTGATGTTAATTTTTAGACAGTTGAGAAGCCCTTAGTTCATCATGAACAAAATACCTCACCAGAAAAATAGACAGCAAGGACGGAAACCAGTTAAATTTCATGACTATTTCATGGCTGCTGCCTTTATTAAAAAAAAATAACACAAGAGGAGTATAGCAATAGAATCTCTACTACTCATTTATACTACTAGAACAGTTACACAAACAGAGAAGACAGTACTGCCCGCAATCTCCCCAGGTAAAAGGAAACATAGGCCTGAGTACAGCAGCTCCTGGATTATTGATAGGACTAGCAGCTGAACATTAAACCATCTTCTGCCAAAGCAGCAGCAAAAAAAATCTCATTGGCAGAGTAGAGCATGGTTTCTGGAGAAGGAAGAATCCATTCTGTGTAACAGGAACACTTTTGCAGGGTTTAGATTGATTTAAGCTTGAAAACAAACAAAGAAAAATCAACACCTTAGGTACCGTGATCCATAGGAGACATCATCGACGTGAACTGGGCTAGGAATTCACAAACCAAAGAGTCTCAGTAGCTGATAGAGGCATATGTATCGCTATAACTGATTTATTGGGCAGGAATGCACGCCCAGCTCACCTGGTACTCTCAATCCGACGTGTCTGGAGCACAGCACCCTCACACATCTGCCAAGCATCCCTAAGGCTCAGGCAGACAGAAAAAGGCATGAAAGCGTTAGAGTTAGAGGGAAAGAAACACCTCATGACATCTCAGGCCCCTCTATAGCCAGCCTCGCGGTCTGACCAATGCCTCTCGCGTTGCATCTTGGTGTGATCTTGCTTCCCCACAGATACATGTAGAGGAGGGAGCAGAGGAGAGCCCATGCCCGGTGCCCCAGTGCATCAGGCTGCAGGAACGGCACAGACAGACAGGCTGCTCCAACCATGTGGCTTCTCAGTGGAAAATTGGAGAAATAGAAACACAGCCACAATAATAAAACCCAACAGAAAATACCTCCTCCTCCCTCAAAATACAGACGAGCAGGCTTGGCTCAATCCAAAGGTCAGCTGATTGCCAGTCCATTGACTTCTTCAAGATCATGTAGGCAGCCAGTCAGGTTCTCAGGGATAAATCCCAAGTTTCCAAATTCAGAGATCTGCATGGTAACCACTGATCTTCCTGGCAGGGATTTTTTACAGACAAAAAGTCCCTCACATGTTTTTACCCCATCAAGAAAAGACAAGTAGCTTGCATCATACAACTTTTATTATTTTTTCCTGCAGAGCAAACTCATGTTAAAAAATGGGCTGAAAATGACTTAAACGAGCTGAAAACTACCCAGGAGCAATGTTTATTTTGCAAAACATAGTTATCTCATGTCCAGGAACCCTCATTAATTTGAAAAGTTTCCGCATGACCTCAGAGTTTCTGTAGCATCTGTGAGCGTCCTGCAGCCTCTGCTGCGTATGGTGGTACAGAAATCACTACTGCGGCCCTGCGGAAAGAGTAATAAACTTCTGTCTATCATGTCTGAGACAGTAGAACCAGTTTATTTTTTAAAATGAATTATAAAACTGCACATCTCAGTGCAAGTACTTAATGGGTACGTATGCATGCTCACCTAAAAAATGCTGCTAAGCAGAGGTAGCTGCTGGTCACAGGGTTATGGCCTGTGTCGGACACAGGCGTGCTTCCTGGGATTGGATGTGGCCAGCTTTGAAGTGCTGGGTGTCCGTGAAATCAGGCCAAGCTCTTGCAGGCTCATAGGAGGGGTACGAGGAAAATATAAGTTCCTGGAGTTAGCTAACACATCTGACCAGAGAAAGTCAATCATCTCATCGATTTGTATCTCTTCTTCTGTTGTCCCTCTCTAATCTCTCCTGCCTGGGCAACTCCTCCCAAACGCCTCGTTGCTAAATAGCAATTAAAGCATAACTACATTAGCAACTCTGTAGTATAAATTCACTCACAAGCCACATGGTGCTTCCAAGCCTGGCCGTGACAGTGGGACTCTGCCTCACTGCTGGCTGCTTTCCCATGCCAGGAATATCGATCAGTCACTCTGAAACAACGTCAGAGTTCGCGTCCCGTTATAACACAATTTTGACCTTTACGAAGTGACTCCAGCCTCTGCGGGGCGTGTGGTGTTAAACAGGGCCAGCTTCAGGTGACCCTCCCTGGTCCCTGCTCCCAGGCAGCTCCTGCCCCAGCAACTGCTTTCTTCTCTGCTTGACTGGGCCAGAAGTTGTCCTTTCTTCTTTCAGATGATCGGAAGCGTTCATAGTCCATCATATGTGCAGTGGCATATCGCAACTCTCCAGTTAGTGCTCGCTGCAGCACCTGTGCAGACACTGGCTGTGCTCCTTTCCCCTTCAATATTCAGTTTATCTCCAGGAACATAGGCACCCGCCGTGGAAGCCTGCGTCTCCATTTACCTCTCTGGGTGTGCAGCAGTTTGGGGTCGGGGTTTTGTGAAGCTGAGGCAAAGGGATTTTGATGGGAAACCATCGTCTGTGGTGCCTGGGGAGGGAATAAGGTGTGATAATCCTTGCAGAGTGGGGACTTTTGCTGACGAGTTGAGGGGATGCACATGGAAGAGGGGAGGACAGGCAGCGAGAAGGTGCTGGCTCTGTAATCCCTCCCTTACACAAATAATCCCTGCTCTCCCAAGTCATCTCTGTGATGTTTTGCTGTGGCAGGTCATAAGCAGCAGTTCCCCAGCTACAAAACAGGACACTTCTCCAAAGCACACAGAGTTTGATTCAGTTTGCCAACACTGCTGAGTGCACAAGCTTCCAGGCAAGCCGTTCTCCCTTTGCTGCTCCATTTCTTCTGCATATCAGCATGGCCAAATTCATTTCCCCTGGGGTGAAACAAGGAGATAAAGAGTTATTTTAAAGTCCTGGAGAGTTGTGTTGAGAGCAGGGTGAGGGCCTCCTCACTTGTTTATACACCATTTTGATGGAAAAATGAAGAGGTGAGTGTAGGAAGATGGAGGCTTTCCTGGGGCATTGTACTGAACTGTCCTTGAAGGTCCCTGATCTCCTAAACCACACAAGGGATGGGCAAAAGGACGGAGGTGGCTGGAGAGCACAGGGACAGTAAACACAGGACTCAGGCATGAAGTGGTTCAGCAGAGGGATGGTAATGTACAAGCAATAAAATGGGAGCTACTAGCACAACATTTCCTGTTAACCACATACCAGACTCGCTCGGCTTTCCAAGGAGAAGGCACCAGGGAGAGGAAGGAGGGATCTACCGAGGGGCCGCGGCACGGTCTGTACCAAAGCGTTACCCCAGATGTAAAAGATGAGAAACTCCCATCACAACCCAGCAAGGTCTGGGTGCACAAGAGAGCTGCAGTGGGCAATAAAAAATAAATCTGGGGCAGAAATGAGGGCAGTGCTGGAGTGAAAAGCCTACAGGCTGGCAGGGGGCTGGGGAAGAGCAGCCGCCTGCTGGGGGTCTGTGTGGGACTGGTGGATCGGCTCCTCAGGATGCACAAGCTTTCCCAGGTGGGCTCCACTTGTTTTTCCTCTCTAGAAAAGAGAATTTGCACTGGGACAGGTATCTGGAGCCGCTCACTGTGCGCTGCTGGTTCGGGAGCAGCGCTGCTGTCGGTGCCACCAGGAAAGCCGGCGGTGCAGGTTGCTTTAATAAACGCTTTCTGCAAGCAGCCTTTTAATGGGCTCTTTTGCCTCTGGAGGATGTGACGTGTGGTAACAGTCTGTCTGCAGAAACACTTGCCCATCTGTCTGCAGAAATAGGCCAAACATGGAGTTTTCTCCTCATTCACAGCAAAACAAAAAAAAAAAGGTGCTTTTTTAACTTAAAAACTCACGTGCTTTCGCGGAGCGTGGACACGGAGCTGTCAGCTGCTGGGGGAGAGCTTTTCTCTCCGTCACACACAGTGGGATCTCCTGCCAGGCTGACATAGAGTAGCTGCTCTGAGTACGTCTCCTTATACTCATGGAATACATTTTGTGCTTCCCAATGCCTGGATTTACTGAAATCTGGCACTCATGGAAAGCCACCGGATATTAAAAAAAGGTGCTGGGATTAAAACCATAAAAATCTACAATATTAATAGCAGCACTGATTTTTGAAAGAGTTAACATAAGTAGAAAATATAGCTGACCGCATTTCATAACCGTTTAAAAGATGAATGGTAAAATGTTTAAATGTTTGAACACTTAAAAGATGAACGGCAAAATACTGCTCTCCATGACAGGTGGGGAGGGAACATCTGGGGCAGAGGGACTCAATGACATAAATTTGTCTTCCTGTGTATTTTGGAATATGATTTGTTTGTGTTCATTGAAATGACAGCTTTTCTGGTAATTTCTTCCTTTCCCAGCAAAGAAGCCTTAATCTCCTTACTGGAAATTGTACTATTTATGCAGAAAATCCTGCCTCTGAGATTGCTTGAGATCACAAGTTATGTAACCCAAACAGATGGAGATGGAACTTTTTTTTTTCAATGTCAATTCATATTATAATCCCAACAGGCTGCAATCATTTATCAGCTCATTTGTAGCACAGAAAAAAATAGACTGAGGATTTTAAATATGCATTTAATATACACTTACATAGGAACACTTATGTCAGTGGCAAGAGTGTCACTAAATACCAATAATAGTAATAACGCTTATTAAGGACTTTCCTCATTCTTATGAACAGAAGGACTCTGTATGATACCACATAATAACAGGTACATGATATTGTGACCATCACCCTGCAAAGACACGTATATAGTTGTATTTACACATTGGATAGATGTGGTTATCTGCAGCACTGGTATGAAGCTAAATCTGAGAGCGCCTGGGAGATCAAACCGGTGAATAAGTGGGAAGGAGGAGCGAGAGGAGTGCTGGAGAGAAGCAGGCCAGGGCAGGGCAATCACTGCGAAGAACCTGATTAATGCTGCCCTGTTCAACTCTTGAGCAATATTAAGTCTTGTAATGATGAATCATCCGTCCAGCTCCCAGCTGATCACATGCACACACGGTAGAAGCCAACATATAGTACACAATACCTGGATTTAAAATTCACATTAGCTTAATAGTCCGCTTGCTGACATGATCAGGCAGCTAAAATCCTAAAAGGCTCAATTACACTTGCAGATATTTTATTCTCTTTTGTTGCTAATGTGGCTGTTCTTATTTCATGTGAGTTTAAGCTGAAGTGAATCAAGACCACAGGAAAAAAAGGATGAAAAGGGATGGAAGGGAAAGGTAGCAAGCCAAGGTTATTCCAAAGTAAAATTAATATAAATGGAGTACCTAAATGTTCTTTAAAGGGGGCTTGATCAGATAAATCTGGAAGGAAGAAGAGAAAGAAAGAATAATTTGAACCCAAATTTAATTTTCTATCAAGCTGAAGTTCAACCAGGGCTAAAAAAAAGCCACCGAGTTTAAATATGGTTTCAGTCCAACCACATTATATGCTTTTATTTCATTCTGCGGGAACTCCCCATGTGACGCGCTTGCATATTTGGGCCCAAAGTGCAATCTAAGGCTCAAACCACGGCAAGGAGCTTTGCTAGGGGAGAGCTTTCAAGCAAACCTCAGGAAGCCGAAGCAGAGCTCCTGGTATCATGCAGTACTTTCTGCAAAAGCAAAACCAAACAGGGGGCCGATGCTGCCGCCAAGGCTGGGTTCAGGGGTCTGTGCAGGGAGGCTGACCCCCGTGGACCTGGCTGTGTGTTGTGTTCAGCTGTTACTGCACAACCACTGCTTCGTTCCAGCACACTGCCTTATTATGCTGGGGTTTGCCAGCAAGGGGTGTAAGGTGGCCAGAACGGGCTCTGGTCCAGGGAATGTAACAGAGACCCCAAGATCTGGTCTGTCTCCAGCACCCTCTGCTACCCCTCCACACATTCATGGTGGCAGTTTTTCTGCTTTTTTGGGACCGTTGTGGTGCTTGCCCGCTGGGTTGTAATTCCCGAGGGCATGCCTGAGTGGGATGTTGTGAGCGAGAGCTCACCCCTGTGCTGGAAGCGGGGATGATGCCAACAGCCCAGGCCACCTTGCAAGACAAAACCTTACCTTTTGATCCCATCTTTGGATGGGATTTTTTGCTAAAACCTGAACACTTCCTCTGGTGAACCAGAGGGGACCAACTCAGAAAACTGAATCCAAGAGCTGCTCGCAGCCAGGCGCTACACCGTTAGCTGTTTTCAGGTCTCACCATCGACAACAGATCTTCCGCTAAGAATATTTCTAAGCAGGACAATAAGCACCAAGTCAGCAGGAGTTAAGCATCTAAACCCGGATGTGGTTGTATGTCCCGGTTTGAGGCCCAAACCATGACATTGTGGCCTCTAAATTCCCCCATCCCCTCAAAGTTCAGTATTTTTCCTGTTATATTTAAGACTGCAGAGAGAACAACAGATTTTAATGAAGCATCAAGTGATGGAGGCTGTTAAAAGATGGCCTGACAGTAGAAGGAATTACAACACTTCAAAGCCAGCCCCAATTTTAGCCAGGGACTTGCCATTTCTTATATGCAATGCTATGCAACACCTTGAACTGCTTTCTTCTGGATTAGGGGCTTTACCTACTTGGTACTACTAACTTGAGAAAAATTATAATGGGTTTTTAATTCATTCTGGATCTTGGCCAGTGATTAATTTAATCAGATGTTTTTCTATTAGCCAAAGCTTGAAAAATCCCCTTTTATTTATTTTATTTTTTTTTTATTTCACAAGGGAAGAAATGAGCTGCTTCTCCTGCTTGTAAATATATGTAAATGTTTAACTGGGCAGGATTTTGCTCAGGCTTATAAAGTATGCTTTCTTTAGAATAGCTTTTCCCTGGGTGATGTAATTTACTTGACTGGGTATTTTCTACTCTTGCACAACTGTGTTAGTCGATCTAAGCAGATTAATGTAAGCACCAACCTGGCACTCGCTGTGCCAAGCGGTTATTCAGTGCCCTGCAAAAAAAGATTGTTATTTCAGGGAGGCAAAAGGATCACTTCTCTGTGCCCGAGATGACTTTCAGCTGGATGTTAGTCTGTTTGTGTGTAAATAGGTCTAAAAGCCCCAAGGACCGACTGGCTGGATGAGCCAGATACTGTACTGGCAGTTACGTAACAGAAGCAGCACTAAGAGGAGAAAAAAAATGCTGTTTTTTTCCCCATTGTTACAATGACAGTCCAGAGCCAGATGATTTTCAGGGCACAGAGATGATTTTAAAGGGAACATCCACAGCACTGGCTATGCTGACAAGTCCCTTCCTAAATCTTTAGCCCCGCAGAGCCCTTGATATTAGAGCGGGTTTGTCAGGGATGGGGGAAAAAAAAGAGGGAGAGGATAAATAAGGAGGTTTATTTTTAGTAGAAATGATTCTCAGACAAGGGGAAGTTGCTAGACTGACAGCTTTCAGGAAACATTTTGTTTAAACCTAAAGTGCGGGCTGCGGGAAGCAGATTCAAGTCATCTCCGTAACACGCTCCAAAATGCTTCAACATCACTCGGTCAGTCTGCCCTTAAGGCTGAGATAATTACAGCTGTGCTGTCTGAATGAGGGATTTTTTGGTTCACTGATCAAAAATTTATTTTAAATCAACTTGAAATGAAAATTTCACTCGTTTTGTTAGGGTTATGGGGAAGTTGATGTTTTCCTTCTTTTCAATCAAAATTATTAATGTAATTCAGGCAGTATTCAAGAAAACACAATTTTTCATTAGGACTAAGGAGATTGTAGGGGAAAAAAAACCCACCACGAATATTTTTGCCATTGTAAAAGTGCTTCCTAAATTCAGCTCAGGTGCTTGGTCACTCCAAAATTGCAGGCTCCGGCAGTGAAACATGTTTCTGGGCTTCTAGTGATCTCTGAATTAATACTAAATTCCTCAATATTTCTGCCTATTAGAGACATAGATCTGGTACCTCCAATCACATCTCCCTCTTGTGGCTACTTCCCAGGACTAAAACAATCTGCTATTTACTCGGCACTATATGGGATTATATAGGTTGCTTCTTCCACTAGTGCTTTGTTTTCCAGCCGGCAGCCCCGCTGATGACAGTTTCAGAGGCTGAGCCACCATTTCTTGCCTTGTGCTTCCCAACAAGATGCCACCTCTGGGCTTGGGGACACCGGTGTCAAACTGGAGGGTCGCACCAGCCCCACACCAACCAGCTCATCCTTTAGACAAACAAAGGAAAACCTACTTTATCTGCAGGGGCAGTTGAACAAACCCACTAACTCGACAACCGTGATGAAACGGGCATTATAAGAAGTTTTGGCTTCCAGAGCTCTTGCGGAGATTTACCCCTAAATTACAGCATTTTGCTGCTCCCCTTTTGGGTTTTACAAATAGCTGCTTTTATAACTACATTTATCCTCCTGCTAACGGTTTCACAGCAAATGATATTTCATTTTGATGAGAAAGCTTTTGAGCAGAAGCCAAATCGCTCCAGGCAAAGCAGATTTTGTTTTCCTACAGTTTAATCAGTAGGAAATTAAGAGGCCAATATTGTGCTGCCACAGACATGGAGGCAAGCAGCCGCCTCTGCTCAGGTGAGTTTTTCCTCTCCCTCACTCCCTGGGACATAACCAGGAGTCAAAAGTCACTCTGTCTAATACAAGTCCAACAGTCCCAGTCCTCAACCCATGTGAATCAGAGTCACTCCATCGGCAGCAGATTTATAGCCTTCGTCAGCCGGCAGGTGCACAGCATCCATCGCAGCGTAGTCCTCCATCAGCTGACCTCTCCAATTAGTTAAAAAGTCAATTTTAACTTCTAAGAGGAAATCGAGGACATAATGCAGATTTCTGTTTGTGTCCTTGCCTCAAGAGGAAGGCAGCTCCTAAGCAGCTTCTGGTAGCTGGTCAGACAGTTTGAAAAGCCACTGAAATTATATATTTTTTTTTTTTCATGCTGTCTGAAAGGGTCAAGGCCGGCTGTTCTGAAGAAAGGTGTTTGTAGGCAAACATTAATGTGACAGTCTGTTTGAAGGAGTGACTCAGCCACAGAAATATGTGCCTTTTATCACACATTTCAAACTCTGTAAAAAACAAGTTCAGGGGACTTCAGACTGTTTATTCCATGGTGGAATTCAGCTCAAATTCTCCATCTAAAAGATGTTTATCTCACAGGTTTTAGGTAATGTCAAACTGTATGGACTAAATACTTTTTGAGGGGTATGTACTTCATTTCCAAAATGCAATACCTGTGCTGCTTTAAAAAGGTCCCAGCATCATTATCCAGGTGATGGTTTTTCCAGCACATGCCTAAATGATGACGAGGGAGCTGCAAATCCTGCAAAGATTTTTCCCCATAAAGTCTCACTTTACAGCAAAAGACTTATTATACATCCAGTGCCCCATCCTCGGGAGTGAAAGCTCATCGCTGGGATCCCAGACTCTGTGCAGAGGAGTTTTATGGGAGTCGGTATGAAGGAACGCTGCTAGCAGCCGCTGGTCCCTGCGGCCGCAGGGCTTTAGCACTCGGACTTTTACACAGGGTCATCTGAGGTGAAGAGCAAAGCGGGGGCGCGTTGGCTTAGGCTCCTCCTGCTCTCTTCTAATCAGGATCAAACCCAAACTCATTTCAGTGCTGGGCCTGGCCCCCCCACTTCAGCTCGGGGTCGGGGCAGGGGGGTGATTTCCCACCCACTTTGCCGGGTTTTTAAGGGGAGGCACCTGCAAACTCCAGCTCGTGCCCCAGCTCTCCATGCGGAGTGTGTTCGTGTTCGAGCAGGCTCAGCCTGCTGCGAGCTGGCGGGATGGAGCCGGGAGGGAGGGGAGCAGCCTGGAGATGCCCACGCTGGCTGGGCACGGGTCGGATGCAAATACACCCTGTTGAGATGAAGGGGCCGGGCTGCAGCACTAAGCAAACCCAGCTGAGCTGCTTCCAACCCCAAACGGGTCAGCCCTGAGCTGCCAACGGTCCCCTTTGCAGCATCCAGAGCCCATGGCAGGGATGATCGCTGCGTTTGATAGGGAAGGAGCATCTTCCAGCACTGCTTAGGCATTAGGCGGCTTTCCTGGGAAGGCAGCCGCCAATAGCTTGTCGTAGGAGAGAGAAGGCAAGGGTAGTGTCATGGAAAACCCTGTCACCTTTCTCCAGGTTTCCTCATCTCAAGAGTCAGCACTTTATCATATCACTGGCGGAAACTATTTAAAGGCTCCTTAATTAGCCTGTGGTCTCAGGCAGTTCCTGTGCTGACTGCTAGATGGGTCTGGGCGATACCACAGGGTTCATGTTGTCAGATGGAAAAAAGTTTTCATGTAAACCACAGTTAAACCCGTGTGTTTGCCAGAGTACCAGGCAGGCTGGTGGGAGCGGCGAGTGGAGGTGAGAGGGGGCAGGCATGCCAGGTAGGATTTGTTTGTGCAGTGTCCTGATAGGAAGCGACAGGCTCTAGATGAGCCGGATTTCAGCAGGTCTCACCTCCGAAGCGCTCCTCTGCTCCTGACTCCCGGTGCCTCACGCCGTGGCTGGTGGGGGCAGGATGGGAATTGCTTGTTGGAGAAAAGTTGCTCGGCACCTGAAAGAACTGTTCCATGATTTGCCCACCACATCCTGCCACGTAGCTCATGGACAGGGTAGCTAGGGTTTTCCTCTTTTTTCTTGGCCTGAAGTCTCACAAAAGCCTCCTTTTGTAGGACCTGTCCCCCTGCCATGAGCCGTGCCTTGGATACCACCACCACGGCAGCTCTGCATCACCCCACTGCCTGCACTGGTGCTCCCAGCCATGGTGCTGGGGGACCGAGGGTCCCGGAAGAATATTTCATGCCAATAGGAGAGACTGAGTTAAAGCTTTTAATCACTTGCTAAAATCATTGTTAAATTAGGTAGTTAACTGAGCTGTTTACTCAGCTGAGAAACCTGCTTTTCAGTGGGACACCTAACTATTTGCCCCCACGTTTGGGACAAACCCCAAGCAAAGCCAAGCTACAGTTCCCAAGTTAGAAGGGGATCAAAATTCAGACGCTCAGAGACTTTTCCTCTCTGCCCCCCCCGGCCTCAGGGGTGTGCGCCCCATTCCTTATTCAATTCCCCCTCTCCATCCGTTGCTCACATCTCCGTAGGGATGGCTCCAAGAGCCTGCCTGGAGCAGGGCTCCTACCTCCTCCTTCTCCTAGCCCCCAGCACACCTCTCTCCGCGCCCCCCCCCTCCAAATCCTTCAGCTGGCATGAATACGTACCGTGCAGCTTGGGGCTTTTCCTTATGCACAGGCTGCCCCTGAATATACATCTACATCTGCTGTTATGCATGAAAAAGCAGTTGTATAGACATATGTGCACACATGTGAATATAGTCATATATTACAGGGAAATGTTTCTCCCACAAGTGTCCAGAAAAGAGCGATCTGGGACCGCCTGTTGCTGATTTTTCTCATCTTTATTCCCACACATGCCGCAGAGGCTTTCACAGGCAATAACAACTGGAAATAGATTTCTGAATAAGTTTAAATTAAGAATATTTTCCTCTGCTTAGGCAGGCATTTGACAGTGTAATTCTTAAATATACTTTATTGCTATTAAATTTAATACCCGTGAAGGATTACATATCTGCTTCATTGCGAGTCTGGCAGGATTAGGAGAGTAGTGTCTGCTTAGTGTTTTTAAAACATCAAACACCGACAAAGCCCCAAGCAAGAAACCTTTTCTGAGGGCTGCAAAATGCCAAGGGTCCAGGGAATTGTGCTGTGCCAGGAAATTTGATGGCATGCCCTTTGAGGAGCTCTGTGTTTCAGCTGCCGAAGCACACGGTGACAGAGACGCAACCACCGCAGAAATCCTGTCTGCACCCCAGTACTCCAATTTCTGCTCCCTGGCAGTGTAAAACCACTGGCTTCAACCCAGGCAGCCGGCTGGGGGAGCAGGAGCTTGCACCCCTTCTCCACAGGCTGGAAAACTCTGGGATTTGGGATTTAAACATTACTTGCAATATTCACACTGCAAGTAACTCGTAGTTGCATTATTCATAACGATCTCCTCCTTCCTCAGATATATATATGGAAAGAAAGTCAGCTCCTCTAGTCCTGAAACTATGGATTTGTAGTGGGAATGTTAAATCCTGGTTAGTGCAGGAGGTGCAGCCTGGATGAGCCAGGCTGGCTCGGACCCTCCTGGCATGGCAAGGATATTGGCACAAGGCTCTTTGAGGTATCTGTCTCTTTAAAATGATCCTCAGTTTCTCAAAAGAGGCTGAAAGTTAATATTGTTTGCTCCTAATTAATGGCCTCTCCAGCTCAGGCACCAGCCTTAGGCAAATCCACCCCAAAAATCCCCTGGAATAAACACCACCACTTTGATGATAGCATATGAGGTGACTTGCCTTGCGTTACAGTAAATTGGCATGTGGGAAGAGCAAACCAGCCTCTCCGCTTCCCCGCTCCCTCCCCCCGGAAAGCTCCCGGAAAGCTCCTGCGCCTGCGTGGGATCCTCCAACCTCCATCTTCAAGGAAAATGGGACTGTGCCCTGCGAGTTGGAGCCAGTCATTGCCAGGCTCTGAAGGGCCCATAGGCACCATATATAGGTACAATGCAGGGGCAGGGAAGCCGATTTTTGATTCAGCTGCTATTAGGGTGACTCTGGCATCTATGGAGATGAACTAGCTCTGGATATTTCCAGGTGTAAGGGCTTGGCACTGGAAACCGTAGGAAAAAAAACGCTTGAGCTACAGCAATGGTGTGGGCTTTTTTCTTAATATTATTGTTATTGTTGTGTTTTCCTTTTTACAGCTAATGAATATTTGCCCCTGGGGAAGGGAGCATGCGCGGTAGGAAGGCTGCGGGCGCCGGAGGCAGGGCTGATCTGCAGATGGTGGATGACAGCAAAGCGTCACCTCCTGATAGGTACCACATGGACACGGAGAGGGTTCACCCATCTCTGGAAAGATGCGGTGCCCAGGAATCCCCAGCGAGCTCATTTGCTGCTACAAAGGGGAAAGAAGGGATCAGAAAACAAAAATTACTCTAAGAATTGCCTTCAAAACTCTGGCAGCAGATTTAAATGTAATCTCCAATTACTTCTTCACCTCCACAGCTCAGCTCAAATTCCTCATAACTGTTTCCTCTACATCAAAGACCCAGAAACTTGAAATAAAAATAATAATCAAAGCAGCAAACAAATCATGAAGCAAAAACGGCTTCTTAAAGCAGCGAGTGAGCCAGGTCTGTCTTCATTTGCCTAAGGAGAGCCCAAAGACAGAGCCTTGCAGTTGCTTACTAAAAGATGGGGTCACACGGGAAGGCTCTTGGATAAATCCTCTGCCCCCAAACCCGCAGCTAGGCTCAAGCGAGACTGGTGTAAAGCCGTGCTTCCAAACCAAGCTGCTTGCACGGAAAAAGAGCTGGGGGCACGGGAGGAACGCCAGCCAGCCCCGCAGGCAGCCGGGCAGAGGGTTTGCCAGGAGCTGGGAAAGGGGTCAGACACCTTGCCAGGGGCTCCCAGTGGCTGAACCTCACCCGCAATTACCCAGCCCTAATTAGCCTGTATGGGAAACATGATTTTTCATGAAGAGAGTCCAGGGTGGGTGGGTGTCACCATGTCACAGCCTCACTGATACCGGTTTGAATTGGCAGCTCAAACCCAGATATCAGCATCAGCCAAGAATAAATATTCCCAACCTCGGCTCAGATCCGTTGTCATCAGAGGCTGATGTGAGCACTGGAGGACCCACAGGCGTCCGATATGGAGCACAGCAGCTTTTTCATAGACGGCCTGGTGGGAAGCAGACCTCTGAGCTACGCTCAGAATTTGTGGGTAATTCATTATCCAGCCTGCAGTGGTAAATGCCGCACAGTGTATACGCGCCCAACACAAGACTGATTGCTCTGGCAGCGACTGGCGCACTCCTGGGAAGTTTCCTTTGCATTAAGTGCTTTTGACACTAATGTTGGTGCCTAAGCAAACACATTAGGATGACTAAAATGCCCAGACTGCTAGGAATCACAGAGCACACACACTGGAAATGCAGCAGCAGACCCAGAGCAAGAGAAAAGCAACGTGCTTTTGTTTTTAAGGCTGGCCCTTGGTCTCTCTCGCCTTTGCACGCTTGTGAGTTGGGTTTGGTAAGATGTTTATGGGTGAGGCGATACTTCCTCACGACAATTCGGTGCTATTTACGAAGCAGACCTAACTATTCTGTATTAAAAAGTCGTGTGCGTGGATTACGCTCACGTGAAAAGTAATTGGATTTGATTGCGTTCTTTACAGATATGGGAAGTAAACACACAGCCTGCACTCAGTAGAATTACAATGTTGTAAGGACACCTGAAATGAGAAGAAATTCAGGTTTGTTGCCCATAGGACTTGGCGCTGCTGCACAGCACGAAAGGTTTTGTTGCACAGATCTGCAGATCAGATAGTCCCATTTGGAAAAACCTGAGATTCAGGGGATTATAAAGGATGCGTGGGAGTATTAGGCAGTTCTTCATGCTGAAGATGAGAAAGACTCTCATAGAAATACTTAATGGCCTTTGAAACAAGAATAAAGCAGGCAGGATATTTTTAGAAGCCCGCCTGCACTTGCCAACACCTGCATCTGCTGATGGCAGAGGCTCCCGAGTGTCAACACCCAGCACCTCTCATTGCCACATTGCTCCGGAGATTTACACAAGAGTATCTGCTGCAGCCAGTAGAAAAGGGGGAGCGTGAAACGCGTGTGCCTGGCTGAAGCAGGGAGCACACCTCGACTAAAGCATCCCTGAAAAGTCACCTCTGAAAAACTTCAAGGACCTCGGTTCCCCTTCTGCAAACCAAGAACACGTTTGTGCTTTGAAGATGCCACCCTGGATCACCGGGGTTTTCCTGGCGGGAATATCCCATAGTCCATGAGAAGGACAAAGGTGGGACTTGCCTGGCAAGGCTTTGACAGCTCCCTGCTTTGCCCATCTCTTGGTTAAGGACATGGTATCTCCAACTAGGTCATCTGTTTTGGACTTCTTTCTGGAAAGCCAAATGGTGGCTGCCATCCAAAGACACCGGCACTAGTCAGTTATGGAAATGCTGAAATGACGCGAGTTAAAATTTCTTTGGAATTCACACTTCAAAGCAGCATAAAAATACAGAGCGGTTCAGTGTTTTGCATGTTTACCTACCACTCCAAAGAATGGTTAGAAGCAGGTTGATAAGTGAGGGTTTGTAATTATCCCGTGTGTTTTTCCTTTCACCCTACTTGCCATTAGTTTCCTTAAAAATAGACACACACACTGGAATGAAGCATTTTCCCATGAAAGACTACCAATGCCAGATCGTGTAAGTTCTTAGAAAATTACTTGTTATTACTTGTTTGGGTTTTGATATTAAAAATTTGTAGTGTCTGAATTTTCCAGCAAGAGAAACTTAATCTTGAACCATTCTATGGTTCTATGATTGTATAAGAATTATCCCGGGCCTGTAATAACATTTCTGAAGGAACCAGTCATGGAAAACATGTTTCTCAGAACTGTTCTCAGGGCAAGAAATTTCCTTGGAAAATCTAAAGCTCAAGAAAAAAGGAAGACTGAAACCAAGGGGCTCCAGATACGGCTGGAACTGCCATGCAAGAGCAGTACGTGGGAATTTAACCTGTTGCTGCTGCTAATAAGAGGGCTTTTCTCCTTCACCAGGACAGCTCACTACTGTGCTTCAGATTACAAAGGGCCGTCTCGCACGGGAATAATAGCAGGAAAACTATCAGTTTATGGGGGCTGTGCCATAGAAATCCACACACCCCTACCCATCACCCCTTGGGCTCGGTGTAAAAGTCCAGAATGGTTTTCTCTTTGTACGGTCTCCTGTCCATTCCTGAGCAGGGCTTTGAAGAAGCAGCAACCTCTCCATCCCAGCGCCTTCTGCTCCAGCCAGGTGGGCAGAGGTGGCCCTGTGGTGGGCCGGGGCACAGGCCGCTCTCCAGAAAGCCAATGTGACGTGACGTCATCAGCTTAGTCTTTAGGGGTGCTCTGTTTTTAGGGGTACAGCTGGGCATCTCCCTTGACATCCAGCCCTGGCACAGGCTGGTTGGCTGCTCCCACCTGCGGGGGACACGAACCCGGGCTCCTGTCCCCAGGACCTCCCCTTGCTTGCTAAGCATAGCTGCAGGGATGGGCTCTTCTCCTACCCAGAGCCATACATGGAAAATATATTTTGCTGACAGCATCATATCTGTCAATTCTTCTATTAAAAGAGGAGACATGAGTTTTGTCTCTGCTAAGGCTTGTATGTGCAGTAAAAGCCCTTCTATCAACAGAGGCACCAAGGAAACAAGCTGGATAAAAACCAGCTAAACTGTACAAGATCCTATCTACCGTCTCGCAGCCTGTTGGATTATTGCCTGCTTGTACTGAAAGCGTTCAGCTGGAGCAGGGTCTGGGACCAGGGGTCAGGGGAGAAAGGAGCCACGCTGCCCTCGAGCTCTCTTCTAGGTTCACCTTTGCGTCTGCCGTCTTGCTGTGCTTTGTACTCACTGGACTGCTTTCCTTGGAGGGAGGGCATCCCTCTTTTCCATCAGGGCATCCTCACTCTGCATTCTGAAGATGCAGAGAAAGTTCGGAAAAAGGCTAGACAGGGAGAAGAAAAAGGAAAAAAAAAAAAAAGGAAAAGCCCTACCATGGTCTGTAAAGAGCACCATCAACTTGATAAATGCTATTTGCTAGTAGCAGTAATGATTTGTTTAGGAAACAGATTAATTTGGAGCCAGTCTGACATAGATCTGTCTTTTCCCTTGTATTTATTATTACTGCTCAGAGTCTTTCGCTGTGATCTAAGGGCATGTTGCGGAGCTGAGCATTGCAGTAAGCATGGTAGGCTTGGATTATTCACTTACCGAGCCAATGGGGAGGATCTTTGTAACAGGAGGCCAAGGGCAATTCCAATCTCATTCTGAAAAGCCGCATTTCATTCAGGTATCCTTTGAGGATCAGAGTTTCTCCATCATCTGAAGCTATTGCCTTAATCTAAATTGTTGGTTCAATTGCTTTCCATGAATTTAGCACTTAAAGGGATTAGGGCAAAAAGCTCTAATTTTCCTTCTGACCTTTTAACATCATCAAATGAAAGTTGGGACATCAGCAAAGGAATTTTAAGTCAATAATTGTTTTGTAGTGACTGTATGCTTGTGAGCCAAACGCTGCCCTTGCCCTCATCCTCACTCCCTGTATGGAGCAGACATCTGCTGTAGTCTTCTGGGTTTGGCTTTACATCGGCCTCGCCAACAGGACAGAACTTGCAAACAAGGCAAGAGAGCAGCGATCCAAATACAAATCAGAGAGACGAGGCTGCTCTGCTTGAGCCCCAGCAAGTTCTCTAAATGGGCTGTTGCTGAAATCCTGACCTTGTTTGCTCTTGGGCTGCCTAAACGGCTGGCTACCCTGTAGCCAAGACTAATTAATTCTCATATTGATGTGTCGAGCAACTGCCATGAAATCATAAAACAAGCAGAAAGCTGTCGGTATCCTGTAGAACTTGAGGAGGAGACAGGGAACCGACACGCAGGGATTTATAATGCAGCATACAGAGCTGGCGCAGCTGTAACCTCGGGTTGCGTTGCCTCAAAAGAGGCAGATCAGGTACCTCATTCTGCTCTGTATTACCCTGGGCAGAAGTTAATGGACTTATATGGGCGTAAAGCACATGCGAGTGAAGGAAGAGTAACCAAGGAGACCAGATCCTTATTCCTTTGACATTTTCATCCCTTACACCAGATGAGAAGCTGAACTGTGAAGTCTGCTTTTTGCGGACAGGTTTAGTTACAGTGATGAGTTGTAGGTTTAGATTTCCTTTTGGTCCTCAGAGCTCATCTTTGTCTCCTCCCTGGTCCTGTGTTGGCTCCCCTCGCTGTCACTTCATACGGTAGCAGCGACATTGCTGCATCTAGAAAAACTATTTTAGAGGTGGGGTTCATGCTCATGGAGGGGCTGGAGGGGAAAGCTAAGCAGTTGTACAAGCCCTTAGTGGTTGCAAGAAACATCAAGGCTGGAAGGAGACCTGGAAGGAGGCGTAACCCATGGCAGGAGCCTCTCATCAGCATCCCCCCGAAAGGAGAAGGTCCACGGGTCGCTTGGGCAGCCCCAGCAAGGGGCACATGGGGTCAGGATAGATGGCTCATGCCACAGTGGGTCTATGGAGCTGGAACGAGGACCCAGATCCACAGCAGCATCGCTTTGCGGTAGGCTGCACACAAGGCCAACTCCACTTTCTTCTTTCTGCTTTTGCAGGTCTTTTCTCTTTGGTTGTTGCCTCCATGGGAGGGAACCGTCTCTTGCAACACCTCTGCACTTTCCAGCACAATGAGCCCCTGTCAGGAGGCTTCACTTACTCCAGTACCAAAGAATGGGGGAACCACAAACAAGAACTGTAGCGTTGCAACATCATTCTGCTGTCACAAGCCATCTCAGCTAAAAATAAGCTGCTGGGATAGACTGGCAGCCCAAACAAGCGTCAGACTTCTTTTCACCAAATGCCATGAGGAAGACACCCATCAAGAGCACTAACTCAGACAGGGCACAAATAGCTTCAAATACTCCTGCTCCTCTGTCCTGACCAAGTAGCCTGGAGCCTGTGGGATTTCACCAGGAGCTCTTCAATTTGAAGGTTTTTTTTCCCCCCTTGCATCACTTCCGGGTATTTCATGTAGCCCCTGGGAGGGTAAATCCCTGTGTGGGGACAGGAACAACCTTCACCTTTGCTTTAAGTTGAGTTCAAGTGACTTGTGAGCTCTGGCTCTTAGCTCACTCCTTCGTGTTTTGCTGCGATCTGAAAGGTTGGCACAGCTTTACAGGGAGAGGGGGAAGCAGCCTTGCGAAAAACCACCCGCAGGCAGACAAAGGCCGGCAACAAAGCCCAGCGAGCTGCTTGTCTGAGCCAGGACTGCTCCCTCTCCGGCTTTTGCTGGGACTGGCAGCAGCGGAAAGCCGGGCTACTTTTCTCAGCTGATCTTGCTTTAGTCTTTGCAGGTTATCTGAAGTTTAGCTCTCCCTTCTGAGACCCTGTGTGAGCTGAACATAGTGTGATACCTGCCCTGAATCGCAGCCGTGCCAGGCTGGCCACGGCACGCTGTCCTGGTGCTTGTGAAGGGGCCATGCTAGGCGGGTTCCTATCAGCTCCTCACCTTTCAAGATGAGCTGGAGAGAGTAAAAATGTCCCATGGTGCTCCTGACGACACTTTTGCAAAGTCGTCCAGTGTGCATCAGACCCAGTCCCGCTGCAGCCGGCAGCTTCCCTCGAGATGGAGACGATAGCTCCCAGCTTGGGAGGCCACGCTGCGTGTCTCAGTTACACAAGATTTTCCTTCCCTCTCCCCACACTTTCTTTTCAGTGTTTTCCAGCTCTGTGAGAGAGCCTGAGGCTGGAAACAGAAAGCTGGATGATTTTCCCTTCCTTTCCCCAAAATGCAGTGGTGGGGTGCAGCCTCATGAGACCAGCCAGCTTCTCCACAGAGCTGCCACCGGGCTCAGTGGGAAGTCTGCTTTTGGTTCCTCCTTGATCCTGACATCCTACAGAGCTGTATAAGACACTAGGATGCGACCCAGAAAGTTTCTGGATTTCACCAATCCAAAGCTGGGGCGGAGGGGAGGGCAAGACAGCTCCCATGACAGCCCCAGCTCCAGTGCATCCCCATGAACCCCATCGATGGCAGCAGAGACATCCCCAGTGCCTCTTGCCGGGCCTGGGCGTACTTGGCCATGTCACCGAAAGGAGCCCTCCCTCTACCACTCGCTCTGTCTGCTTTGTATCCACTTTGCATCCACACTCGGGTGCTCAGCGCGCTGCGTCACTGAGCCATGCTCAGGAGGAAATCCCCCACCCTTTATCCTCCTGCTTTGCCTTTTGGCCTCTTTTTAAAAGACTTGGACCAAGTAAGGGAACAGGAAGATGGCAAGCAGAGATAAGAGCAGGCTGCAGGTGGCGGGGGACAATACATTTTTCCTCTAGCGTCAAGCAGGCACGGAGCTGGTGAGGCAGGTCAGGCTGCCTTCCCACGCCCCCCGGGCAGTCCCGCTCCAGGGAGAGGTGGTGTTCAGCCCCCAGCCAGACCCCGTGGCAGGCGCTGCGGACACCTTGTCCTCAAGGCTGGCTGCAAAATTATGGGCTGGCTTGTGCTGATACGGCACATGGAAACCTGGAAGAGAAAACGCACACTGGCTCGTCGTCTGCCCTCATGCAGCACGTCTCCTTTACCAGGGCAGAGCAGTGGTGGAAGGTGCAACAGTGGGGGATGCCCATGGTTCAGAGTGGGCACACAGTGGTTAGGAAGACTTATACAACGTGTCCAGTTTCAAGTGCGACCAAGTTCTGGAAAGGTTTTGATTCAGAGATGCGAAACCAATTCCAAGTTAAAGAAAATGTGTCTTTGATGCTTTCTCATCCAAGAGTTAAATTTTTAGCTTGGCTCAGCACTGCACCTCACTCAGACATCACTGAGAGAGGGCAAAGTGGTTTTTGGTGCACAGATCTCTTCGCTGTAGGGCTCTGGAGCTGCAGGTGGGATCATTTGCATCTTTGCCGAAACAGTTCATCACCAGAGTCCCTCTTGGGGCTGCTTGGCAGGAGGCAGCACCCAGCCGGGGACTGCGGGGTTCAGAGAACGGGGCCAGACAACATCCAAACGCTGCTCCCACCTGAATCCCACAGTCGGAGCAGGCACAGGCACGAGCTGAGCCAATGTTAACCAAAGGAAAAATAGTTTTGACTGGGGCCTAGCGAACAGTGAGCAAGGGATGCACTTCAGCTCCTTGTAGCAAAGCATTTCAGCTTCAGCCCTGCGGAAAGGTTTGCTCTCGCGGAAATTGCTGAAAAAACAAGGCACAGAAATTCATGGGCAGGTCCATCTGTGGCCAGCGTCCTTTGAGTCTCATTTCTTCAAGTTATTAGCAGATATAATGAGAATATTAAAAATACCTCAGACCTGGGGGGAATTTGGGAATGAAACCGTGCCCTGGCCGGAGCAGACCCTGAGAAAAGCAGAGGCGGTGAGGGCACCGGAGCAGGCTCCCGTCTCCCTGTGTGCAGCTGCCGAGCTGCAGCCAGCCCAAAAGGCAGAGCAGAAGACTATAAAGCCACACACAGCTGATTATGCCTCTCACTCGCCTTCATTTGCTGATTGTGAGGCCAGGAAGGAGGGAGGCAGACAGCACAATTAAACAGCTAAAGGTTGTTGTCAGAGATGCAAAGCAGAGATGCAGTTCCCCAACCTCCCGACTGCCCTGTTATACCCCAGTCCTCTGAGACCTCTGGGGACAGACTGGAAACCACAGGCTGACGCTACTGGGAAGCACCGAGTCCTTGGTCCCTGTGAGATAACGGAGACCGGAATGTGCCCTTTGCAATGATCTGGGAAGAAAACAAAGCAATAACTGGAGCTGACGGTGGAGCTGGATCTGCAGCCCCCTGCGACAGGATGCGTTATGCCTGGCCGGAGAGGGGCCGACGATGGCAGCCTGTTAATTCACACTCACCAAGGGGAATTTGGCCCCGTGTATTTGAAGCTGCTGTACTGAATCCCTCACCACGCGCCGCAGACGCAGCAGCGGTGAATCGGCACCCAGGGGTGAAGCAAGGTCCTGGCCTGGGGCAAAGCTCCTTCAGCATCCGGGAGTGGGATCGGCTCCGGTTCCAGTAGAGCTCAGCACCTCCCAGGTTGCCTATAGAAACACCACGGTACTGCAAACACTCCTTGGGTTTTGGGATTTTTTTCAGTCAGCAAACAGCTAAGCCTGACTTTTCCCTGTTTCTGCATAAATGCTTAACATTCTCCTGAAATGGTCTTAAAAAATTTTCCATTTAAAATAAGATCTTGAGGGTAAAAGGAAAAAAAAGAAAAGCGCGTAGCCGAGACCGACAATATTGGCTGGCTATGGGAATTATGCTGCATCATTGTTATATTTGGCTCTTCCTAACGTCAATAAGTATTGCGCTTTTAAGGCTGCATTAAAAAGATAAAAAAGGAACCAGACAAGAACAGTTCAGGCCAGACTCTGGTACCGTTGAATTGGTTGAATATACAAAGCAGCTGCTTTAGAGTCTAGAATCAATATTTTCACATAAGAGTGCTGCGCAAAACACAAACCAGAGAAACTGGGGAGGTTTTGACCGAATTATCTTTGGAAAGTCCCGGCTGGGCTCAGGCGGCCCTGGAGGTCGGGCTGGCGAGGAGTCAGGGCTGCAGGAAGCCTTTACAGGAGCTTTGTGCAGGGAAACATCCAAGCATTTTACAGCTCTGCAGCTGTATGGGCCAAAGTGGAATTTGCTGGGCTACAACTATTTTCCACTGGATCTACTGGGAGCTGTAGCTGCTACTCTGTGGGATAAATTTGGTCCTGTGATGACCTGAATTTCCTCACACAAAGAAAAACATTTCCCGGCTAGTTTATGTGTCCTAAAATATAGCAAGAAGAGGAAAGTCATGCCAGACAGTGCAGAAAAGATAGTAACCCCATCACTTGCACCCCGCGTTATCCTCCCGGCTGACTCTGCTGCTGAATAAACGGTGCTGCGGGGATGATAAGTTGTTACGCCGCTGCCCGAAGAGTAAATTACTGCTTTGTGAGCGAAAGCAGCAAGGTTAGTTCGTCAGATATAACTTGTTTCTGTTAGGAAGGAAAAGCTCAAGCCAAGGAGCTTCTCTCCACAAAAGCAAAATTTGTAAAGTAATTCATGCCAGCAAGTTATTACTTTTCTGATCAAAGCGTGTTTGAGATTAATAGAGAACCTCTCTGTATACGACATGTATATGCACATGAATACCATGTCTGAACCGCTCTCTAGCTCCAGGAGATAGGAAGGTGGGGCAGCAGTAAGAAAAGCTGGATTCATCCAGATGGAAGCCAGCACAGCACACAGACAGCTGACTTCTGAGGAGAAAAGAAAGAAAAATCCCAATAAAACCAAGACCAAAAAGAAAAAAAGTTCCCAGATGTGAGAGGGATGCTCACTGCCCTGGTGCCGGGATGGGTTTGCCTTTCCTTCTTTGAGATTATCTTTTATTAGTTCACTATTGCAATTTGAGAAAAAGTCCTTGAAAATAAAATTTGAGTGAAATCTTAAACTCTAAGCGCAAAGCCCACTTGGCCATGGTTTTCCAGGGTCTGCTTTTGTCTGGATGCCTACACAAGGAGGGCCAGCAGCTTCAAGCATCCTTGCTGGGGAGGGAAGACACAGCTCAGTCAGGGACACAAAAAAAATCCCTCAAGTCCTGACCACCACGAACCGCTACTGGAAATCACTGTCCCACGAAGGTGACCCAGCGGCTCAGGCTCCGTATGAGGTGGTGGGAGGAAGGCAGAAGCCTCAAATACACCCCTCTCCAACAAGGTCAAGCAGCTCCTCTCCCCAGCCTGTGACACCCCAGCACCTCTTATTTATACACCCTGCACCTCGTAATTGCCTGATTTAATCAGCTGCAGCATAAATACGCGGGTGCAGTAAACTGATGCCAGCGGGGAGCAGCCTCACCTTGCTCAGGCCCCCTGATGGTGGGCGAGAAGGGGGGTCTGTCTGGGGTAGCCAACGCTATGGTATGGGGCAGGGGGGAGGAGTTGCAACCCTCCTGTCAGACCAAGCCCTGATGGCAGCTCTTGGATGCCGCAGGGGTGCCAGCATGGATGGCTTTGGAAAGGTCTGCTCCACACACCAGCCTTGCTGGCGTACGGCAAAGCTGTACCCACCCTCCATCCCCAAGGGTGGATGGAAACTCCCCGTGTAGTTTTGCCTGGGTTCGGGCCACGTCCAAAATTCAGGCACGCTCCTGCCAGGATGGCCTGTGAGCTGGCTGAGGACCTCCATCCGAAGCGGGTAGCCATGAATTGTGCACCTGGACCTCATCCTTCATGGCCTGTGGAGTGGAGAAAAATGAGACACCGGGCACATCCACACGCACGGTGTTTGGGCCCATTTCAGAGTGGGGTGAGCCCCTGGGTTACTCTCACCTCACGCCCCAGACACGTTTTGCTAGCAGAGCCCATTGAGGGGGCATCCAGGATGCTGCGGAGGCCAGAGATGTCCCAGGAGAGGTTTAACTGGGGAAAAACTGTATATTCTGCAGTCTCCCATCCGCACCCATCCTTGGCTTCTTGGTCAACTCCAGTTGCCTGATTTGTGTTATTCCTGTTCCAAAATGGCAGGGATTGATTTGCCAGTGCAAGCTGGCGGGGGTGTTGCCGAGGCCGAGGCCGGGCTGAGTCAGCGGGTGCAAGGGGCTGTGACTCACACCGGAGGGTGGATTTTGCCCCAGCCCATTCTGCCCCGCTGCCTGCCCGCCGCGCTGCCCAAGGCGCTGGCTCCAGGGTTGGCAGCCACCGCTCGGCTGCGGGCCTCCACGTCAGCAAGATGATGCCTTTGGGATGAGTAGTGTTTTGCACTAATAACCTGGATCTGCAAAGCAGGAGCGAGAAGGAGCAGAGCACCACGGGAGCGGCAATGCCAACATGCAGGAGGGGTGGGTGGGCAGGGGCCAGAAACATGCTGGGTGCTGTGGGTAAATCCCCCTGGGATGGTGAGGCAGAGCCCTCAGTCAGCTCTGACACGTGCCCGGGGAAGGCGGCAAGGATGCCAAACCTGCCCGGCTAACAGGGCTGGGATGGAAACCCTCGCAGTTTGCGAACAGAGCTTGGAAATGCCCAGCAGGTCAGGAAATGAGCCACGCTGTGCCAAAAAGGGGGGAAATGGAGGGGTGAAGTAGTAAAAAGCTCTGATAAGAAGGGCCTTGTAATCAGAACAAATATTGAGTGATTCAGCAGCAGCTGATCAAGGAAAGAGTAAAGTATACTTGCATTGTTTGACTTCCTGGCTGCGACAGCTCAACAGCCTCGGATGAGGCAAAGCAGCAAATACAGCCAGCAGGCAGCTTTCCCCATCACCACGGCACCCGCTCGTCTCCTGCAGCAGGGACCCCCAAAAAACGGGCTTCCTTCAGCTGAAAAGATGCCTCCTCCTGTGGCAAGCGTGGGTCTCCATCCCATGGGGACGGCAGCAGCACTCGGCACCAGCTGCTGGGCAGGAGGTCAGGACAAACAGCTAGGTTGTTTGCTGCGTGTCCTGGTAGACAAATACTGCCGGCAACCCACATTACCTCACCGGGGGTTGTTGCAAGAAACGCAGTCCCCTCCTAGCCAAACCTTGTAACAGGGGCAAACAGCCAAGTGGCAACTAAATTTCCCGACAGCCTGTGTTATTTGCTCACACGGGGCAGGTCTGCCTTTAGCCCTCATTTCACAGTGCCGGGGTGCGGTCCCCACAATGCTCACACCACCTCGGCCCTGGCCTTGGCGGCTGGGTCGGTGCCCAGCATGGCTGTTGCCTTTTATTTACCCCAGATCCCTGCAGCGGGTAGTCAGGAGAGGGCTCGCTCGCTCTCTTCCCTGGGGAGGCACCAGGAGGTGTCACATAACGCTCCACATAGGGCTTTGCTGGGCTCAGGCTTGGAAAAGCTGATGGTGCTTCAGGTCACGGGTGGGCTTTCCATCGCCAGTGCCAGGAATACAGGCTTGGACCCCAAGATAAGCACCGCCCTTCAGAAATTCAGACCTCTTGAATGAGACCTAGAGCTGCAATGCAAGAAAGCAAACAGGAAAAAAAAAAAACCACCAACCAACCCCAGAACGTCCCGAAACCATGACCCAAAGCTTACTTCTGAAAATGCAGGCTCTCACCCCATATATAAAACACATAATTGCTTCCTGCTGGCTCCACCCTCTCACAGCACGGCCATTGTTTCACAATACCCAACTGGCAAAGAAATCTTCATCTTTCCTAGCAAAGACAGACGCCAGCTGGAAGAAGTCTCCGATGTGCGAGACCCCCACACCTTCCTCTCCTTTGCCCTTGGCTACCGCAAATGGGCCACGGCTTGGAGGAAGGCTGGTGGGACACCTCTGGTGCCTATGGAAAAACAGCAAAGGTCGGGGCAGGGGGGGTGGAAAACAACCAAAATGTCAACAAAAAAATGGTGGTGGATCATATGGATGCCCGCACCCTGACAGGGTGGAGGTCGAGGAGGTTCCTTGATTGCACAGGTATTTCCGTGTTCCCTGTGCCCTTCCCATCCATCGTGCCAGCGTGAGCCCAGCGAAGAGGGGCTGCGGCGGGGCTGGGCTATGCGTGCAACAAGGCTGAAAGCTGTTCCGATGGAGCAACATGGGGAAGAGCGGGAATAACTCCCTGTGCTGAGAGTGTCTATTTTCTTCCGTGGGAAAAGGTGAGCATCTCCAGCTTTACTGCGCTGCTGAGCGAGAGGCAGAGCCCGCCCTCCCTGCCCACAGCGGAGGGGGCTCCTGGCCATGCCATCACCAAAGCTGGCACTTCAAAACCATGGCAACACTCTGCTCACACGGCGCAGACTCACAGCAGACCCATCTCTACCCAGACGGGCAGAGCTGTGCCTATTTATGCCGGCTTCCAGTGCTGGCTGAGCACAGGAGTAGCTTGGCAAGCTGGGTACACAAGCAACAAACGACCCTGCCCCCCAAACAAAACACAGGCACAAAGAGTGATAAAATCAACTTTTCCGAGATCACATTTATACTTTCTCCTTGGGCACAACACTGCTTCTCCCCAGACAGGAGCCGAAATGACACCAGAGGATCACCGCTAGACAAAAACACAAAAGGAGAGGGAGGAGGATAAACGAGACAATACGAAGATCATGCAGGTACCAAGCGAGGCATGTCTGCAGGCTGGCGTGACTTAATGTGGATTTGCAAAGACTTGTCCAGTGATTGACCAACCTACAAGTGCCAAGGTGCAGCTGAACATGACCTGCTAACCAGACCAGCGAGAGGTGGAAAGTCCCTCCAAGACCTATTGTCACTGGCAAAGAAATAGGAGGAAAAAGTCAAGCAGAGGATTTTACCTCCTCGGAGAGCACAGTTCATGGGACAAAAATGCATAGCCCTACTGTTGCTGGACCGTTTGAGCTTCCCCATCAGCGTAAATCAAATATCATTGGGGTTACGGCAGCCACCACCAACTGCAGTTCCTGCAGCTGGTGATGCACAGAGCTGCTTTGCAGCTGGGGTTCATCCCTGCTGCTCCGTCCCCGTGTTTCCCACTCCACCGAACCTCCTCAACCACCTTCAGTGGCCTTGCCAGCAAACAGGGAGAACAATAAGTGTGACGTGGTGTGAGCCCGGGAAAGCGCACTGGTCTGTACGTGGGGAAAACACGAAAAGCTTGTCACACCATGGGTGTTTGCTGCTAAATTGACTCTACACTGGGATTTTGTGCTCCATCTACAGAGTGGGAAAACCAGTAGTGAAACACCAGGGATGTGCTAAGAAAGCCAATAGGTCTGGCAGGTCCCCAGAGCCTGCTGAAGAGCTGCTGCCATGCCGCACACCGCCCCAAGACTGACCAGGGCCTGCTCTGGTCACTGTGGCCACTTTCTCTGCCCATGCCCCGGCCCCAACCAGCCGCCCAGGCTCCTTGTCGGTGCAAGAGCCATGGTCTATTGCATCATCCTCGCTCCACCTCCCCGGGGCAGGTCTCCATCAGTCCCAAACCTGGCAGCTTCCCCTGGAGGATCTTCACCATCCGGCTCCAGCCTGCCGAGAGGAGCTGGGGCAACGCTTGCCCTCTGTCTCGGAAAACATCCAACATTTCAAATCGTTTCCTGGTGTTAGGCCATGCCAAAGCCGAGACCCTTCCCAGCTCCTGGTGAACAGCACCAGTTGCTGGTGTTCTCCTGAGACAGAGAATGAGCACCCTCCTCCAAGACCTCCGTGCCAGCTCCTGCCTGCTTGCAAAGACTTGCCCCAGAGGGACGGTGTTCACGGGTTTTCAAGTGCCTGGAAAGGGTTGTTACGGGCACATACTCAGCTTTACCTATTGCAAGCGAGACAATTTTACTCAGATTCCTGGGAGACCAGAAATGAAGGCAGAAGTGGAGCAATTAGCCTCTGAGGAAAGGACGGAGAGGTGAAGGTTTAAGGGCAGGGCGGTTGTTTCTCAGCAAACTGGGGCCTGGGTGGTGCCGGGAATGCTTCAGTAATATTGTGAGAGAGAAGCTGGTCCAAAAAAATAGCTCCCCTTGGGCTGGAGAGCACCCAGAGACACTGCACCCCCTTCTCCACGGCCACCCGCTGCCTTTCTCCTGTGCTGGGAGGCATTGCAAAGCTCTCCCTTCTCCTGGCCACCTGCAGCGGGGTGTCCCGTGGCTCTGCCACCAGCCCGACACAGCAGAGTCTTAAAAGCAGATGCAAACCTCCTTCATATAAAAATAAAGTCATCAAGAGCTCTTGGCCTGAGGGAGTCCATGAACTCCTGTGGTGAAGGGGCCGGTACCAGAGCCAGCTGAGGACCTTGGGGTGCCCAGCTGTGTCTCAGGGGGTGCAGAGGGAGGGACCAAAGCCATCGCTGGGCATCGCTGTGTTGCACCCACAATTTTTTAGGCCTTCCTTTGTGGGCTTTTCTATTTTTGACCTTCCGCCTAATCGCATAAGCCGCTTTCCAGAGTAACTACAGCATTGGCAGCTTTCATTGACTTCCTCCGAAAACGAGAGCGAGGATTGCCGGGAGGGAGATGCCAGATCCACGCTCGCTTTGACGCGGTTTATTCACCTGGAGGGTCCACAGGCTTCGAATAAGGCAGGCAGCCGGGCGAGAGAAGGGCTAGCAGTGCTCGGCTGGCATCTGCCACCGCTTATTTTGCTGGCAACTAAGAAACAAAATACCTGGTAAAGAAAGAGAGCTGTTTGTTTACAACTCCCTCCACGCAGCAGAGGCTGAACTAGAAAGCCAAATCACACTCCACTCCACAATAAACGGTGGGTGTTGGGTTTTAAAAGAGCATCTCACCGTGAACTCGATGGCCCACTTTATGCACAGTGGTATGGAAGGGAGCCCAAAGGTGAAAAGGCTTAATTAATAATACTTCAAGCTGATTACTACAGCCCATATATAGGGTGACCTGCATCTACTATCACTTAGCATGGTAATGACTAAGTACAGCATATGGTTTAAATATCTCCCTAATGCTAAAGCTAAATGCATCTATAGCCCTAACCCTCTAATTGACTGATTCTAAATATGATAGATTAGCTTTACATCTCATTATATGTATCTAATCAGGGGATGAGGGTGTGTATACCCTTGGACACGTGGTTTTTCATTTCTACTGCCCTACAACAGCAATTAAAAGAAAATTACTTGTCTGCTCGAGTTTGTTGCAGGTTTATCTTATACTCTTTCAGAAAGCTGCCGGATTCACTTTACGATGGTCATAAAAATAAGCTGCAGAATTCTCCTTCTTTGTGGACACCAAGGTTTAGAAACATAGGTGTTGCCTGTGTGACCTTTGCCTGATGACCCTAAATCGGCTCCAGGCTCTTGCTGCCTGTGGTCATTGCCCCGTAAACAACTGGCTCACGGGCAGCAGCGCCCAGCGGGAAAGGCTGGGAGCAAGAAGCAGGGGAGGGTCTTGGCACAAACAACAGCTCAGGCTTCAATTGTCCATTCTCAACTAGGATGCTCATTTAGATATTGTCTAAAAGTAGCTGTATGGGGTGCCTTTCCCCGCGGTCATCAAGCCCAGCTCCAAGGTCCTGCCCACCAGGCAGGCTCCACTCTCCTAGGAGCTGCTCGCCACGGCCCCAGCCTGAGGACACGGGTGGGTGGAGGACTAAGGCAAAGTCCCCGAGTGACTTCATGAGCATCTTCCCACCCAGCTGAGCACTAATAACCTTGCTGCATTTAGGTTTTCACTCCAGGTCTAGGTAGCTCCAGGCACCTCCTTGTCTCTGCGTAGGAACCAGTTTCCAAAGCAGGATGCCATAGGCCAGCTACCTGGTGTTGAACTCCAGTTGCTGCTGGGAGCTCCTAAGCCACTTGTGGTGCACAGGAGTCCCTGGGATGCAGTTGTGCTCCACCAAAACTGAGAGACACCTTACATGAGGTGTCAAAATTTGGCCACCACCGGCAGGCTCCCTAGAGACCTGTCTCTGACCCAAGAGGCATGTCCCTTCCTGCTGGGAGAGGAGAGCATCCGTCCATCCCTCCCAGCCCCTCTGCTGGGGCCTGGCTAACTGGGAGAGAAGAGGAAGTCATTGGCTTTTTGCCCAAGACAATTTCAGAGGAACCGAGGATCACCCACGTCTAACGAAACTCCGTTGTTAGCATGGCCATGGGTGCTTTGCTCCCTCTATGTTGAACCCAACATAGAGGCTATGGAGCCAAAACAAAGGCCCAGATACCTTTATGGTCATGCTGGCTGGTCGCGACCAACGCCAGTAAGTCTACATGTAGACACAGAGTAATTCACCACGGGAAGATGAACCATGTTGTAATTTTGTCATTTTCCACTCAAGTGTCCCAGGCACTGATTGCAGTTTGGGGATTTTCCATCTCAGACAAATTACCAGGCTCCACCAATATAGCTGAAAGAAAGCCCCATTTTGGGTTACATCATCTTCACCAGATCGGTACCACCAGAGCTCCCCTCTGCGTGCATGAGGGAAATGCCTGCCGTGGGCAGGAGACTCAGGGCCATGGTAAATTGTTGCAGCCCAAGGAAAATTAAAGGAGTCAGGGTAACAGATTAGAGAAGGCATTCCGAGCTGGCAGGGGAAATTCTTGCTCATTAGAAGCAAAAACAAAAGACAGCCTTCAATTGCCAGGGTGTAATTTAGACCCAGGCTCTACATGGCAATTTTCATGGGTCTGCAGGGAGCCCCAGTGAAACTCGGTGATGAAGGTTCCCACAAGTGGAGGGATTTTGCTGAAGTCCAGGCCTAGCTCTGAAGTCTTAAAGGTCACACTTGCCTTTTTTCCCCGAGTTAAAATTAAGTTTTAAGCTACTGAGATTAGCATTTGAAAGAAAACATTATCCCATGACATTCGTCTCACTTGACCAGTTTCCTTAGGCAGTCAGAGGCAGGTTTTCTCCGGTGTCCAGGGAAGTGGCAGAAGCACTGAGCTGAACAAAACCACCACCCTGCCTTCCCCTTGCAGAAAGGGTTGGCGATGAGCAAGAATAAAGGGCCTGAGAAATGGCAAACAGAAAGGTTGCCCCAAGGAGAGCAACATGTTCAGATACGTCTATCAGATAACAATACTTAAGCTCAAGCCTCAGAGTGTGTTCACAGAGCTTAAAAATAATGGTGACTCAGCTCTAGGTGAAATACTTACTCACCTGTAACACTGCCCTCCTGCCTCAAGTCAGAAGGCTTGAGCTACCAATGGCGCTGCCTTCACTGTAAGTTTGTGAGACACCAACATCCCAGAAGCTAGAGGAGACATCAGACAAAGTCTTGTTGGCATTTGCAAATGCAACGACCCAGTTCTTGGGGCGAACACGACACTGTGTCTCAGTTCAGAGGAAATTCTGTGGCTAGCACCAAACTCTAATACAGGCTCTCAATACCCGGTTTCTTCTAGACTGCATCTGGGAAAAGAAAGAGCAGGACTTTTGTGCAGAAGGCATCTCTGGGCAGTGGACAGGCCTGTGATGACTAGGAGGCCTGGAACTGCTTCTCGTCTGAGCCTAGAGGCAGATAAGATGAAGATACATAAAACTGCCTCTCACTCCCAGTCCAACCACAGAGCACCTGGGCCAGTTTCCGAAAATGGCGTTATTAACAATTCTTGTAATATTCTTCTGCCTTGGCACATGTGGTGGCTACAGTGGTGGCGTTGCTGTTGTTGCAGTGGTTTAAAGATCTTGAGACCTTGTTCCTGGAATCGAGTGAGATGAAGGTGAAACAGGTTTCATTTAAGAAGAAACACAGTTCTAGTTCTCATTGTCGTAGAAAAACTGAGGCTCTGAGCCCACGTTAAACTTTTGGAAATGAGAAACCAGGTGATGAATAAATCCTTCATATGGGGGAGGGGGGAAGGAAGCGCTGGAGGAACTGAGTCACTAGTTTTGAGCAATCCTGAACTCACTGCTAAAATCTCTCATCTCCACTTTAAGACCTGGTGCCAACAACAGCTGTGGGAGCTCAGAGCTGGGGCAGGAGAGCTCGCACCACAGGCAAGTTAAAACTGTTTCAGGGCTAAAACCTTCACGCTGACATGTTACCAGTGGGAGCCCACACAATGAAGCCTCTGTCTCTGTCTGACCCAAGCTCATTTCAAGCTTCCTTCTTGGGATGAAAGGGTTTGGGGATGTTCCTCGGCAATCCTGCCCGGCAGCCTTTTGCCACAACAGTTTCTAACTCCCACCATCCCCAAGACCTGTGGTCCCCAAGTCTCCTTGATCGAACCGCTCTCATCGAGGCAAAGGCACCCTGCCTTCTCCAGTGTGGATGGGGGCAGAGATGAAAAGGTGACTTTCTCGCATGTCTTCGCTGGTTGCCTACAAGTGTCCTTAGGCACTTCTAAAATATACTCCGCCCTCTTGGTCACAGCCTAGAGTTGTCACCCCATTTCTTAGAGGTCACTATCCTGTCCCCTCTCTTTTCTAGCTGCTATTACAAGACGTGAGAGGGGAGATAGCCTGGCCTTCTCCCACAATTTCCAGTCATATACGGACATCACTGGGACACTAGCTATATCAGAGTTCCCACCACCTCACTCAGGACCAGAAGACGCCCGGGTAGCCAACCACCAACACAACTTCAGGTTCTTTCATGCTTTTTGACCTCCTGTTCTTCCTACAGGCTTGGCTCTACCATCAGGACGCTTCCAGATGACAACAGCCCGAGGGGAGATGCAGAGTGCCGTGCCCAGGGGAAGGCAGGACGGGCAGCGGGGCGGGTGGGGAACGGCAGCAGAGGACGCAGAGAGCTAAAGGTGACAGGCTTGTGCAAGGACTGATGCACAAGTTCAGAAATGCTGCTGAACAAGCCCTGTGCACAGCAACTATATAGCATGTGAATGCCTTCCCCAGCCTTCCTCTTCTCTTTCTTCGCTCCTGTGCCTCCTGTATGCTGCATGCCCCGTTGCGTGGGTTTTGAGACAGAGAGGCAAGGGACTGCACTGCGGTGACTAAACATAAAGAATAGGAAGAAATGGAAAAATATATAAAAGCGGTGCCCTCTGTTCTTACAGTTTTACCACCCATCCCTTGGTGCTTGGCATTTTCTTCCAAGCTCCAACGCCTGGCTTCACATCAATTCACAGACCCCAGCTTTCATCTAAAAAAATTATAATTACACAACATTCCAACTACTATTGATGTGGAGAAGAACTGCAAGTCAGAATCCGAAATATTTATAATCCAGATGTTAAAAGCCCAAACAAAAAAAAAAAAGGGTGGGGGAAAAAAAAAGAAAAAGACTTTGACACTTATTATGTTGGAAAGCTCTTGATTTCTGAGTGAGCCATCATTTTCAGACAACCTGACTCATCATTTCTGAATGCTTCGGTTTGGCAGCCGTGTATATATTTAGTAATACAAACCCTGACTTGCAGCTTCCAATGAGAATCCTAATGGCATGATAAGACAGATTTTCATCTCATTCACGTCATTTCCAAATATCAGGAAATTTACTTAACAGCAAGAGTTGTAAAAGCTATGAAGTGGTCTCCCCGGGGAGGAGCAGAAACCTCCTGACTACACACTCCAACAGCTGAGCAAACCAACAGAGAGCAGGCTGCAGCAAACGGCTCTCTACTGTCTGGCCAAGGGACAGAGCAGATGATCCCAGACACGTTTTCCTCATTTCTCCTGGCTCTGGGCTTTGCTAATCAAGTCCTCATACCACAGCCACTGGAGCCTCTCTCATATCCAACTGGAGAAACAGCTTCAAGGAAATATACTGTTGCAAACCATTTAGGACTTCACAAGGAGTAAGGAACCTGTGCCAGTCTTTGAGAATGCATTCAAAGCGTCTTCATTCAGCAGTTAGAATTGCATTTTTTTACATTAAAATCCCCTAGGCACTTGGAGTCTGTGAGATTTTTTTTTTCCATTGCCTATCAAACAGTGGTATTAAAAGTTATGTCTTTGGCAGCACAGTCAGCCTGAGTAGATGCGAGACGATTTTCATCTATTCATTCTAGACCATCTGCTTCTTACCCTCAACTTTCAAAGGCCTTGAATGAGATGTAGGCCACTGAATTTTATAGCTAAATTTCATGAACCTCTTTGAAAATGAAAGGATTGCACAGAACACAAATTTAGAGACATCAAAGGGACCTTCCCTTTTCATGCAAGCACTAAAAGCAGTGCAAAGGGAACTAATTATAATTTGCTCTATTGCCAGTTTTCACACTGGAGCAAATACAACCATTTTATGCTTTAAACCTTACAAACCCATGGCTGCCAGCTTAATATACTCCTAAAGCCAGGACCAAATTAATAGACTGAAACCATCTTGCATCCACTCAGGCAAGCAATGAAGCCAAAAGAGCTGGCAGGCTAGCTCATGGAAAAACTCTTTCTGTTTTTTGTATCCCTGCTTTGATTTTTTTTTGTTGTTGTTGTTTGTTTGTCAATATTTCTTTACATATTCAACGGCAGTGTAAACACTAATTCAGCTTTTTCAAAAGTAAAGATATTGCACAGATACTTTTTAATGAGCTGATCTTCATCCCTGCTGCTGGCAGAGTCTGGGGGTAACACGATCGAAATGGCAGTGCCTCATAAAAAGTATGGCAGAGTTCAGGGATCTTGGCCAAATGTGGCTGACTCAAGATCTGCTGACTCGAGTGACTGGAATCATTACGTAGACATGTGTATTCCAGGCAGGCAATGGAGGGGAAGAGCTCCTCTAAACTATGAAGCAAGATTCAGGTGAAATTGTGAAAATCACGGAAATTATAGCAGAAAAATCAGGCTTCTAGTCCAAACATGGGTCTACACACGCGCTGGAAGCAAGGGTAATGATAGGGTGGAGTGACCCGGACGCCACTTGAAATCAATGAAAAGTGAAGCTGAGGCAGCATCTCCCTTTGCTATTTGACAAGCCTGATCGCCTTCTATGAGAAAGTAACCTGCTCGCTTGACGTGGGGCAAGCGGTGGACATTGTCTACCTGGATTCCTCCAAGGCTTTTGATGCGGTTTCCCACAGCCTCCTCCTAGAGAACCCGCTGTGTCTGGAGAAGTGGTCTGAGCGGTGGGTGGGGAACTGGCTGACAGCCCACACCCAGAGGGTGATGGTAAACAGCTCCTTTTCAAACTGGCAACTGTCACAAGTGGGGTCCCCCAAGGATCGCTATTAGGCCCGCTGCTGTTTAATATCTTTGTAAGTGATCTGGATGATGGGATTGAGTGTACTCTGATGAATTTTGCTGATGATATCAAACGGAGTGGGCAAGTAGACACTTTGGAAGGGAGAGCCACCTTGCAGGAAGACCTGGATAGTCTGGAAGAGCGGGAAAACAAGAACCTTATGAAGTTCAACAAGGACAAGTGTAAGGCCTTGCACCTGGGAAAACATAATCCAGGAGTGCAGCACAGGCTGGCACCTACCCAGCTGGGGAGCAGCTCTGTGAAAAGCAACCTGGAGGTCCTGGTGGACAACAAGCTCATTATGAGTGAACAGTGTGCTGCTGTGGCAACGAAAGCCAACAGGATGCCGGGCTCCATCAACAAAGGCATCACCAGCAGAGATAAAGAAGTCATCATCCCACTCTCCTCAGCACTTGTCAGGCCACACCACAAATACTGTGTTCAGTTTTGGTCCCTGCTATACAAAAAAGATGCGGACAGACTGGAGAGGGTCCAGAGAAGGGCCACAAAGATGAACAAAGGGCTGGGAAGCCTGCCACGTAAGAAAAGGCTGAGAGAACTGCGTCTGTTCAGCCTTGAGAAAAGAAGGCTTAGGGAAGACCTTATCACCATGTTCCAGTATTTAAAGGGTGGCTACAGAGAAGATGGAGACTTCCTTTTTACAAGGAGTCACATGGAAAAGAGATGGGGTAATGGGTACAAGCTACTCCTGGGGAGATTCCAATTGGACACAAGAGGGAAAATTTTCACAATGAGAACCAATCAGCCATTGGAATAATATCCCCAGGGAAGCGGTGGATTCCCCAACATTGGACACTTTTAAGATTCAGCTGGACAGGATGCTGGGTCTTGTCTAGACTCTGCTTTTGCCACGAAAGGTTGGACTAGATGATCCTTGAGGTCCCTACCAACCTGATATTCTACAATTCTATGATTTGATCCCTGCCCCATCAAGCCAACAAGCCCTGGGACAAAGCAGGTACTGGCTGGCCAGGGCAGGAGCTTTTCCTGCTCCCCAGGGCGTCCTTAGACACCATTTTATATCTTCCAGTTATCTACAAGCTTTCTGATTTACAGTTCACAAAAATCCTAACAGAGCATCTACAGAGGTGTCTTAGTTTCCATTCCCCAGGCTTTCAGGACACAGATTGGCGGGTACTGCTACACCAATAAAAGTCTTCAAAGGTCACTATTGCACATTCTTCATACTGTCAGTGGTGTAAGCAAAGCTGCTCAGATCCTGGGGCCATGAAGACAGGATCACATTTTGATGATGACTATGGCACTAACTTCTCCAGCAGGAATCAGTCCAGAAGGCCCGAGGAATAACACAACCAGTGACACCCCGGGATGCTATCAACATGCTAGCAAAAAAGTGTTTCACTTACTGTTCTCCTGCACTGATGTCCAGGGAAGGAGAGGTCGTTCATAATCCTCAATAGTGGGAGAGTCAAAAAGCTGTCAACACAAAATTCTTAGAAAGTTTTGGTGCTCCCGCTCTGGGTGGCCAACTTAACTGCACTTACCCCTTGCCAAGTAAGCACTGCTGCAGTCATAACGCTGGGAAACTGAGTGGGAAACTGAGTGAGGAGTTGCCTAGGGTCATGTCTGCACCAGACAGGTGAACACTACGCTTAATTCACACGTGAATAAGATGCCACAGTGGCCCCCTCATGCAAATACAATCATCCCTGTCCCATTTCTTTCTATATGGGAAACTAATTCAAGCTAGTCTGCGTGACTGGTTCTTGGATCATTTTTCTGTATATCCACTCTTCCTTCTCCCACTTACACTATACAACCTGTCTTTCCTCCTGTCGTGCCCCTCTTTGAGGGAGCTGGCTATCTATAGACCAGCAAAGAGAAGAGAGGCTGACTGGCTGCGATGTGGCTAGAAGATGCCAATGGAAGGGAGGGAAGACCAGAGGATGAAGCTGTGCTTTCATGGAAGAGGAGATGCAGGAAAGAAAGAGGGAGAAACAGGTGTAACACAAAAGCACAAAGGCAAGAGGAGGCCAAGGGTATCTGAACCTGAGCCCCACCTGTCAAATAGTTCAGCAAGATGGTTTAGGGGTAGAAGTAAAAGGGCCTCGGTCAAGTAGAGAGGGCTTGGGGGGGAAGAGGTATCACTTGTATGTAGATCTCAGCTTTGATTTCTAACTTGGTCTCACAGCAGGTGAGCACATACATACTGGTGCATCTGTGCTGTAACGGGGGTTGTACCTGTGTAATTTACTTGACAAAGGCTTATGCTCCTGTCCGTCACCTCCACAGTTGCAGTGGTGCAAGGTCTGCGCAGAAGCGTCCCTCTCTGCTGCACCTCACCCTTCTCTCAAGTTAAAGCATGTGACTAGCAATACATAAACACGATCCATTTCGCAAGAGGTCAGAAATCCTTCTTCTCCAGCAATTCATAGCTGCCCAAGGAAGAGGCTATAATCCTGACATAGAGTTTGAAGCTAAGCAAGGAGTGCAAAGGTGTTCCATGGAGCTACAGAAAAATCATCCAACTTTCAGAAGAGCAGGGAGAGCACAGAACCATCTCCTCAAGTGTCTGGTTTCTACAAAACACATTGAAAAATTGTCTCAGTCTGCCTGTGGCAGAGGCTTGAGGCTGTAACTGATAACAAGTGCCCTGTGAATAAGACGACCTTAAATCTAAACCAAACCAAGTCACCCTGTTTCTTAGATAAGTTTTATCATTCTCATGGGAGCAAGTTGTCCTTTTATGTTACCTGTTGGTTTATGTTACCTGGTTGTACTCTGCTTTCAAGCCGTTTGCCAGCTCTGTGGCTCCCACTGCAATAACGCTACAAATAATTTAAGCGCTACCACTTTGGATCAAAATTTTAATGAGGCACTAAACCCACAAAAGGGGCTCTGTATAGCATAATTAAATAGAATGGGCCTAAATAAACAGTAAGGTTTTACAAGTTACGTTATAGTTGAAAACAGCTGGGAGGCAAAGAAAGGAGCATTGAAGATGCATGATGTAAAAAGGCATTTCACAGAATGCAAACACTAAAACTTTTCATATCGCACAAACAGTAAAACACTACAAGCACATTACTTCCCTTTGATTTGGAAGAATCTGCGTGGGGCACAGGGCGTTTGTTTTTTTCCTTCTGCTAGTCAGCACAATGAAATATTTCACATGGAAACCCGAACAGTGGCAAAGAGCCATTTGTCCTTCAGAAAGAAATAAATACTGCAGAAACAGGTAAAGTCAGAAGGAACATCTGTTTCAGTGAGGCCATGGGTTGATGGATCACAGGTCCAAAATGCTGGACAGTGCTGGGACTCCTCAAAATAGTCTTGCAAACAATCGAACTGTAATAAGTCTGTTTGGCTCAGAGCTGCAAGACGCTTGTTTCATGCTCACGCCGACTCCTCGAATCCACTGCAAGTGGTGACATTCAGGCTGAGCCAACTAGCTCAGCATTCAATTCTCTGTCTGCATCAGCTATTTACAATATCGTGTTTGTTCCATCCCTGTCAATATTTGATCCAAGAGCTGCATAAATCCCACAAACACAGGAAGGTTTCAATTTCACATTAATGTAACATTGACAGTGGTGCTGCTGTATCATGTAAAGTCAGTGCATTGTTACTCCTTGAGAATGAAATTTCTGGTAAACTTGGGTTTCATTTCATTTCCCCCCAGTCCTCTCAGGAGCCCTTCCTCAGAGCCATAGCTATTGCTGCAGTTCTGGGCTTGTGAATGAAAAGTTTCTAAATTCATCTTGGTTTATCATTGGAAGAATTCCTTCTTCAATGGGAGTCAGAATGGGCTCCTCTTTTATAAAATCTGGATCAAAGTTGCTCACATCATCTTTGGATTTCTGTCAAACAGAAAAGACAAAGGAAAGAGATGTCAAAAGTACGTATCGCCTGCTTGATACTCACTCTGCATTTTCAGTCTAGTCTTGAATGCAATGAACTATCACCTCCATAACCCATGCTGAACTTACGGAAAGCTTTTTCTGGTGGTGGACTGGGAGCAGTTGAGTACCCCCCCACACCCTCTTACACCGTAAACCCTTTTAGAGCCTCTGCGGGCTTCTGACAGGCAAACCCCTCTCTGATTTAACTGACACCCCCTCTGATGGGTTGCCTGCCGGGACATGGCAGGGCAGGGCACATAAATCAGTTCCTTTCCTCAAGTGTCAGCACAGACCCAGCCATTCGAAGCAGTTATCAGCCGCGTTTCCAATTAGCTGACTCCACAGAGTCGCTCCTTATCTGCAGAGAGCCTCAGCTGGGTTTTTGGCGGGATACACTCCTCTATGTGCGAGCCATTAAACTTACACAATAATGAATTACTGGGCCGTGGGAAGACAAATGGCTTGCCTCCGGGTGCTGGATTCCTTGCTGCGCACCACAAAGTGGGACAGTTTATAATGCGCACACACACAAACGGGGTTTGTGGCACATTTTGACAAGGTGTGTGTTTTTCCTGCATCCAGAACAAGATGTTTTATTGACACTGAAGTCTAATGTTCCCAGATCCTGTCCAGCTCATGGTGGACTGAGAATGCTTCCTCAGCCTTTGATTCAGGTCAAGAAACAACTCAAGAGCTTGATTTTGAGCTCCTACAGCTATTCCAAGTGCCTGGTTCCTGCACCCAGTGAGCTCCATGGAGCAGGACTGGGTTGACCACTGCCACTATGAGTTTGCAGAGCGACCACATCAGACAAAGGCCCTCCAAGCGACTATTTCAAAGGGAAGGAAAGGCTCTCCACAGACAGCATCTTTAGGGCTGTGTAGGACCACTGGGAAAAGGGCAGCACTGTGTCCTCTGCAGCCTATTTGCCATTTGAACCACTCAGCTGACAGTGGTCCGAGCAGGGAACACTGTGCTGGCTGCTGTAAAGACAGAAACAAAAAAGCGACAGCCCAGTTGTGAAGAGGTCAGTGGCATGGTTAGAATGAAGATTACTTACCCTGTTTTATATCTGGGGCAAGGCAAAGGGTAGTTAGGTGACTAATCTGCTACAGTTGCTTTTACAAACCTGCATCTTTTGGCTGAGCAGCTTTGAAAATCCACTATGGAGGGGAAAAACGACCTGTACAACATCAGGTGTCCAACCACCAGCCAAATCGAGACCAAAGACCTCGCCTCCTGACTCTCGGGCCAGGGCTTTCATGTCAAGATTGCCCTTCCTCCACCTCCCTTCCTGTCTGATGGGAATAAACCTGCTCATAGAGCCCAGGAGATATAAAAAAAAAAAAAAGCGATCCCTTTCCCCCACCCCTCCTTCTCACGTACGATTCGGGGCCTGAATGGTGGCTCCATCTGACGCTGGTTCAGCAGGTCCCAGTCCAGATCTTTGAAGTAGGGGTGCCGCAGAATTGCGCTCTCGCCGCCCTGCCCAGGGCTGCCCAGCCGCATGTTGGGGTTCTTCGTCATGAACTGCAAAAGAAAAAGGGCTGTTTGTTTCCTCCTGTCTGGCAGGGCCACAGGAGAGGGACGTATTAGCAATTGCACAAAAGCTTGTCCTCAGCTTTCCTGTTGAACCCAGTTGCTGGACAGACTTCTCAATTTCACTGGAACCACATGCAAGGAACTTGACTCATTCTCTAGAGGAAGAAGTCGGGGTGTTATTTCTTCTTCGTCCCTTTTCTTATGGTCAAATAAGAAAAGAAAGTTGAATTGCATAGTTTGCAACATTACAGAAGTTGCACAGGGGTTTTGGTGGTTATTTATTTCTGTATTAATTTCTCAGAAATACAAGCTCGCTCTCAAATGCTGCTCACCAGCGAGCCAGGCTTTGGACTGGAGTCAGTCCTGAGCCGTGTCTTTTTCCTAAACCTCAGCCTGCTGAAGCGCAGCCAGGAGCCTACGCTTTCCTTCCTGTCATCTCAGGAAACAGAGGAAAATGAGCAAGGCACTGGCTTTTAGAACCCCACCAAGCCCCAAGCAGATGAAAGCAGACAGGTGACCACCTCCTCTCCTGATGGTAAAACTCTAAAAGAGGATTTATTTTTCTAACACTTTTACTTTGCTACCAGTGAAAAGAAATCTCAAACCTCAGCCAAAGTGCCCTGATCTGCCAGGGAGCAATGAGACAAGCTGTACATCACGCACACAGTGCCCTTTAGGTCTCAACAAGAATGATGAAGTGTGAGCACCGCAGATATTTCTTGGGGGGAAGGGAGGTATTGGAGGAGGAGTGGAAACCTTTTCCCAGGCAGGAAAAGAGCTAGTTGGACTGTTAATTTAGGATTATAGTTCTTGAAAATTCAGTAAAACCCAATCTTTCCCCTCTCCTCAAGTATTTCTAATTCATTAGGGAAATCAGGTTATATTTAAACTGGGAAAATAGCTGCTTTTATTTGCCTATTGAAACAGCAGCATAAAGCAAGCTCCACTCTGGTGGAGGTGTCCAGACGATTTCCTCAAAGATGAAAGAGCATTATGTTTAGCAAATAGCTGAACCAGCCAAACCAGACAATCGGTCACTGTTTTGGGAATGACCAAGTCTGCTGCATCAGAGCAATGGGGAAATGAAAAGAAGGGGAGGTGCAGCAGGAGACCAGCTTCATTCTGACTGTAGGAGCTTTTCAGAAAGTACAAATTTTCCTAGGACAAGTGGATGAAAGGTCTAGTCATTCCCTACCTAGAGAGACTGTGGGGAGAAGAAAGATGACTGACAGATTTATTTTAGAAGTCTCCTCAATACCCCATCCTAAGGAGGCTTCAGAGGCAAAGTAGATGTGGTATCTGCAGCTGTGAGACCTTGCAAGACCCCAGACTCTGTTGACATTGGCACAAAATACCCAGCTCCAGCCTGACCTCCTGAGCCCTTTGAAGACCTGTGCTGCTATGGGATTCCCTACAGCATCCCACCCCAAAACATCAGTAGAAAGAGCTGCTGAGTGCATCCAGATTTTTAAGAGCAGTCACCAGGACAGGAGCAAAGCCAATGTGACTTTCTGAAGCTGGGGTCTTCCCATGCTTCTCTGGACTCTTCAGCTCTCATTTACACAGCATTTCCAGGGCCAGGCCCAGGGACAAGCACAACTTCTGTCTCCCCAACCCTTTCAACCTGTTTTTCTCCCTTTCTACCAGCAGAACCCAAACACAATTTGATTCCCAAGAGACTCTGCCCCAAAGTTTCTGTGGGATACTGATCACCAGACAACAGCTTGGTTTCTAAACCAGAAATGGGTCAAGTCAAAAGCTCTCAGAGACTAGGTTCAGACAAGCCTTTGCAAGTCTTAAACTAAACTTCCTTTGTTTGCAAAACAGGCCAGAAATCTCCTGGCAACCCCGTTTTTCTCTAATAATTTCCTGCCCAGCTTCTTTGTCCCCACAGATGGATATCTGCACCTCACTAGCTCTTATTTGCATTGCTGGAACACTAGAAAGCTCAAACAAGATCAGAGCTCACTGGTGCTGAGAGTGGTATAGACCAAAACAGTTCAAAAAGACAAGACAAAGAGGAAAGAAGGACAGCTGGGAATAAATCCATGTCTCCTGGCTCCTGACCTACCACCTCCTCCATTACACCAGGAAGCTTCTGTTAAATGTGGAGAGGGAAAAAGAAAACAAATAGTCTCTGAAAAGGGCCGGTAACATGCTTTGCTTGGGTTCCCATTCATGCTCAACCATATAAGACCAAAACCTAAACTGGACTGCCCATTCCCAGACCAGTTCAGAGCCCTGGGATATAAAAGTGTGTTTACATTCCTATTTGCTTGCTTTATTCCACATGAAGCCAAAATTGCACCAAGCAAAGGCATCCAATGCAACAAGCTGAAAGCCAAAGTAAATGCACTTCTGGCAACTTAAACCACCCTCTTTGTAAGGACAATGAGGATTAGGCAAGGGCCACCCCTTGAGGTGCGCTGTTTTGAGCTCAGAAAAAGCAAAACATAAGATTCAAAACAAAATGCCTGTTCAGATTTGACCAGCTAGCTCTGATTTGTGCATCGGACTCACAGATTGAGAAACCTCAGTTGGGTAACTCTAGGGACCATCTACCCCATGTTTGGTGTCCAAAGGAGGCAGGAGGAGAGCAAAGGCTTCAAAGTCACCCACTGATGGAACACATCCTCCTGGCTGGCTGCTTAGAGTGATGCCAGGCTGCCACAAAACGCCTCAAATTAATCCTTTCCTTTGACAGGAGTGAGCTGACCTATGGAAACCTGATCAAACAGCACCTTCCCCAGCTGTCGGGCGTGAGCTCAGTGCTGCTGCCTCTCTTGCTCTGTAAAAACAGGACCTTGAAGGACAAGGGTACCAAGGGCCAGCAGTGATCCACTAGCACCCTAAACCACTGTGGACAAGTTTCTCTAAGCTTGTTTCCCAGATACTGCAACCCCCTAACGCAGGCTAGCAGGACCTTGGAAATGAATCGAAGTCATGCACTCTAAAAAGAGTATGAACACGGCGTGAAGAGGCCTCCCTTCCACAGCAGACAATATCATACTGATCTGCTCCAACAAAAGGGTGGGATATCATTTCAAAGGATGGTAGGTCTCTTATCGTTAGCTTCCAACCCTGATAAATGTATGCTGTGCTGAGACCTCTCAGTTGTATCAGTGCATGGGAACAGGCACTGAAACTGTTTGCTTTAAACATCATCATGCAGTACATGAAATATGTTCCTCTATTCTGGGCAGCCACAGCATCCCTGCAGGTTACTCTGCCTGTGGATGTACGCACGCGCTGCACCCAGCGGATGTGACAGAAAATGAGAGATTGGCCATTACTGCTCTTCCCTTACAATGAAATCTCCTGGTGAATTTTGGAAACACCCGGTGCATCACAGCCTGGTGAAGGTGGGGTGTGTTCTCTGGGAAGCAGTTACAGTCTTTATTTGACAATTGGGCTGAAAAGCAGGTGTGCAAACTGTGACTCCAACAGAGACAGTACTAATGCCTTGCACTGGAACAGAGTTACCTGCCTTACTGTAAGAGATACAAAATTAAAGGATGAAACTTTTGAAGCTGGTTTCCACTAAAATGAATAACTAACCCTCTCAAACGCTATTTAAATTAACCAGAAATTATTGCACTGACAAAGAAGTAGATGAAGTTTTAGTCTGTGTTGTCCAGTATGTCAGGAAAAACAAAAGACTATAATGACCTCTATCCTGCCTTGAGGCTCAAAAGCCCATGAATCCTTCTCTTTCACTCTCTGCCTTAGGCAGTACTGACATTTCTCTGCCGAGCACCCATCTTGTATCGCCTCTGCTATCTGATGGCACTTCTAGCAAAGCAAACAAAGAACTGGGGATTTCTGAGGAACTGAATTAAAAGCTCAGCCTTCATCTCTGAAATAAGTAGCTGGAGCCTATACCCATGTCTCTAACCATAAAAGAGGCACTTCTGCAGCAGAAGGTGTAAAGCTGAGTGCCCAGAGCACACAGACGCTGCCCTCGGCACATGTGCAGGATGCACAGGAGAAAGCTTTTTGGAAGTGCAGATAATCTTTCACCTGATCCCTTCAGCTGCATTCAGAAACAGCTGGAAAATGTCTTACAGTGCTGGCTATTCCTGGCATCCACAGGAAGGCCAGAGCTGGATTCTTGCTTCACAGGTTAGATAGCCCTAAAGGTCTTTCCAAGTACAACCCTCCAGTGTTTTTGCAGCTGATGAGAGAAGATGTTCAGCAGAAAGTTTTTCACAGCAAAACGTCGTCTCCCAGTGCTTATAGAGTATCTCTAATTTTGCATTTTAACCCAGAATCCATCACAAATCTCAACCTCTGGCACACCAAGCTCAGAAACACAGAGAAAAAAATTCAACAGTAACAACAAAAAGGCAAAACAGAGATGTTCCTGAGCAAAACCAAACATGCAATCACCCTAATCCAAGATGCCTCCCAGCAAAACCAATAACAAGACTATCAATCTTAAACTTGAACCAAGCCATCAAGCCATTGCTCTGTGATCACGTCCAACCATGGGGAATTATTCCACTCCCGGTGTACAGAGCCCCTTGGGAGCATCCACAGACTGGGTCTCTTTAGGCTACACCAGTTTGCCGAGCAAACAACTCAGGCAAGGCTCTCACTGACCTCAGCTAACCCTCTCAGCAGCATCACAGCCAAAAACTGCAGCTGGAATGAGCCAAAAATATGACTTCACAAAATCATTTGAAAACATTTACTGAAAGAAAATGCAGCAAGCCATGACAAGAAATGAAAAGCTAGAGATTAGTCCACGGAGGGCCTGTGAAGTTACAAGGAAAAAATGCAGACCTAGCAGTGCCAACCAGTGGGAAAAATCTGCGTCAGCCCTGGGAGCTCAGGCCACCAGCAGGTGAGGGAGCACTGGGGACCCATGCTGGTCCTCCTCTTCACCTGCTATGTGGCTTGGACCGTGCTGGGAAGGGGTCCAGGTCTCCCAGTCTGCTGGGCACGGCTGTACTGGACTTCGGTTGCTGCTCACATGCAGCATTGCAACTTCTGTCTCAAGAGGCTGAGTTTGCAAATCAGTCTACTGGCCTGGAAGGCAGTGACGGGATGTCTGCACAAAACAGATGTTTCCAAGCGTTAATTTACTTGAATTTACAAATTCCCTTTCTCAATACTGGAATCCCTGATAGGCTTTTATGTAACTAACTCATGTATGTGCTACTGCATCAGGATAATTAATTTCATGAGCAATATTACAGTGACTAGATTATGTGAAATTGTGCCAAGTTCTAGGAAAACATTAACAAGCCCAGAGCCCTCCACAGAAGTAATGCACTTCAGGAAGAGGAATACAACTTTCTGCTCAGCCATTCTCTTTACATTGTTATCCATCTGGAAGAGGGATAAATTATTATTTCTTGTATTAAAGAAGGTCTTAGATGGACCAGCTCCCATCAAGACTCCGTTGCCCCGGGCAGGGCACGTTTATTTTACCTTGTAAGAGAAAGCCCATGCCCATGAGCACTCATCTTTCAAATGCAAGTGCATGGCAGAGATGGAGGCTCTCCCCCGTCTTACAGGCAGGGAATAGGAGCCCAGAGAAATTCATCGCTTTATTTTCCCAGGAGCTCAAGGGCAGCCCATCGCAGATACAATGACAGACCTTCAGTCCCACCTCCTCTCCATCGCAGCTTCCACGTGTCTCAATGGGCCCTTATTCAAGATTGTGCCAATGCAATAGTCAACCCCAAACCGTTAAAGGAAAGAAAGATTTCCCTGTTCATGATATTAACATTTCCTGGCTGTTGCTGTTTTTCCCATGTTGCTACCAAAGCAAAAAGCAGCAGCACAGGAGATTAATGCCCCAGAGTCTCCCCTCTGGTAATGAGGGAGAGCGGGGAGATCGGGAGATACCCAACATGCTCATCTTCATTAAGATTCATGAGCTAAACTAACAGGGCAGAAATTAACTCCAAAGGAAATAAGATTTCTCAAAGATCTATTTGATCTCAGACAAAAGGGAATCATTATATAAATAGAGCAATTACTCTAATTAAGGCTTCCCTCCATGAATCTCTTGCCTGAATGCTGCAGTTGCTGAAAACAGTTTGGCCGCCTATTATGTAAGGCAAACAAACCTGCAGTCTGGGGTTTCATTAGCCTTCATCCCCTCCTAAACAAAGAAGAAGAAAGGTGGCTCTATGGCTCTGTCTGTTAATGTCTGTATCATTTTTAATGATTGGAAGCCAGAAGGCATTAGCATAGCAGTGACACCATTATTTTTCTTTTTTTTTTTTTTTTTTTTTTTTTTTTTAAAATAAAAAGCTGTTCTTTTGAGCCAGTTTTGTCCTTTGCTAGTTTTGGGTAAGGCTCCCGTCGCTCTCCATCACAGTCTTGCTGGGGCGATGCTCACAAGTGTGCCTCGCTTCCCCATACAAGAGCAATCCAGGGCTCAGACACACAAATAGGTTACAGGGACCAAGGGAGCCTGATTTCAGCTGAAGCTCCACAGCCCTGGGAGTAGGGTAGTCGGAGAGCTCTGCCATGGAAGCCCTTACACTTATCGCAGCTCAGCTGGTGCCTGGTAACTTAAACTGCAGCGATTTAGCTGTATGTGTGATCCAGGCACTTGGGAACCCGAGTCTTGCTGACCTTCAGTGAGGATTGTGCTGCTGAGAATAGGACTAGGAGTCATTGTGGCTCTCTCAAATGCTGCCTCTAACACCGGGGACTGGCTCTGATTGCAGCCATTAGAGGCCGTGTGGCATTTTGGCTTTCTACCCTACATGCAGCAGGATCAATAGCTACAAGCCCTCATTCCTGCCAGTGCAATTCATTGTGGTGCTGAGCCAGAATACGACCCATGCGTGCACAGGGTGCTTCCACCCCCGTGCTGGGGTCCTGGCTGCAGACTGCTATGAGCAGATGAAATCCTTCAGTGCACAGAACGTCCAGTGAGTGCAGCGCCATGTCCTTGTGTGCTTGACATACAAGACTGCCCTGAAAGCATTTTAAGGGGAGGGGGGGAGAGGGGAGGAAGAGAGAGAGTGTGATATCTTGGTTATTTCCTATTCCAGGTAAAAATGGAATGGGAAGGGAGATAAAAAACAGTCTTCAGCCCTGTTCCTAAAAGCCAGAAGACTGTAACACCAAGTGTGACAGCAGTCACATGTTTAATGCACCAGCCACAGGCACGAAGGACAAAATGTCAGTGCGGTGGATATTAAACAGATAAATTTGATCTTGCTTTCCCCTAGTACAAAAATGGCTGCTCGATGCTGCCCAGTCAAAGCTTGAGGGAACAAGAAGGATTAGCTGTATTGCAAACAGTGCCGAGTAAGACAGACTAGCAAAATAAACCAAGGTAGACAGAGAAACTCACGTGTGGGAAAGACACATCTGGCTCCAAATCTCCTGGAAGTGTAAACTGATCTAACTTTGCTGACTATCACCAGGAGAGAAACTTGGCTCAAAATATGGGAATTAAATGTTGTCTCAATAGCTGCAAAGTTCCTTGCTGTGCTGAAATTTACCTGTTTCCCTGCCTCTCCCCACTCATCAAATAATAACTCATCAACACTAATGCAAAAGTTTTTACAAGTATCAAATGCACATTGGCTCCAGTGATAGCTAGTGATTTTCAACACTTCTGCCTTTGGTACTCCTGTAATAAATAATAAAAATAATATTCAGAAATTAACTTTAATCATTAGATATGTGGAACATTTAACATAAGTTTTGATCAAGGTGTCACTCCAGAAATCTGTGTTTTCAGAACTGATGAGTCAACCCCAGTGCCCACATGGGTCACCGGCTGCACTGGCTGCTCAGACAGTATCAAACTCCGGGTTTTTAAATTCCCCAGTTAGACTATAGGTACAACATGGGGATAGGCAGGTCAATTACTAAATCAATACATCAATCACAGTAACACAAACGTGAAGGAAGAATTAGCATTGCACTTATTAAGAGACTGGGGGGGCACGATCCCACTCTCGTTTTAAGCAGTGGTAAAATCTCCCTGGGGTTGCATGGGAAAACAATTAATCCTTTTCTGATAGTCTTGTCAAGAGGAACCGGGGGAATCTATTACACAACCCTGGGTGGCCTATTTACATAGAGTCAAGTACAAAGGGGACTAAAGTGCCCCAGACAAACCTGTAAAGGCCAATTAAGAAAAAAAAAATATCACAGGAAAATACTTCAAAGGAACTTTTTTGTGGTCTTGGTTATATTTCTATTCTTTTAATTGTAAAGTCCCTGAAAAGACACAGCCGGTCAGAAAGGTCAAAGCTGGAAGGATGAGTAAGACCTACAGCCCTGAATAGCTTGGACAGTGCTGAGACCTCCCAGTTAGATGGGCTGGCCCGCTCCACTGGAGGCTGCACAGCAATAGCTGGTCCCATCATTCAGTGATCATTCCCGTCTCCAGGTCGGACCCATGTTCTCAAGGGAATCCTTGAGCTGTCCCCAAGATTAGATTTTAATGGACTTCAACAAAATGCCTTCACCAAAAATGGGCCTATAATTGCACTGTTTGTCTGAGGCAGAGCTGAAAAGTGAGCCCAGGCCCCAAGTCTTAGTCTTGGCCATCGGAATCGCTTCTTCCAGAGCACGTAGAAGCAAGCAGAAAACGGAAGAGGGGGAAGACAAAGTCAGGGCAACGAATGCTGCTTCATTTTTTTTCCCCATCTCTGGCAAGAAAGAGGAGGATGAGTCACACCTGACATTACCATAGGCAGCATTAGGAGCTTTTGTTATGAAGCAAATCTAAGCCTGCATGCCAGGGACTTAAACAAGAAGCTAATTTCAGCCTGTTGGAAAGGGAAAGGTAAAAGACCTAATGACTACTTCAAGATGAATTTGGCCTTGGCAAGCTATATAGAGATGGCTTTAGTTTTCTTTCACGGTGAATTATTCAGAAGCATGGGACTATTACTGTAGGGCAGAGAAGCATTTCAGAAAGGGGTGTGATCAATCAACAGAAGAGATCAAAATCACTGGGGAAAGCCGTTTGCTGTTTGAGCATTAGGAGGCAAAGAGTAAGAGGCAGCACGTTACAGAAACGGACATGCAAGCTCAGGCAAAAGAGACAAGGCAGCAATCTGTCGGGGAGCACAGCCTTGTCACTTCAACACAGTGTATGTCTACAGCAAAAGTGGTCTAGAAGAGAGATCATTTAAAATTGCAGAACCCCTTCCGCATTGGGAAATGACAGGCTTCGGAGTCCTGCTTTTGCTGTAGAGGCTCCAGAGCCAACCAGGAAATGCAAGATGAAGGCATTTCTAAAACACAAAATAAAGAAAAAAAGTTTACACAGATCTGGCATAGGGTTTCACAGAGAGATTCAAATATTGGCCTTACTGACAGCCAAAGCTTAATCAAACTGTGCAAGAGGATTTATGGATCCTGCCAACTCTGAAGAGATGCCAAGGAAAATAATTTATTGGCATATTTGAAGGCATTTTTAATATCTGCCTTTGTTAGGCTTGTCAGCTCTGAGGATAAAGAAGTGAGCTCATCTAGTTCCTTCTTTGATTTCAGTGGGCCACCATTGTGTTGTTCCTTTCCCTTTTAATCTTTGTCTAAAAAATACTCCCAGCATCTGGTTCATTCAGAAACACTCAGTTCATTGTGGCTGTTCCAGCACTGCATTTGAAACAGATTATCTGCCTTTTTCTGTCTGGAAAGAACGAACCTGCCCTGGATCTGTAGGATGTAAGTGCAGAGGAGAGACATACACCTTGCAGAGAGTGACGTAAAGGAAACGTAGGCAACCTTACACCATCAGCATTTGGCTGCCTCATTTCACACCTTGGAAGTGTTCGGGAGAGGACTGGGGGTTTGGTCTAGCTCACACAGTGGCCAAACTGACTGCCCAGGACTTAGGGAAAAGGCAAGGCACAAAGGCAGCACACACAAAGCACATACGTATTGTGCTTGGATGTGCCAAGCAAAGCACACCCCTGGTATTTTGAATCAGGTGTTGCTTGCTGTAGCGTGCAGGGAGGATGCAGACACCTACCATGGTATCTCAGCTGATGACAGTTAGTTCTGACCTCCCAGTATCCAGGGGTGTTGGACCCCAAACAAGTGCAGCGTATGAAGAGAATAAACTTCTCCAAAGAACAGTTCAGAAGACCTCACCTTCCGTTCGGGGTGAGCAGCTGCAGAGAGCACGCAGCTTGGATCATCCACATCTCTCCTGAACTTAGATGTCCTTGCCAACAGTCCAAAACCAGCCTTTCCCCTCCACTCCTCTGTCACTGCAGACTGTTCGCTTTGATTATAGTAAAAAAATCTGCCTCTAAGACTTTCTGCTGTGAAAACCCTGGCCTCTGCCTTCTCTCCTCATTAATGGCATTTTCAAGTTCCTTACAGCAGTGGGGCCAGTCTGGTTCAGCACAGAGCGCTCACCGTCCAGAAAGCCTTTCTGAAAATAAGTTACAGCACACACAAAAGGGGTGCTCACCGAAGGCTTGGGCAATCACGGTGACATCCCCTTAGGATGGATATTTTACTCCTCTGGCAGCATAGCTCAGTGATCGCTTTGTTTTTTCCTCCTTCAGCTGGGCCTGCGTGGAATGCCCAAGGGAAATTTCTGTATCTCCCCAATCTTGTTTCCTCTCAGCCCATTACGGTAAGTACATGCAGCACAGCGCAAGCCTCCAAGGGCTCTGCTGGAGCTGTTATCCTCCATCCAGCCGAGGCTGGACTGCCCTGTGCTCTGACCACATGGGATATTAGAAGTTTCTTAGAATTTCTTTGGAATGGCAAGAAATAACCACCCGAACCCTGTATTCCCCAGGGACTCCTGGATTTAACTCACATATAGACACAAACATAATATCAAATTTATCTCTCTTCAGGAGCCATCACACACACACACAGAGTCCCAGCTGCTACCTAACTTATTTCTGTGTACGCATATGAATACATAAAGCATTTCTGCAATTCAACATCAGTGCCCTCTAACTTAATCTCTTGTTTTAAGGTAGAATTGGGACACATTTTTAAATAATATCCACAGGCTTCCCTCCATCAACTCAAGAGAAATTGCTGGTGGAGCAATGCACTGCTCATTATAGTACTTTGTGGGGAAGTCTCTAGTGTCTGATGGCCGCCCGAGTGACTGAGGGACCTAAGGCGGCCTCATATTTGCTCTTCTGGGCAGCAAAGGAATGACATCCTAATGTAAAAAGTTTTAAGTGGCTTTTTCAATCAACAAGATGAAAATTGGCCAAGCTGTTATGGAAGGGCCCCCATATCCCTCTCCCGCTGAAGAAGTGGCTGGTTGCTGTCTGCAATATTCCTGAGCCCTTTTCTTGCTCTCCAGAAAAACCTGCGTGTGCTGGTTTTCCTAGCAAAGGGGAATAAGTTATACTGCGGGTGAGCCCTCAGTATTGAATATTGCTGTGCGCGCTAACTGTACAAACAAGCCAAAAACCCTAAGGAACTAACTGAAAAGCCCCGGTTTCTGGGTTTCAATCTGTGACATGGACTCACAGCAATGGGAGAAGAGGCTTTTCCTTCCTAGATCAGGGCTTTTTTGACTTCCTGATCAGGCTTCAAGGCTGTCTGGAGGCAAAGGGGTTGGATTTAAACTGTGGCACATTTAACCATTCCCCCTCCTGCTGCTCCCAAGACCCATGCAAGCTCCCTCCTGGCTGCTGGCAGAAGCCAGAAAGTAAATCCCAACTCCCTCACTTTGTGCTCTGACAGAAAAAAATGATTCCATAAAACACAGGTCATCAGGGCAGGACCTGGCTCCTGCTGACCCACAGAGCATCATTATTGCTGCGGCTGACTTTGAAGCACTAATTCCTCAGACAAAACAGCCCCTCGATGTTAACATGGCAGAGAAAAGGGGATTTTAAGCAAATCTGCAAGAGCAAATTCTAAAGGAGGATGGGGAGGTGGTGGTGCATGTGTGCGTTAGACTTCAGTGGTGTTGTCAGGGTACAGAGAGCGCCAGGGTATCCGGAGGGGGGAAGTGAACTCAGTGACACGAAGCAGCAGAGAGTTCACTAAACCAGAGCATTTGCCTTTTGAATCAGGGTCACTTCCAGGCTATTGTTCTCTAGAAAAACAGATCAACTTCAAGTTTTTCTTTTGCACCCTTGGCACTGCATTGCTGACATCATTTTTCTCTGAGATATGGGTCATGTTTGCCCTCAGCTGAGCTCCCTCACCTTTCAATCCCTTTCATGTTTCACACTAATCCACCAACCTTTGGATTCCCCCATGCTATTCCACCCATGCTGGGCAGGAGTGCAGGCTGCTAAAACCACAGACGATTTCCTCTGCACCTTCCCCTTTTCTTGTCTGGTGTATATTTTTCACGTGAAAACCACTTAGCGTGGGACATAACCATTTTTGGCCAGTCTCTTAACTCTGGTCACGTTTTCTTCAAAATACATGGTTTTAACCAGTTGGAGGGAGAATGGGCTTTAGTCTCATTTGTGTTCCCAAAATATCCATCTACAGGCAAGGCTGCCCCAGCCTCATTTTTGGAAGGAGCGTTTCAGCTAGGTGTTTCAGAGCTCACATTAAGATTGGAGGTTGGCACACAAATGCCACGATACCCTCGGCTTCAGAAGACTCAGCTGTGACAGGAGTTCAGAAATCTAGGGTGCAGAAGGCAGAGCAATGCTAACACTTCCCTAGGGAGATGCTGCTTTCTAGCCCCTACTGTTACCTGGCTCTCGGAGTGAAAACATCTGAATTGTAATCGCTCATCCAAATTTCTAAGCCCTTGGGCCAACCATTGCCACTTCAGATCATCAGTCCATGGCGTGACTCAACAGGCTTAGTCCTTCTCTCCTCATCTGAAACCAGACTCGGAAAGGAGAATCCCTGCAGCTTTCCCCTTGAATTTGCTTCCCATTACACCATGGACTTTTGAGAGCCGATTTTCACTGCGTCCCTTCATTCTCCCCTCCAACTAAGCCTGACTGTGAGCAAGACAGCGTGATTGGATTGCATATGAGAAAGTCATACACGAAGCAAGTGAAACATGCTGCCAAAATACCACTCCCCTCACGGGAAACGAGAGGATTGTATTTCATTTTGCAGTTCACTCAGGTGAATCCCAAAGCCTCTGGCTGCCTGGGAAGCCACCCTCTTTGCTCAGGCACTTTTTGCTAGTGACAATTTACAAATTCAGAGCCTCAACATGCTGTAACAAAGCAAACTCCAGCTGTACTCTGACTGTAAAAGATACGGTGTGGCAGTCTCTGCTTGCTCATAAAGTTTCTCTTCCACAGTCTCTTCGTCACCAGACACTGGTGACTACTCTGTCAGCTGATAGCAAAGATATTTTAAAGAATTTCTTTTACAGACACAGACCAAATAGCTCCTCTGGCATAAACTCCTTGTGACTGTATTCAAGTAGGGACTACAGAGAAACCATTTTGGGGGCGAGTCAAAATCAAAGCAAGACTTACGTTTAGAATGAGCTGAAGTGGTCGAATCCATTCAGCAGCAATTCTCCGTTTCTGCACTTTTTTTTTTCCCTCCAAATCCATGCCCGGTTTGACTTGCTCACACAAGCAGGGGAGACCTCAGTTCAAGTCCTCTCTGCCTGACTTGAACCATCAGTACCTAAATTCCCTAGTGACACACTCAGACGGGGCAGGGTACACGACTGAGATTTTCTGCTTCCCTCCTCTGGGAGTATTGACCCCAGCAAAATCCTGCTGATTTACACTGATTTAGCTCTGCTCTACTCTTTCCCCAGCTCTTGAGGGAAAGTATCAAGGACAAAAAAAAACCACATTAAAAAGGGAAATAGAGAAAAACTTCTTCTGTAGCATGAATACTTTTGCTTTGAATTCTAAACAAGGTCCCAGGGCACTGAGGTTGTTTTTGTTTTCTTTGATACCAGTGCTCGAAAACACACCAGGAACACACACTGACCTAAATGCCGTCCTAAGTATGTATCTTGGTTATTATCAGTAAACTGCAAAGATGAACAGGATGCAACCTTCAGAAATCAGGTGGTTTCTGATGGGGGGAAATTGGTGAAGCACAATTATAGTAAATGAAAGCAAACCAAAATAACAGCATCCATGAAATGGATACTAAAAACCTATTATCCTTGTTTACGGTAAAGTTCTTCATGAAAGCAAAGGGAACAAGTGCTTTCTAAACCTAGATGCATCCATTTGTAGAGCATCTCTAAGCATCTACATCTAATTGCTTCTTCCTGGCAGAAGAACTTGATTTTCGTTTCAGAGCTTTGCACCACTCAAGAGTAAGCGAATTCTCACTAGTCCTGTTCAAGGTTAGAGGCCAGAACTTTTAGTGAGGGGATAATCCAGTTATTAAGGCTATTAAGGCCTTAGCCTGCAACATAAGAGACCCCAGGTTGAATTGCCTGGTCTTTCTAGGCTTCCCATGCCAGGTCGTTACTTATAATCGTTTATGTCACTGCAGTAGTTGAGTGTTCTGATTTTCCAGAGCTCTCAGTATCATGGGTTAGAAAGCACTGTCGCAGCTGTAAGTCAGGGAGCTCGCGTTCACTTTTTGTTAGAGGTAAACACAGTAGTGATTAGAAGATGGTGACGTAGTAATAATGCTGTGTCTAAGAGAAATTAATTAGCATAAGAAGTCTGTGATTAAAAATTCCACTTATTTAGCAGATAGAAAAACCCACTGTCTTCCTTCATAAAATAGCCAGGTTAGGTCTCCTGATTTGCAGGTTAACGCCCTTGTCATTTAATCACCTTTTGATTCACTAGAGGAAAGCCAGACAGTTCCAGCGCACTAGGCACTGTTTCTACACACACAGCCTGAAGTCTTAAAAAGCTTCATTCCCGTGTCACAGGCAAAGATGTCAGGCATGCAGATACGAGAGCTCCTGGGAAAATTTAGGAATTCATGGCAGAACAAGGACTAGGTGTAGCCAGCAACAGCTCTCCTAAAACTGTTTGCTGTACACAAAAAAATCAAAAACCTGCCTTTCTATGCAGGTAGATGGCAATCCCTGGGGGATGGCTGGTATTCTCAAGAGTCAGAATGAAGGATTATCATGAAGACTTCACTTCTTCACCACTCCAGTTGCATGGAAATCATACAATCACAACTGATTAAATTCTGTGTACACCTGCTGCTTCTGTTCTGGAAGACGACCATATGTTGTAAATCATTAAGTCAGCAGGGGAATGCCCAGACACACAGACATCCACACGCTTTGCCTGCCAAGTTGGCTGCTGAACCATATAAAGGACATAACTATGCAAACACACGTAAGTGTGGCAGGATTACTTTTTTTTTTTTGTTTACCCTTAAATCCAAGATAAGAAAAGGCTCAGGGTCAGGGTAACCGCAATTTCTGAGTGCCCACACATTCCAGCCCTGTTTTCCTTTGCTAGATTTAGGCTGAAGAAAGCCAGGACAGAGAGCATGCAAACAGCCACGGGAACTCACCGCTTTGAGGATTGCCACTGCGTCCTGCTGGAGCCACGTTGGGTAGACGACCTCATCATTCAGAATGGCTTCAAAGAGGTCGTCCTCGTTCTCTGCCTCAAAGGGTGCGTGGCCACACAGCATCTCATACAGCAGCACGCCCATTGCCCACCAGTCTACGTCAGGGCCGTACAGCATTTCTTGCAGGATCTGAAGAAGGGATGGGGAAAGAAATATCAACCCCGAAGCTTCTTAAACTGAGCACGGGAGGAAAACGGATTTGGAAATATTAATGCAGAAGTTCTTGCTACATCCTAACAGCGCTCTCTGCTAGACTGGCTGGATGTCCAGGAACATACAAGTGAACGCCCGGATCTGCAGTAAGGTACATCAGATACATTGAACAAGGGCTGAACTAGCTTGGCTACTCACAGAGTCACCTGGGAAACAAGCCTTAGAAATATTGCTAGAGCTTAGCAGGAGAAGGGGCTTTTCAGTGAAACTGGCTGAGCCCCAGAAGTGGCAGAGCAGCCACGTGCGCAGGTTGACACCACTTTTTCCTTGCCTCTGGGAAGGAAATGCTTACCCAGCTCCCATGGCATGGCTTTCAGACGGAGAGGGAAAGGAGCGCAAGTGTGTGAGAAAGGCACAAACGCCAACCACAGACAAAAATTCAATTGTGTTGAAGAAGGATCTGAAACCCTGTCAGAACATCTGGCAGCGTCTGGAGGGCAGCTGTTCCTTAAAGAGGTGTTTATTAATTTGTAGTGAGACTGGGGAATGACAGGGAAGGGGAGGAGGTAGAAAAAGGAACAAGGAAATGAGGGAGAATTCAATCTCCTTTCAAATCAAACTGGGCCAGTATCTGTGTGTGCCTCTCAAGATTTTTGCAGCTGTGCCTCCATTTTTCACCTCAAATTTCCTAAAGAAAAACACAGGCTTATCTTGGTGCCTACAGCAGACCCAAGATTTACTTGTGCTTTGCTTGCACGAGGGACTGATAATATAAGCATGCACTTCAGAGCAAAACTTGCACCCAGCAGTCAAATAAGGTGTAGCTAAAGACACCAGAGAGTACACTTGCCGCTCCAAAGCTAACCTACGCTTTTCGTATCGTAACCAAGTTTTCCTGGCCAAAGAAAGGTTTCTTATACCTCTGGAGCGATGTAGTCCGGTGTACCACAGAAGGTGGCTGTGGTAATGCCATCGTGAATGCCCTCTTTGCACATTCCAAAGTCTGCCAGCTTGCAGTGACCCTCGTAGTCCAATAGCACATTGTCCAGCTTCAAGTCCCTGCAACGAGAATTGTTCATCAAGTTGCTACATGCTTCAATCAGCCCCAGCACAAATGGCGGGAGCATCCCAGGCCTCTGAAGCTTAACCTGTAAAGTGGACAAGCCTCAGCATCATAAAAAAATAAACAGAAATCATGCACAAGGGGGTTTCTTTTGCTCCATCTCTTACAAAAGGGAGGGAGGAACAAGCATCATTCTGCCGAACTGCATTTAATATGGGCAGGTGCTATACAAGTTTGCCCACATGGCTTTCCAAACACACCACAAGCCTGGCTGGCAGAGCTCCTGCTCATTTAGCTCTGGGACTCACTGGAACAGAGGTTGCCAGAGCTGTCAAATTGCGTAACGATGTTATGATGCAGCAAAACGCACCGCACAGGACGTGCTCTGTTTCAGCGAAGCGCTCTGCCGGGAGCACGCAGCCAAAGTCAGGGAGGTGTGTGAAGCCTTTTCAGAGGGGGAGCAGATTCCCTCTTCTCCTGAGGTGTGGTGGGTCCCAGACTTCCCTGTATCGGGGCAAGCCTGACTGATAAACCCCACCTGGAATATTATCCAAGCTGAGAAGAAAAGAAATTCCCTGCTGAACCATGCCATGTGGGCAGGGGGAATCTTCAGCTGGCATGGGATGCCTCCACCATAAGGCAGAGTCTTAAAGGCCTCCCAGGTGTATCGATTCCAGCAGGACTGCACTCACGTAAGAAGTGATGTCCCCTGTAGCGCTCATTGGGGTGGGGACCTCCTTGCCACTGTCACAAGAGACCTGCTGCCAAACACTATCCTGTACAAGCTGCAGAAAGGCACATTTTCCAATACGTCACCTCTAACAGCCTGGGAGCTCCTCCTCAAAAGCAGAGATGCCAAAATAACTGAGCCCTAACAAAGCTTATCAGCTTGCCTGACCTTGAGATTGCCTGAGGGAATAGCCCGCAGTCAGCAGTGCCGGTCAGGAACATCACCAGAAGGCACGGGGTCATCTGCAGACTTAGGCAATGCCTTCCTAAAAATACATACCAGCTCGCAGCACCTCTGCTTTTCAGCTGCCAGACAAGTTCCGTACAGTACACATAGGTCACAGTTCATTTTTTGAACCGTCTCAGGTATTTGCCCAAGAGTTGCACAGAGCCCTCACAGCAGCTCTGAGGCAGGGAAGCACTACTATTGCCATTTTACTGAAATGGAGGACTACCTTATAAGCCCAGACAAAGCCACTTTCAAAGTCATTCAGATGTCCAGATAAGGATCAAATAGCCAAACACATCTGAGGGTCTCAGGGCCCCTTTATGAAATCCGTGCTGGAACTAGATCCATTTTGTCTTCTGGTTGGACATCTGTTTCCCTGGGAAGGGGGAGCAATGAGGAGGGTGGCAACATAGGTGGTGGCACATCGATATCAATATGAAAATTTATGGGAGAGCTGAAATTTGAATTCAGCTTGATCCTCTTCATTGCTGGTCTATGATCTTAAAGTGAAAATCAGGTGGTCGATTGCTCTGTTTTGCATTGGCATTTCTACAGCCCATGCCACCACGGGATGCCTCCCTGGAGCTTGAGACAGCTCTCCCGTAACTTCACTGTTGCAGTGGAAAAAAAACAATGACACATTGTGTTAGACAATCAGAGCCACATCCTGTCCTAAAGAGATAAGAAAAAGTATTATTAGCCTCTTTTGAACGGATGGAAAAGTGAGGGGTGGAGGTTAAGAAATTTGCCCATGTCCCCAGAGCCAAGACTGAACACCAGCTTCCTGAATTCCAGCTCCGGATCTTAATTGCAAGATCATACGTCCTCTCTCTCCAACTTTAACATGGCACAGCAACATAAGTCAGCAAAAACCCCTCCGTAATGATGCTGCCCTTCCCAGCAGGCCCAGCAGCTATCCGGTGGTCAGTGAAATTTGGATGCCAAGGACAGTGCCCATGCCTGTCTTATGCTGCAGTGTTCGCACTGGGTGGAATGCTCAGCAGAAGACACTTATTTTTCCCCTTCTGAAAAATGAAAAAATGTCTGCTAAGGCATGTGGGCAAAGGCTCATCTTGGAAAGGCTTTAGGCGAGCACAGTGAGAGGTATTGTACGTGCTTGCCCATGACAGTACGCCTTCAGCAGCAGTTTACAGCCAAAGCTCCTGTTGCTTCTCCCTGTGGTTCCTGGCAGAGCAGGGAAGCCCTCCGAGCATGAAGGCAGGCCTTGTTTCCAGGAGTCTGCAATGATGTGGTTGAAACGCGCAGTTTATTCTTGGCTCGATTTTAAATGCAGCAAACACCTTTTCGGTCCTGGGTAGGCCTGATTGTTGGGGCGTACCCCTAAGGGTGCAACTGGAAGGGGAATTTTGGTGAACCTGCTTGGAGATCCCCCTTCCAAACCTCCCCTCACTCCTCAAAACATCCGCCACATTCTAGCATGCTTTGGGAATACCTCAAAATACATCTTCCTTATATCCAAGCCAGCAGCAACACAGTCACATACATTGAGTGAGCAGGTTACAGACCCTCATGGAGAGCCTGAGGAGCAGAGGCAAGATGCAGCAACGAGGCAGGGCCAGCCCTGCAGACCAGATCACCAGCCGCTCTGCCACGTCTCAGCCTCTGAGCCACAGCACGTGCTGCAAAAAGCCCTAAAGCCCCGCTAGCTGTATAATGCACAACGTTCATCATCAAGATGGCAGGAGCTTCTGCAGGTGCAAGAGAGCTCTGCGCTTGCTGTGTCCTCCCAGAGCGCCTCTATATATGGAATTGCCATTAAATTTAAACCATCTGCCGCTTGCTGAGCGAGTATAGTTTTAACCACACAAGGCAAATCTCCAGCCTTTTGGCTTCTCTACATTGCACGTTAAACCTATTAAGAGCGCCTGTTGTCTCCTCCTGCAGTTGGAATACTGGCTTCTCCTGACTTCTTTCCAGCAACGTGAAATCCAAAACTTGCATTTTCTATTTTCACATAACCTGTAACGTGACATTAATCTGCTCTCACTTGCTCAGGCACCCTGGCTACGTGCAGATCATTTTAGAAGAGGACCTCCTGTGACCAAAGATGATTTCTCAATGCTGTTGGCTTGGCGAGGCCATAGAAGATGGCCCCATGCGTCCCTCTTGGAGCGGTCTTGTGGGCCAGCACAGTGGCAGGCTCAGCCATGTGGCTCCTCCGGAGCCTGCTCTCTCTGGCTGCCCCATAAGAAAAATCTCTGGGAAAGTGGTGGTTTGGGCTCACATTTCAGTATTTGTCTCAAGCGATCACAGCAGTTGTAAGCTCTGTACTTGCTGCTTGACGTTGACAGGTCTCCCCATGCATTGAACCCCATGAACCAGCACAGCCACGTGAGAGGAAAAACACTGACAGGTTTCTGAGATTTACAAGGAGCTCTTCATTTTCGCAGCAAGGATTCCGGGAAGCTGATGAAACTGGAAGTCATCCAGCTCAGAAAGCCCAAACCTACCTCATTTCCTTAATACTTGCATTTTCCATTCAATATTTTTAGCAGCTCGATGAAGCAATAACAGCGGAGAGGTTTTCTGAGGGCTGCATTTCTAAGGCCCTGCTGAGGTCCTGCCTTTCACTGACAAACCTCCACTGGAAAACAGGCTTCATCCTGACTCAGAAAGGCAGCTCTTGCCCTTGCAGGCAGCTACGGCACATCGGCTTAACAGCCTCAGTTTAGTCTAGACCCAGAAGAAATGACAAAACGAGCTGCTTCAGCGTCAGTTGCTGGAAAAGGTGTTCTTTACCCGTCTGCCACTTGAGTTTAATAATCATAAAAAACCCAAAATTACAATTGCAGATGATCCAGTCCTTTTCCGAAGCATCTGTCAAATACAATTTCCCTGCACCAGACAGTTTTTCCAGTAAATAGGTGTTACACATGTACCTGCCACTCACTCTACTCCCATCTTCTCACCCGTGATGTAGAAACTAAATCTGAAAGGATGAAATTTTGGTGGCTTTTTTTTTCCCCTCTTCTGGTTTTACCACTCTGTGTTGTAAGGACTGTACATGCAGTAAGGATCTTCTTCACAGGAGTGGCAGAAATGGGCTTCCTGCCTCGGTTCTAGGTTCTCCCAGGTTTGGTAATCCCAAAGGTCCAGTCTAAAGATCATAAAAGCCTGGTGTTCCCATCTCGAGGGAAATCATTTGAGTCATGAAAGATGTAGACACAGAGCAATGAGAGCTAACCACAAATGTAGGTGTGACTAGTGTAAAACTCCAGCCAAATGTACAAAAAAATAAAAATAAATATATATACACAGACATATACACAATTAAAAATAAAATCCCCAAACCTGAAATTAGCTAAATGAGTAATTTGGGCATTTCTGAAAGGGAAAATTTTGCTTTTTCAAGGCTTCAGCATGCAAGGCCACTTGGACACTTGTTTGGAAACACCTTTGGGGTGAGCAAATATGCATTCAAACTGCCTTTGCTAGAAGGGAGTAGATTTTGACTTTTCTCCACCTCTTCTGCTGAAGTCATTTTACTTCATAGAAATACTGAAATCTCCATCACAATGGACAAAAATGTGTTCATACTGCCTGCTCTGGTAGCCAAAGCAACACATGCTTCCACCTCCCGCTCCAGTGAAACTGTAATTATTTTTTGCAAAATGAAGCAACTTCAAAAGAGGAGAACGAAAGACATACAACCTGTGGAATAGCATAGTTGGTAAGATACTTATTAAAGAGGTAGGATTTTTCAAGTTGGAAGCCTTGCTCCAAGCAGAGCAGACAACAGATTTAAACCAGTATTTTGTTTTTGATGAAATAAGGAGAACAGATGGAGGTTTCAGCTTTATGTAAAGCTCTAAGTGTTAAGTGTGAAGTTAATATAATTCTTCTTCACACTAAGTTAGTGTGAAGCTAATATAATTCTGATTTCCCTTTGCATTAATTAATAACACCCATACCAAAATATTTTGTTTTACTTGAAACAAACACTCTCTTGAGTTGCAAAAAAATACTGTTGCTTTAAAAAAGCCCAAACAATTATTTTGGGCCCACAAAATCTGAAACAATTTTCTATCTTTCTTTCCACACCGAATTTTGGAGACTCAGATACCAAACTCAAAGCAAATAATTATTTTCACAATTCCATTCCCACCAGCTTTGGACTAGGGACCTCCAACATTTTGTTCCCAAGATTTCATACCACTTTGGGAAATTAAGGCTATTTCCAATCCCATGTGCCTTGGTTTGTAGAGAACTCACTTAAAAATTCCTTCACAGAAAGCGGTTCACATCTCCCACATTTTTCTAATAACAACCAAACATTATTTATTTTTATGGTCAAGTAAGTTTTTATAACCAGAAACCCATATTATCACAGCATCAAGGAAGAGTTAAGCAAATTCCTAAGCAGTGAGAAAGCAGCGGGCATTAAAAAGTACAGGCTAAAGAAGACACCTGCAATATATTCCACCAGAGCTAAGACATAAAAACCCAAGGCTGAGCTGCTGCAGTTTCCTTAGTTGCTACCACATCTTTAGGGTAGGGGGAAATATTGAAATCACACATGAAAAAACAGGTTACTGGCTCTTGAAAGAGGAAGCCACAAAGCAGAGATCAGAAAAAGATCAAGCCGCACCGAACTGGAGAAAACCTGTTTGAAATCCTGAGTTTTGTTGCCAAATAAAAGGACAAGCTGTTGCTCCTTCCCAGCCTCAGAAGCCTCCTCTAATTCAACTACTGTCATACTTTAAAGGTGGAAATCAGGATAGCTGGAGCTTACAGAGGGCGCTTTCTTGGGCTCAGAACCAAGCGAAGAACCGGAGGTAAGACTCAGCACTGTTATACAGCACATAACCAGGGTGTAGCCACTTACACCACCGCTTGGGGCTGACGTGCTGAGATGGAAAGCGTTGGCATTGCTTTATGTGCCCGTAGCTTCACCCTGTAGGATTTAGTCCATGCGCTCTGTCCTTCCAGGCACCACACAAAGTAACAATGTCAAAATACAGCGCAGGGACTGCAAAACATAACTTCAACCCCTTGTCTTCTCGAAAAACATTCTCTTGGGTAAAGAAAATGTTCCTTTTAGTTTCCAATCAGCTTCTGAGGTGCAAACCCATTCAGACCACCAGCATGCATGCAGACAGCCCGACTATGGCAAAGTAATGGGACAAAATGAAGGTAAGATCTCTCCAGATATTTCTAATTCGTAATTACCAGAAAGTAGGAATGAAGCTAGCAAGATGCCCTTCTGCACTGTCCTAACAACCAGAAATTGTTCTCAAAAGCTGACCACGCTTAAGTGTTAAGGAACCGTAAATACAGCCGCAATGGCTCCAGGCTGAACTTCTGCATTTCTCAGAAACAAAGCAAAAGCAGAAATGTGATGTAATGATACAAGAATCCAACTCAGACCCAGGATAAGTGGTATGAGCGAGTGAAACTCCACTGCAAATTAACACTCATTGCTGGGCCATACAACAGGAGACGGCCCGTCCTCGCCAGCTGCTTTGCACAGCCGTGTGAAGCAGAGGAGCCTTGTGGGGAAGGTTGATCCCACAGGCATCTCGGTACCTGAGCAGTCGCCCAGCCAGCAGCCCAGCACCATTCCTGGGGATTTTACAGTCTCATTCCAGCACAGCACATCCTACAGACTCCACAGAGAGCTGCAGAAGGGGAACGTTGCAGAATGTAACAGAGTTCCATGGCTTTTCTCTGCTTGACCTACCCCACCCACACTGTCACGCGAAGCACAAACCTTTTGAAATGCTCTGCACCCATGTGTTAGGATAAAGGCAGGATGGATTACAGCCACCCAGCCTCCAAAGCAGACTCCACCTCTCTTGCAGACACCAAGATGGTATAGAGTGATGCAATACGGATTTACGTCCGAGGTCAGATAGAACGCTAGAACGCTGAACTTCCCTGAAAACTCACACCAGAGCACGTGGCCAAGGGCCACTCCACGGGTGTCTGAATTTGTGTAAGACAGAGCAAGATCCTCATACCCACCTGCATCTGTGCTCTTCAGCATGTCCAAAGGCACTCTGTATCAGTCTTAGGCACTCACAGGGATAAGTCTGTTTAAGCTTTAAAATACATTCTTGCTCTGCTGCATGGGCTTCAGACTAAACGCCGATTGGCAAGCATTTGTATCCATAAACGCTCTGTTATTACATTTTAATCTTAAAGTTAAGCAGCCCTTCAAGCATGAGGACAAGTTTCTACAAGCCCTCTGCCCGGGTTAAGGCAGCACCATGGGGTTTTTGGTGGAGATGGGCTGGAACCCAGCGCTGCCGGCTCCCCATCTGCCTGACCCCTTCCTGCTGGCAGGGTCTCACTGGAAGCCAGTTCCACATACCACATCAGAGCACTGGTCCCCTCCCGGCACTCCCTGGGCTGCCGTTCTGGAGACTAAGCCGAGTCCAAGGCACTGAGTTTTCTTACAGCAAAGGAGCTGGCATTACCTGGGATCCAAGACCTCTCTGATGGTTTGAAGTGCCAGCAGTCCCACCTCCCCTCCCTCTGGGCACTTCAGAAAAGCGTCTGTGGAAGCTAACACAATTACCAACATGATTTCACTGCTACTGAGATGAATGGGCATGATTCATCCTCCAGTTAAATTAGAGTGGTAGGCTAAAGTATACAGGCGTAGACTAAAAATCCCCTCAGCATACCACAACAGATAATCACAAAGCTTCCACCACATTCGTGGGTCTGAACCTGAGTGGTACAGATCCAGTGGGACCCCGTGGGTGCCCTGAGTCCCTTCAGGGTCAGGCACACCTATAAGCTTTCCCTTTATTATATTCATGGCAGCTGTAAGAAAGCTAATGATAGTTTCCAAAGGCAGTTTTACAAGGGCAAAAAGACACTTTTGTGTAATGGGGCAGCTGAGAGCTGGAGCCATTACTGCTGAAACACAGACGCGCTGGAGGTTACTACGTTGGAGTAATCCCAAAGATGGCGCAATCCGTATGTATTTATATGTCCACATTTGTGTGCGTACATTTTTTTATATATATGTATACATAATATATATATTATTTGCTGCACTTTAACGTGGGACTCTAGTCAGGAAAGAGGAGTTACACTTGAGGTCTTTCCCCGAATCCCAGAGCAAACGTCCGCCCATTTACTATGGAAAGGGGAGAGGTGGACAGAAAAAGGCTTCGTGTCCACCTCTTGGTATGCATGCCAGGCGCTCCCTCTCCGGATGAGCCGCCAGCCTAGTCCTGTGATAGACTCCTCAGTCCCACTGGGCAGCAACACTGGAATTTGCTGGCCCTGAAACATCACTTGCTGAGTTGTTCCCAACAGAGCTTCTATTTTACCCTTGCCAGAAAAAGAGGGAAAGAGGGAAAAAAAAAAAACAACCCACACCACCAACGCTTCTTTCTGTGAGTCCCCTTGCCTGAAATCTTCAGAGAAGGCATACAACAGACTTGAGACCCAAATGCACGAACAAGAATCAGGTGTGGACTTATGACCGACGGTTCCAAGAGAGATTAAAAAGCATAAGCCTGTTATGTCACCTTGACAAAAATAGCCCGATGTTGATTTGTAGCCTGATACAGAAATTAAAATGAAATCAGGCTTGTGCCCGCAGTACAACAAGATCTCAATGCTTCAAGACAAAGTGAAAGAATTACCCAAGATCAACCATCACCAACTGCCCACAGCCCATCATAAGAGCTGCTAGAAGGCCCTGCCCCAGCTCCAAGCTCTTCTGGTAAGATAAGGGTTGGACTGTGTTGCTGAAAAGGCTCCTCTTTGCACCCGGACAGAGTGACATGTCCCCATTTCACCGCTGTGTGCCACTAAGCCTGCCCTGGGGGAATCGGACTCGCACCAAAGCAACTCTCCTGCGCTCTCACTGCTAATCCCACAGCTGTCATGAAATCCACCCTCCCCACACTTGGCATCTTAGGAGGAATGTTTCACTCCAGGAAATATCAAAGGAAAAAAAACAAATAACAAAACAACAAACTAAAGAAAAGGTGGCCCTACCCATCATGATCATGGTGCAGACTGCCTCTGGCAACAGCTTGGGCAGCAAACAAACCTGTGGTAGTACTGGTAATGCCAACAGGGCTTTGTGGGGAAGACGCTCCTGCTTTGAACCTGTATGTCTAGTCAGGCAGACTTCTCCATATTCATCTGATACGGATAAGATTCACATTACTCTGAGCCTGATCCTGAATCCAGGGAAATCAGTGGAAAAAAGTCCTGTCAGGTTCAGTTGATTTTGGATTAGGCTCTTAGAAAAAAAAAAAAAAATATTACTTAACCTTATTAAGGCTCTGAATTACAGATCCAGATTTATAAAGCTAAGGCTATAGGTGCTAATCTCCTTTCTATAATGGAACAAACAAAGCTGAAGGAAGAAGTACTGTATTTTTAGATGGGATTTTTAAAAGCACTTTGCTTTGGCCTGTAGATTTCCACTGCCAAATTTACTATTAACTTTTGAAGGAGCAATAGCGGGCTAGCACAGACGCTTTTGAAAATCCCACCATCTGCACTGAATTTTTCTGCACATGGTGAAAGAGCAGTCTCTGTGCTAGTGACGCATTGTGGACACAAAGCACACAGGCACCCCAGTCCTGTGCAGGAGGGGGTGATGTCTAGCCCCCCCGGAGCATAATTTAAATATACTTCCTAGGAGAAGCTGTCTTGAGAGTTGTTTCTTTAAAAAACTGAGACTATCACTGATGTCATTGATTCTCTTTTTTCTAAGACTCCAGTGAACCTTCGGGCAAACAAAATGCTTTCCTGACTGCTCTTATCTCCCTGTTTTTCACCACAACAATCGCTTAAATAGCAGCAGTGAAATCAGATGGAAGAGGTATTCATAGGAGCCTAGCAAATGGGTCATTATCCCAAGATTTAGTTTCTCATTTTACGTGGATTACTGTTGCCATCACTCATTACAGGTGATTCACCCAGGGCTGTGTGAAGCCCAAGTATCCTGGATGAGCAGGGCAGAGCCAGGTGAAATTCCTGGCTGGGCATGCCGAGCTCTCTGCAATCCTGCTCCCATTTCTGGGGACTCCTCCCAAGCTGCCTGCGTGCAGGGAACCACCAACATTGTGCCGGGCCAACAGGGACAGACCAGAGCCCGTATGTCACCCCAAATGCCATATGGGCAGCAAAGACACCTCAAAATGCCCATGTACAATGCTAGCTGGTATTGTTCCCATACAGGTACTCAACCCCCGAGTCTCGTTGGTCAGGGCTCCCTCTCCAACTAGCACAGGCAGACAGGTGCTTTCCCAAGGCAGTTCAGCCCCTCTAAAATTTGACTCACCAGCTGACAAGGCTATCTAAGTTCCCAAATTAGGTGCCTCAGCAGGTTGCCCGATTGCAAGCAAAGCAGAAATAACTTAGAGCAGAAGTCAATCAATGCTCAGCTGACATGGCTACCATGCACAAGAAGCTGCCAACTCCCTTGTTCCTGTAATACATGAAACAAATGAATCAGAAAATGAAAATAAGCACTGTCTTGACTGACCTCATCTGGAAAAAGGATAGAAATGGGACCTGAATGAGGAAAGTCTGTCTTTACACTGCTCACCTCTTGAGTTTTTAGCGCATAGATTTGTCATGTCCCTCCATGAGAGTCACTGCAACCCAACTGGCATCTCCCCAGTGCAGTAGGGCACTTTGGCCTCTACAACGTATGACCATGCAGGAGGATACCCAGTGGTACTCTGTGTCTCTGGAATATACCTCCTGGCACGACTCAGAATTCTATGCTGAGTAGACACAGCCAACACTAAAAGATTGCTTTCCCGGCCAACTATTACAGTCTTTCCCCTGATAAACAAGCCAGTCCCTCCACGGCCATCTACAGTCACATCCTTGCAACATGAAGAGTCAGCGACCCTTTCTTTTCATCACCCAGTACACAGAGTATCAACTCTGGGGGGGAACTGGGAAGTTTGCATAAGGGAAGCACAAGGGGCATTTTCAGGACAGGAATGGGAATAATGACTAACACTAGCATGCAGCAAGCTCCAGCTAAGATGGAAATTTGGGGGTGTTACCCATGAGTAGCACATGCCTTGCAGTTGGCTGATGTAGAGTCAGTTCACGCTATGACTACATGTGTTCACCCTTCTTTCCAGTACCAGGATGCCTTGCTTACTGGAAGGTTATCTGTGACAACTGTTATTACCTCAGCCTTTTTCAGGCCAATGCTAGACTACAGGACTCTCTGATTTTCCTATTTTAACTGGGGAAGATCTGAAGCTGTCAGGTCCCTCTCACTTAGGCCATGATCATATGCTTGAGTGCCCCTTTCTGCAGTAAGAAGGCACCACAAATCTTCACTGAAACTTATTTCTAACGTAGGAAGACAAGAAACAACAGACAGAAATCTTGGCTGAGAGCTGTGACGGCACCACACCAGATCAAAATTCAGAATTAAAGATTTTGTATCTAAACCTCCCATGTTTACACAGGCCAGAAATGCACAACAATACACATTTTCTACCACAAAACAAAAGTTAGTCAACTTGAAGGCAAGATGTTTTTCAAAAAACTCCTTGTCTGTTCTTGCTAAAGGTACACCGAGGTAGCATCTAAAGTGCATTGTTTTTTAGCTCATGTTCTCATCAAAGTTTAGCACACTCCACCTATAAGGCTATATTTTTATTTTGTGGCAGGAAAGCAGTTCTTAATGTTATTGACAATTCCAGTGGGTTCAGTCATCAAGTGCTTCAAACTCATCTACACGGTCAAGTGCCGCTACTCTCAGACTGGACTGCTGTTTTCAGATACTCTCCCCATGAATAAATAATTGATTGAGGACTAATGGAAGACCATAGAGGCTCAGGGAAAGCAGAATGACTCTTTACTGGCCTGAGGAAAAGGAACAAAAAATGGAATTATTTTAATTTTAACATGCTGAAATGCATCACCCACAAAAGATACATTAAAGCTAATGAATTCCTGGAACTGTTCTAGATAGGCTATGCAGGCAAGGAGCAATAGGTGACCTGTATGCACTCTGCACTTTAGAGACACCATACACGTGCAGTTTACCTGTCCCCCATTTCTGTTCTCAAGCAGACCTCACAGTGCTTTACTTTACAAATGGTTTGCAAACTTCTTCACGATTTTGCGTGAGAAATGATTTCACGGTAGGGTTGTCAGAACTGAGAATGCTGCACAGGGGATGGCAGTGCGGGTGCTGCAGGGTACTTTGTGCTAGCCTGTAACAGGAAAGCAACCACACCATGACACAGCAGCTACTTTCACATCAAGATTACATCCACGTGCACTGGGAATCAACTTTTAAACACAGGGTTACTCTCACTTCCCACCCCACATTGTCCCTGTGGTGACTTGGGAAACACCACACTGATATGAATGCAAACCCAGCTTATTTCCTCTCCAGCCAATTCCTTAATTTTGTACTGTTGGTTTTGAGTCTCTGCGTTTCCATCGCACATGCCTGTGTCTTCACAGCCACCCCTGCTATGTGGAACTCAACCCTTGGGCATGGTTCTCTGCTCCCAAACCAAGCACTTGCTGTCACTCCTGGAACTGCTGGCACCTTTCACCGTGGCTGGAATGACTCAAAACAGAAAACGCCCAATAAGAAGACAACTCTTATCAACAGCCTTTCATTCCCCCATAGCAACCAAAGCATGCTCCCAGAGCAGCTCTGCCCGGACATGGAGCAGTTGCAGCTGACACCCAGTATGATGTTTGGATGCAGCAGGCTCTGCCCCAGAGCTAATCCAAGCTTCAGGAATCAGCCAGAAACACTTTCCACTGTGCATCCCCAGATGAGCCTGTATAACAGATTTCTTCGCCAAGCGCTTCTCCACCCCAGCTTTCTATCTCAAGGCAAAGCACTCCACAGCCTGGCGGCTCTGGTGCCCACACGGCACCTTCATTCCAGACGTCAGAGCTCCGGCACTAGTGACACATTACTCAAACACGCGGTGACTTGCTGTTAAATCCAGCAGCCGAGCAAGCAGAGCTTCCCTTTGTCCTCGCTTGCACTGGGCAGCTGGAGCTTTTTCTGGCACTTGACTAGCAATCCTGTGGCTTTTGCCTCATGTGCAGAAACGAGACAGAAGATGGATTCAAGCTTAGCGTCTTCCCGCATCTGTGCAGGAAAGGGTTCGGGTTTAGCACTGGCCAGCCGCTAAGGTGCCAGCAGGGCTGCTTTTTGTAAGCTAAAGATGGCAACGCCCCTCTTCCTGGTGATTTAAGCCTTCTCCTCCAGCAGCATGGCCACATTGCCTTCCTACCTGAACTTGCCCTTCCATGCCCTGTCCCATCTATGCTTTTCAGGCCCGCGAGGGTGCTGCATGCCGGACAGGCACAGTGCCCTCCAGGGAGGTGCGGCGATGGAGGTGGAGCGCTTCTCCACATGCTACTACCAAGCTCGGCAGCAAGAGGAAGGCCCTGTGCATGGCACAGCTGCAGCCTTCAGCCTCGGCAGAGGACAGCACTTCACGTTACTCATGTCGCAAGCAATTATAGGAACCGATTTCCCGGGTTGCTCTGGTTGCGTGGTGGCTGCCTGCAGTGCTACCACAGGACTTCAGCTGGCCCCCGTCCTCACTGTCGCACCTTTTTTTGCCAAAAAGCACCCTGCTTTTTGCCAGACTCCAGTGCATTTGCTCGTATCACACGTTCCCCTGCTCTGCAGCACCATCCCCTTACACAGGCTGAGCCATTCCTAGGATCAAGTACCACTCGGGTGAGCAAGACTGGAAAAATCTGCCCCCTCTCCATGCGAGTCCTATATTGGCCTGCTGTTGGTATAAACCACAGATTACTTCATGACTTTCTGGCACCCACAATCTACATCATCAGCCAGTGAGTGGGATGGGTCAGATACACATGGGAGCGCCTGGGTGAAACCACAGAAGGGTTAACCCTGCTGCCGGCTGAGAGAAAACCCAACCGTACAGAGGGATCTCAGAGGAGCCAGAGGCTGTGACTCACCGGGAGGGGCTGCACAAAAACAGAGCTTTCAGTGAGGCCCACAGGAATTTCTTTACAGAGATTCTTCCCCCAGAGACAGGCAAGGGAAGGCGCCTCACCTTTCCCATCACTGAGAGGATCTGGCGACTGGCCTGCCAGGAGGGCAACCGCTATTGTCCAGCAGGTTGTTTCCAGTCTGGCTAAAAATGGGATGACAGGAGACTAATTGCTCCACTGAAGAAAAAAAAAAAAAAAAAAAACAACAACAAAACAAAACAGTCTGGAGTGACCGAATTATTTTGTAGACTGTTGTTGTTTGGGTTTCTTTCCATCCTGGCTTAACAAGCATTAATGACTTCAGTTGCAGGAGGCTGGGGGGAGGAAAGCCATTAGGGTGAGAACATGATCCACACTGACGTCTCTCACCCAGCACACACTTCTGCCCCAGACAACCTCTTACAGGCGTGGTGGCAACAGCGCGTTGCATCCGTCCATCCATCCCTCCCTCCTCTGGCCCTTCAGAATGAGGAAACGTTAAGTTTTCCTTTTAATCCATCTGACTGGAGGTGCCAGCCTTCCTTCAGCTCAAATACTTTAGCGTGCTAGCTATGCTCAGCAACGTCTCCAGAAAAACTGCTGTCCCTTCTCAGTGGCAGGGAAACAAAGGGAAAATGTCCCAAAGGAGCAGATACTCCAGGAGAAAGCAGTACAACCCAAAGCCTGTAAAATAAAGTTTGTTTGTTTTGCTTGCAGAAGCCACACTGAAACTTCTGAGACTACTTCTGGCATCCGGAGAGACAGAATTAAACCTAAAGCCAAGACACATAATTAATGTTGAAATTCTTCCTTACATAACAGTGCCTGGGATGCAGCCAACGCTGTGGACGGCCCTGCCAACACAGGCCAAGGAAAAGCCTGCGAGCGAGCGATGCCTGTGTTATACCCAGTAGCTACAGGCATCCTTACGTACTCAGTGTGGACTTCAGGGAATTAGGGATCAGGAGCTTACGGGAATTATGTGCTCCCATCTACTCGAATGACGGACAGCCATCTAGTAACTGGACACATGCCCCAGGGAAAAGAACAGCTTGAGCCACCCCAAACCACGGCAAGGTCCCAAGGAAGACACAAGCAGAGCAAAGACTTGGAAATATTAAGAGTTTCCCTTGGGAAGAGGTGGAGAATTTCAGTGTAAGTCTGGTTGTAAGACAGTGAAGAGAAAGTAGGGAAGGCTCTCAGTCAGTCAAACAAATACTTCAATTAAACTGTCCTAGACATGAAAGAACATGGAGATACGTGATACTCCATGCCACATTTAACTCATGTAGAGGTAACACCTAGGCCTCCAGAAACTGCCATTTGACATTCCCTCCCTTTCACACGTCCCCCGTCCAATGTCGGCTTACTGGTTCGTGGCAATGGTTGGAATTTGCTGTCTTGCTTCTTGGCCAGCAGGGATCCAGAGATGCCACCAGCTGATGCCGGGAAGCAGCAGCCAACAGTTCTGGCAGTTCTCCTGCCTGCCCTGTGGCTTGGGGAAAGCCGTCAGTCCTGAAGGACCCCAGAGGCAGCTGTGATTGGAGATGATGAGGTGCAGTAAATAGGGCAGGCTGCAAGACAGTTTTTGACTAATTTTTATTACAAAATACCTGTCTTTCCCCCTAGTGCTATCCCTGTCAGGGTAGTCACCAATTTGAGCATCGGTGAGCAGGACAATTGCACTAGATCAAAAGAGCGTAGGGGGACATGCAACACAGAGGATCTCCACTCATGAATCAGACTTCAGCCCACTCGAGCTCCAGATGTCTTGTGGCTTCAGAGGTTCAAAAGCCGATCTCACTTTGCTCCGATGCCTTTCCAAAACATGATTTCCAACAAGAAGCACAAGTTAGCATTGCTTTTCCGAAAGCAGACAGGGAAGTATGTTTCAAGTGACTCAGCCACAGATAAACACTATTTATTTATCAGATACGGTGCAATAAAGGCTTATTTGGGCACTTTCTCTTTGTGTAGGGGTAGGGGAAAAATTGTTAGTTCAGGTATGAGTTACTCCAGTCCCATCTCAAACCTACCACCAGCAGATTGGCTGCATCAATCGGCCATCACAGCTTTGCAGCTAACTCTGCAATTCAAGGCATGAGTTGGACCAGCTGAAGCTTCACTGGCTTGCTGCATCTCAAGCAGCACAACGGAGATGGCGAGCTGTAACCCTCCCAAGGGGGTTGGCCCTGGCCCCAAAGAGACCCCAGAAGGAGCAGGACTGGCAGGCTCTTGCTCCATGCTCGGGGCAGTGCCGTGCTCTAGCCTTTGCGGTGGGTGGGCTGTCTCTTTGGGAATTTGGCCAGCTGGCATGAATCAGAGCAGCTCCTTGGCTTTCTCATTTATCAAGGCTGGGCAGAGAAGCAAGAAGCAGGAGCCAGCTGCCAAGATCTTTGCTCCCCTCTGTGCTCAACAGTGGCTGAAGGTAGAAATTCTGGCTGTAAAGCTGCTGTTTGGGCACCATGTTTTGAACTAGTGATATGAGAAGTACTGAAATGGGGAGCTCCAGCGGGGAGAATGGTTATAAAGGAAGAGGGAAAACTTAATAGACGGTGCATGCAATGGCAAAGGGTAAATTAAGTTGATAAGATTGTATCAAAATCCCCAAAACATAGATAAGCACACAATTCCTCAACTTATGGTCAAGAGATACTGACAAGCAGAAATACAAAGCAGACTAATTCAGCTTTTAGGCACAAGTCAACAAGGACACGGGACCTTGCTATATTTTCTTACTCAGGTAAATGTCAGAAGGAATGTAACCAGATCCAGAGACGGGAGGAGAAAACCTGAAGCCCGCACGTTAAATGTCACACACCAGCTCGGACTCTAACACGGGTGCCAGAGAGCCTGCATGCCGAAATATGCTGCAGCCTTGCTACGACAGCTCACATAGGCTTACTTAAAAGCCCATGAAGAGTTTAAAGGGATCGCTTCCTACCACCCCTTCTACGTCACAGGTTTGCACATGGAGTAACTTCCCCCTACTACCTTGCACAGCTTACCCTGCTTTTCCCAATTTTCTCCTCCATCCCCTCCCTCCAGCCTCCTTCCTTTTCAATCACAGCAGACAAAGAAGCCATGACCCACTTTGGCAAGGCATCATGACACTTCTGCCCTCCCCAAAATGGTGTACATCAGAAAAGGCTCCGATGCAAACATTCACATCCTTTATTGGATGGACTTTGCCAGGGCAGTATGCCTGGATCAGAGATTTAACTAGTAAATAACCTCTCCTAGCTGGAAGTAATTTTCCCGATTCAGGAGGACTTCTCTACTGTGCTGCTGAGAGATTTGTGAAAGCAGCTCTAGCTGTTAATAATAAATTGCGCTTGTGAAACTTTAATTGATTCAGAACAAATCAGCTCAGAGCGTGGAGAACCTCTGTGGTTTTGAATATATCACACCTTGTACGCAGTTGAGACTTGAAGGCTTGCTCCCGTTTCCATTGTCAGCTGGAATACTGCCACCTGCTTTAGTGTAATAATAATCGGGTAATACAATTCCGAGACTAAATTGTGCCTTTAGGCGCAGCCTCATAAGAGGAGAGGATCTTGATCCCATTAACAGCAAAGGTGTTACGACTCAGAGGCCAAATGATGAATAATGCTTTCCCTTTGTTCCATGGGAACGGGCTTCGTAATCTGCATCCTGGCCCACACCAGCAGCTAACTACAAGCCCCAGCACCATCTTGGCTGGCTCGCAGATGGCAGAAGCAAAGCTGTGCCCACTGTCCTGCCCAGAGCGCCGCCGGTAGGAGATGGAGGAATTTTCTCCCACAGAAATTTTAAACTGTAAAGCAGACAACAATTACTGCAGTGTTACCACGTAATAGTTGAAATTTCCTACTGTGTTATTATCCTTAGTTTCTTTCTGCAGTCATTACAGGCAGCTGATGACGTTGCACTAGAACCTGAAGACAAGGCGTTTCAATTACGCCATAGGTATTAAAAGTTGCTGGGTGACTTTACAAAAGCCCTCTGTTTGCATAAAACCAGAGTATCTACATGCTCACTGGCATAAAGAACAAAATCTAAACACTGGTATTATTGACCAAGGAAACATCAGGTGCTGATCTTGCTACAGCTAAAAAAATAAGTTGAATTCTCCCCAGATAGCTACGGCAGTTGCTGCAGGCCAAGTATGTCAACAATACTGATTTTCTCATTGTCTCCCTTACATATACAGTAGCTTCACCCGCTGCAACACATCATGTTGCAAGAAATCTTCCATTTCACCAAGTTAGAGGGAGCCAATGCAACAGCATTTTGTTGGCACAATCTTTGTTTTAAAAAATTGTACAAAGCATTTATTAAGGTTGACAGAGACCTTTTCCTCAGCTATATATATCAGCCTCCCTAATGCTAACTCAGGGGTCGTATTCTCTGACATTAATACTGAAAGCTTCCTCGATTCGAAGTGGATACAAAGATCAACAAAGATACTGGATTAATGCTGGACAATTCTGGAGATCTCAGAGCAAAAGGCTTCAAAATTGGGTCCTAACATCATGGGTCTGAGTGCCCTTGATATCAGGGAACACGTTACAAGTCAGATGAGCAGTTCTGGCTAAAAAGGTAGCAGTAATACTTAGGGGCAGTTTTTAAAAACAAATTTTATGTAGCATCTTGAAATTTATTTCAATTTGTATTTTTCCCCTTCTCATAAATAGGGAAGAAAAGGCAGAAAGACTGTTTCGTAGTTTCAGAAGTTCTAACCTAAATATTCCCAGGTGCCCTGGGACTTAAAGACTGAGTCTAATTCTGGGCTCCTTTCTTTAAGAACTTGGCTGTAATTGTTACACGTAGCTATTTCTTAAATTGCACCTACACGCTTTTTAATTGTGAAATGCCTTCATAAGGATATATTAGTCACAAAAAGAACGACAGAACACAAGTCTAATCACTTATCCCCTCCACAGATGAGCAGTGTTACTTATTTTTATTGCACCAGTACCAGACTTGCCAACTAACACTGAGCTCTCATTTCAAACATTTGGTAAATGAGAGTCCATGCCTGTTAAGTGTAGTACACAAGTTATTACATGCAAATGTAACAACTACACCAAAGGAGAAGAGTGAAAGTACGAGGGACTTGCGTTTGGGTAAAGGTTATCCAGCCTTGGGGCAGGTGGATGAACTAGACAAATTCTTGAGGCCCCTTGGAACCATGGTTTTTAATGATTTATACAAACTCATTATGTGCAGGGTTTGCAGGTTTCAAATCAATCCCTTCAAATAACCATAAAGGAAAAGTAGACACTAACAGAGCCAATAACTTCTGCAGGCTATTCAGTAGTCCTTAGTCATGTGGAAAGTTGCATTAAAGTTCACAGACTACATACAGTGGAGTCAATGGGGCACAGAGATCTGATATGTGAATCTCAAAACAGGACTGCTCTTCGTAAGCATAACTGTAAATCAGGACTAAACTGTCCTGCACAGTGACTGATTAAACATGACATGGAAACGTGAGAGGCTGGGTTTTTTTCTCTGCATTTTCCATTTGATCAAGTGCAGAGAAACAACACTTTAAACACTGCATGCCAGAGGCTGTAAAAGAGCCCAGCTTGCAAGCATGCAACAACCACATCTGAGTGGAAAACAATGTGGAAGATGCACTGTCTAGGAGCACAAATCAGCCTACACGAACTGTTGACTGTCAGATAAGATTGCCACAGACATTACTACACTCCTGACCCTAAGAGACATTCCTTTATATTTTCTAAAGCTGAATGAAGCGCTTCCAGAGACTTCACCGTGAAAATTTCTCTGCTGCACTAAGCGGTTGTTGTAGGGTTGGGGCTGTCAGTACATTATTTTGTGCCAATTTGCAGCTTTTAGCTGATTTGCTTCACTTGTTCACCGTAAAAATCAGCTTATATTTCATTCTTCCCGCTGTTCTCATAACGTAGCACATCCTTCATTTTGTCTCACATACATATACCTACTCTCGTCTTCAGGGCCCCAATCCAGGAAAGCGCTGAGTCTGGAAGCTCTCCTGAATCGAGGTCTTGAAGTGACAGGGACCAGATCCCACAGCTGAGGTTATGGTGCTCCACAGAGTGGAGACTCACACCCATTTTGGCGCTGGCTGGGCTGTTTCCCACCCTCTCCTCTTGGATGCAATCAGTACGCCTCTGCCTGCGTGCAGCCAAACCAGGGTGGGGAAGTGGGAGGCATCAAATACAGCAAAGTCTACCTACAGATGCATCTACTGTAGCACATTCAAGCAAAAACTTTCAGAAAAGCTTAAGGCCACCTCATTAAACAAAAGGTTTATCTTTATTTGCTCAGAAAACAAAGCTATGCATAGCACCTAAGCAAACCAGTGGTAATCCCTGGATAGCCCCCCAGTCAGCCAGTTTGCCTTGCAGGGCACTGCTGGTATCAGTCACAGATCCAGTTCAACCACTAATTTACCTCCTTGGGGAAAGCCCCTTGACTTCAGAGGAAACAAGATCTGGCTCCAGATGTGAAAAAGGGCATGAGATGAGAATAAACAAAATCACCAGTTGCCAGAAAAAAAAAAAAACACAAAACAATGGAGAGAGACCATGAGGGATCCCACGTCTACAGTGTCTTGACCCACGGAAAAAGCAAACAGCACAGTAATAAGAGTTGCTCTGTTAACAGTGGCTGTATGTAATTAGGAAAGGCATTCAGCTTCTATTTTCAGCATGTAATTTTTAATTGATTCTGCTGAAAGAAACTTTCGTGTTGTTTCAGTTAATAAGAGTCTTTCCGGCAAAACTGGTCTCCGAAAAAGGCTTATGTAAACCTTCCTTGAAGTGTCACAGGCTTATTGTTTGAATTGGCAGGGAATTAACCTGTTGCAAAAAAATCATTCCCTATAAAAGCCAACAATCATAAGACACACAGCTGCAGACCTGACTGGTCTCCTACACCACGAAAAGGTGATGATTTCGGAGACCTGGCCAGTATCCAGCAATCTTTCCAGATCCCAAAGGAGATGGAGCTTTTCCCTGTCATAAGGAGTACCGCACACATGAAGGTGATGCTTTCAGGTAACACACAGAAAAGTAAACACTTCCTGTTCATGACCCTATCTTATTTTCCCCAAGAGCTAGTGTTCAGCCCCAAGGCGAGACCATGTTCTCATTTGGATAATTGTGTAATTATCTTTTGCCTTCCAAAGGGGCCACACATCCTATTAAACACAAGCAAGTCACGGGACCTGCTTAATAGTGGCTGGTGCCACATCAGCGCATGGGGACTCTGTGCACACTACCCCACATCCAGAGGCGTGATGGAGCACAAGCAGACCCCAAGCATCTCTGGAATGGCCAGTTGCATTAGAAACACCAATACAGACACAAAGGCAGTAGAATGAGCTAACTAGCAGGAGCCCTCAGGATAAAAAGAAAGTTCTTCAACCAGCCAACAACCGGTCCTTGTCCCAAGCTATCTAGCCCAGCCTTTTAGCTCCTCTGGCTCTTGGGCAGCTACATTACCTACATGCTACGCTACCTAAGTCCTTAGTGATGTATCTGCCACTGTGCTGTGCCAGGTGGTAAGCTGGGGCACACAGGTGTCTCTACTATTCAACTCCATACCTAGGGCTGGCAAAACCAGCATTAAAATGCAGGATGCAAAGGTGACACTGCCTCTGCTTCCAGATATAGTTCAGGTATGTCACTATGTACGCTGTATCACCTCTGCAGGTAGTGGAGGCTTGTTCTGAAAAGTGACCAACTCAGCCCATGCTGAGACACATGGGACACATCTGCAAAGGGAGAGAAAGAAGGTTTGCTGTAAAAATCAAGACATGCCACTAGGTTGCCTGTGAAAAAGCCGTTATCTTTCCAAAATCGAAAAAGACTGCAGGGTAAACCCCTAAGCCCCCTCCTCCGAAAAAACAACCAATCCACAACAACCAAGCTTAAGAAAACATTTGCATTTCCCTCAGTACAGAGGTACGATGCTTCTATTGAGGCACCTCACTATGTAGGTGACATTGGCAAGTGGACCTATCCACTAGCAAAGCTGTACATCAACCTATGCAAAGATTTGAATTTGAGGGCAGCAGGGCAGACCAGCCATTCTTACATTAATGCTACATGGAAGGAAAAGTCCTGCTTTTAAAATAAACCCTTATAATCATTTACTGTCTCTTTGCTTTTTAGAAGACTGAGTGGACTAGGCCACTTGCACTGAGTAAGCCATTAAGAGATCTAACGCTGCTCAGATGTGCATGCTGTTTTGTTTTGTTCCCAGCATGCACAGAAGCCAAAATACACTTCCCCTACCCTGAGAACCACCGAACTGGAAACTGAAAGTTGGGAAGAGCTGCCTCAAGAAAAATAGCACGTACAGTCTTCAGATAAAAATCACCAACCAACCTACCTCCCTGCAACAGGACCCAGCATACTATTTTCCTTTAGAAATAAGCTTAAAGAAAGCAGCAGTGCAAGAATACTGCTCTGTGAGCAAAGATTTTTATCTACAATAGCCTTGATTATCGCCTAACCTTTTCCTGGCAACATCCAGCATGAGCTGATCCCAAATATGTCCTTGTCCTACTCCTCCGTGGTTAGAGGGTGCACAATATAGTACGATTTGACATGCTGAAACATTTGCTTTCATGGCTGGATAAATTCTGGTCTTACCCCCTGTACGATGGGATAAGGAACCACGCTGTACTTGTTGACATTTTTTTCAGGAAGCAACTATAAATAGGCACTGCTGAGTTGACAGCTAAACCTCAGCTTAGGGCAAGGCAGAGATGTTTCCTCGATAAGGCCAGAAAGGTGTCTCTCCTTTGCAACGTTGCAAATGGAAAAAAAAAAAACACACAAAAAACAAAAACAAAACAAAACAAAAAAAAAACCACACAAAAACCCAAACACAAACCCCCAACAAAAAACTGTGAAACTGAAAGCTCTCTCTCAAAAAATGCCAAATACACACATACGTTTATGGGACTTCTATTCTGGCCAGGGCTCAGTAACAAAAAGCAGAGTTTCCTCGAAGTGAGGAGTAAACTCACTGAAAACGCACTTTCAGTTGCATCATGAAAACCATCCCATGAGAGCACCAATGCAGCAGTAAGCCTGCTTTTAATGTTAAAAAGTCACATATAACCAAAATACACCATCTGCCTCAGGAACCCTGTTCTCATGGACTCCCAGTAGCAAATTGCAGAAATATTGCCCCACAGCTACTTCAAATTGCGTATGTGTGGCTGGAAAAGGAATCAACAACCACCCGATTTTAGCTGTTACCAGCCCTGTCACCCCACGCCAAAGCGACGCATTTTAGCTGCTTCTCAATGAACTTTCAGTGTTGGCTCTCAAGCCTCTCTGGCATTTCAAAGGAGAGAAGATGCATCTTTTCGCAGCATTTGTCACAAGAACAATTTGACGTACTGGGAGAACTATCATTGTGTTGGTAAATGCAGACACTCTGCTGAACTGCTTAATCTTGAAGGGGGCAAGGAAAAATCCAGTAGTATTATGTTTAAGGTTAGCCCAGAAGAAAAACAAATGACCCAGGGTATTCTAGGCCAGGGACTCTCTTATTCCATTGACGCTGGGAATCCAGAAAGGAGAAGCACATTGAGCAACTTGTGGCAAAACACTTTCTGATCAGGCTTTCCCTGCTGTCTCTCCCCCTGCTCCCAGCTTTCTAAGCAAGCACTCACATTCTGATCGTAAAATCTCCAAACTCTCTTACAGAAGTGCAGCGATTCCCTTTTGAGTATCTCCTTCCATCCTGCAGACTCAATTCCTGGAGCTCAGCGTTCATGACCTGACAGAAGCAACCTCAGCTCAGTACAGCCGCACTGTACTCCCCTTACATCTTCCAGAACAGAGTGACCCCGACTAATTTTAAAAAAACAAGTCATCCCCCGGCATATCTGCCCCATGCAGCTGAAGCTACCTGACTCCACAGTTCAACCAGTTTTCCAGCAAGATCAAAGCCCATGCAGTTGTTCAAGGAGCTTTTCAATTACTCCTCGAGTTTCTATCATGAATTACGGCAGCACTTGAAGAGCGCCAAAACCCAGAGGAATCTATTACTCCTGCCCTGTGACAGGCAGCAGTCTGAGAGGGGACGGGACAAGCTGTAAGCACAGTGGCATTACATTATGCACAGACACAGTTTTGTGGCTGAATGATTGACAATAACTACTGGATGTCACTATTTTAAGGATAATGTCATTTGTGTAATTATCTGGCAGGGTCTCTCTTCAGGAGATGGAATTACTCACAAGGGAAGAATTAGACTGAAATCCAGCTGCAGAGTAAGTAGATTTGCTATTCTATACAATCACAGTGCTTTAGAAGCTCAATACATGTGGTATATATCACTAGTAATTTTCATACTGTCAGGACCCAAAGAATATTAAAATGACACTCCTCTATTTCACTGTGCCACATATATCCTATGATTTCATACTTAAAAATACTTTAATATTCTCTGTCCTCACCTGACCATCTGTTTCTTACTGGAGCTCAAGCTAGGAAAAGAAAGAGAAGTTGCTTTTACTTGATTCATCCTTTCATCTCACCATCAGATAGGAAAGTGTCACCCCCGCAGTCCCTGTCCCTTTGGCCACTTTAGCCCTCAGCTATTCTGGTTTTAGTGTGTTCAGCCCGGGGTTTATCTTATCTGGTAAGAGAGGACGCACTACTAAAGACAGTACTGCATTGTCTGGGTTAAACTATGCAAAGCCCCAAACCAAACGGCATTTGGCCCAACCCACAGTTTGAAACGGTACTAACAGTGCCTGACTGGGATTGGAACTGGTCCCATCCTGGACCCAGTTGTGGGTCCCAGCTGCACAACTGTAACCAAAGCAGCAAAAAGAGAAAGTTAAGTTATTCTTTGCAGTACTGGCATGCCACAAGTGGAATTGAGCCAGGGCTACAGCAGACCATACCTAACTATGCATGCTTTGCTGCTGGAACCCAGGTAACAGTATTCCAAAGAAAACAACTGACTGTTCCTCCTTTCCAGTGCTCTGCTGGGCAAGACAATGCCAGAGGTGTTCTGCAAAGCATGTCAGAAAGAAACCTTTCTGTGTAACCAGACTATCTCAAGGCTGACATCTCCCTGCTCTACATGTCCTGTTCCACCCAGAACAGGTCTTGCTCTGCCCCTTGTTTACATGGGAGGATGCCAGTCAAATTGTCGTCGTGGTTAGGGAGGCCTCCGCAAAGCAGACTGGCTTTCTGATCCATGCTGGCTGGTCCATGTCTTGATGCTTGAGTCTATAGTGGAGCACTTTGGCAGTACAGAAGGGAACTAATATAACTAAACTGCCCCCAGGACTACAGAGAAATGACACCCCACCCCACCCCCAAAGAAAAAAACCCCGAAAACAAACAAACAAGCAAAAAAAAAAAAAAAAAAAAAAAAAAAAAAAAAAAAAAAAAAAAAAAAGTACTGCATGTGGGAAATGGCTTCCTGAGAACAACCTTGAGACCTGGGAGCAGAGGCTGACACAGAGAGTCAATGATGCTCTGATCCTGTTACAAACAAAAAGATGCCAGACGTGGACAGAAAGGGAAAATTCCTGCTGTAGGATTGTGGCAGGAATGAAAAGATTTTTAGTGGCTGAGCTGAGTGGCACTGGATAGGTAAGTCAAAAGATAGGGTTCAAACACAGGCCCATAGCCAATACAGGGAAACAAAGAGGCTTGGGTGTAACCAGCACATATTAGCCTTCAAATAACAAGGCACACAGTGGCAAAAGCAACAGCTCCTTGCATTTACCTCCCAGGAAACCTAGGAAGGTTTCATTTAATGCCTCTCCCTTTGTCATCAGTTTGACTTGTGCTCTCCAGCAGCAGGTTGGGCCCAGAGCAGCACGGCAGAGGCTTCTGGTGGTCAGCAGCTAGCGCCCAGCAGCCACCTGAGGTGCAGACAAGGGGCAATTCTGGGGCTGATATAAACCACCTAAGTCTGCCGAGCAACGTGAATTGACACCAACGCAAAATCTAAGCCCCTGTGCCTTGGAAGGAAAACCTGCTTTTCTACATGCTTGCACACACATCACTGGAATACTCTCCCCGTAGTCAATACTGCAGCCAGAAATCTCACTCCTTCCTGGATGCTGGTGCACCTTGGACAATGTGCAGGGGGAAAGCGGAGGTTACTGTTACCCGAGCTGACAACTTGTTCCTGGTGGGCAGCAAGTGACAGTTATTTATTGAAGCAGAAAACTCAAACTATCATCTCAGCCACGGGGTTCAGACAAAGAGAATGAATGAATGAATGCAGAGCTCACCGATAAATGATGCCTCTTTCATGGAGAAACATAAGGGCTGAAATAATTTCTGCAGCATAGAACCGGGCCCGATCTTCATCGAAGCGACGCGACTTCTGAATATGGAACATCAAGTCCCCGCCATTTACGAACTCCATCACAAAGAACAGGCGATCCTTCACACACGCAAACACAACAGATAGGAACAGCATTAATCATATCCTCCGTCAGGCTTAGAAAGTTCTAAATAAAACTATTATCACCCAAACAAAAACAGATTAAGTACCCATGAGACACTGGGGTGGAAAAAAAAAAAATCCTGACATTTTGAGGAAAGATTAAATCAATACCAGGAAGATCTGTTAGTACCTCCTTGCCCTGCACTCCCCCCCCCCTGCAAATTTTGCCCCCAGTAACAAAATGAATTCCTATTCAGATATGTATTAGGCATATCAGTAGGCGTGTGCTCATCACTAACTGTCTCCTGGAGGGTTTCCCAAACTGTCCTTCGCCTGAATTAGCAGAGGATGATAATCCTGAGTAAGCACAAGAGAAATCTGTAAAAAGGCACTTGCTCCATACTAAACTCCCCAGCTTTCTGGGGAAAGGTGCTCCATAATCCGATGTGCATATCCAGACTGCTCACAGAGTGCAGCTTCACCACAACAGCACAAGGGCTCAGGAACAGCAATGACAACGTCGTTTTGAGGGTTTCCCAATGCTATTTCTGGGGAATGTGTGGTGTTTTCCAGAATGGGGTTTCCTGCCATACACTTGCACGGCAGCTACCTTTTGGGCCCTCAGATTTCAGGTTTCCTCTGATTAACCTGCGGAGACCTTTGGGTGATGAAGGAACTGATAAGGACAAAGTATAAACCAAAGTTTCTGCTGGGCAGAAAAGCAACCTGTTCAAAGTTCAGCTCATTAACCACAGCTGCTGGTCTCTGAGGTTTCTTTTTTGGCTTTGTTCTGTTTTTTTGAGAAAGTTTACAGATAGGGAGACACTTGCTTAAGCTGCATGCTCAACAGTTTGGGGGTATGGGTTTAACGCATGCAAAAGAAGTGCTTGCTTAATTGTGAGAGGAAGGACACAGTGAATTGTCACAAAACTAAACCCTAGAAGTTTTGCGGTCTGGTTCAAAAATTTCCCCCAGGAATTTTTTCAGGACATTCAGTATTGGTTGTTTCAGTTCCACTCTGAATATCAGGAACAAGTGGACTAGAAGAGAGAGGCATACAATTCAGTTGGGACCAGTCAGTCTTTTAATGGTACTATTTGCCCTTCTTCCCCCACAAGCCCCTTCCCAGGTCTGATGTTAATCATTTACAAGCTAGTTTTGAACCCTCTCCGAGTTTAAGAGGGTAAGCATTGTTATGCTCCACTTTCTGGCAACCAGCCAGCTTGAAATAACTACTGGTATTAACATCGTGAGATGCACACAGCAGAAGAAAAGCAACCAGGAATCCTTTAATTCCTCTCTGGACATGAGCAGGAAAGCAAACGGCTTGTGACAGATGAGGACAGCTTGCTTATCATCACCATCTTGGGCTCAGCTCAACAGCTCCTTCTGGGCTCCTTCCAGAAGCTAAAATAGATGTGTTCCCAGCAGCCTCACAATACTACCGCGTGTAGCACCACAGCTATATGTTAAGTGCTATCTCTAGTCCATATAAACAACAATACTTCATTGTTTCACTCTGCCTTTATTATAGGGCTGCTGAAAGGCACTCCAGCTGGCTTGCCTATGGCAGCAGTCTAAGCCAGAGCAGCACCAACTGTGCAAACCCACCATAAAGCTTGTCTCTTTAGCCCACATCAGATCATTAATGCCACATCTTCGATGCAGTTGGTTAAACTGAGTCTGGCTATGCTGTGCCTACACACAACACAGCAACACTTCCTCCAGCTGCAGCACAGATATCGTCTCTGCCTTGCCAGTCAGGCCAGCTTTTACATCTCCTTATTATTCTTTCTGGCCTCCTTCCTCGCTGATCTCTCCATGTGCCACATACTTATCTAGCCCAGCTTGTCCAGGCATCTCTTCAAGCCTACACTTAAAAAAGAAATCCCTCTTGCCAGATCTCCAACAGGAAGTAATTTAGTTTACCAGCAACCTGATGAGGGATGCATGTGTGTGTATTTATGTAAGTAATACATATGCTTGTATAAACATGCATACAGTTAGACGAACATGCATATATTTTCTACTGTTTCCTTAAAGGTGAGCTTCAGGGAAACAAAGTTAACTCTTCCTATCTTAAAATGTACATGTCCTGCTTCTCCAGCACTGGCAAAACTCCACGGCCCATCTGGATGTACTTACCTGTACTATGATGCTTAAAGGAAGATACTACTAATTCTTTGTCAAATGTTCAGCTGACCACAGAAACAGCTGGTTTTAAAAAAAAATTACATCACTGCTGACAAGAAATTAGCATCTCTTTGTTACAAACAGCTCTTGCTTCAGACTAACAGCAAATCTGAGCAAGCATCATTGCCTGTGTTACATGGTACTCGAAAAAGTAAAAGCTAACATTTCACCTCCACCCATGGTCTCATTTCACAGGTCACGCATAAATGTGGATTATTTAATTACAGAAACTCTCACATTTAGGCCTAACAAAACTTTGGACTACCCAATTTTATTAATTTTTTTTTTAAAGAGGTGCAGCTAATTTTTCTAACACTTAGAAATCCCATGAGGTTGCCGAAGAAAAGAGCAGGATCGGTACTGCAACCTGTTTATAGTACAGCATTTATGCATTGGCCTGCTACATACCTGGCAACAATATTAGAAAAATCAGCACTAATGACCACCCTTTGGGGACCAGGATCTAAGAGTCAAGCACGGTCTTCCATTTTTACTCTTAAGCAAAGCCATCAGCTTGCCAAACTGCAAAGACCAAGCACTCTCTCAAGAATCATTGAGAAATAAAATAAACAGTGGTATTGTATGGGGGGGTGGGGGGGAGAAAGGCAATATGCAGCAGGCAGAGCAAGAGTAAATAAATAGCTTAAAAGCGTCCAGGAAAAGGAAATCTTAAAAAAGCAGATAGTTCAGATACTTGCAAATTTGACCTGACAGAGTTATGTGCCTCCTTTCTTGGGGTCTACCAGCGGGAATTGGGAGGAACTGAAAGCTGGAGTGTTTTTTCACAGGGCTTTAATGCCGAAATCCTCGCATTTCTGTTTTTCTATTTTGCATTGCTCGGGAGTCTTCCCTGATCTGCTATCTCTGTTTGACGTCGGCAAAAGAAAGAAAAGAACATTTGAGTCAACAGGAAATGGTGACGTGAAAGCTTTTGCAGCAGTGGCACCACATGAGGAAATCACATTGCACCATTTCTGTACTGGGATTGAGATGAATAAAGCCACAGAGCAATTGTTACTGTAAATTAAAGAAACACTTGGCGGAAACAAATAAAGTCCGTGGGATCAAGTGGGCTCGTTCCAAGGCTGGCCTACATCTAGAGATCAGGCTTGCCAATTTCAGTGCAAGAGAGCTGCTCGGGTTTTTTTCACTTGTTTATATTTCAGTTTGCCGTCTATATTTGTTCACCTATTAGCAGGGCAAAGGCTGCTGGAAGCACATACTGTCCTAAGGACAGTTGTTTTATAGCAGTTACATATATCTGCTTTATTTGTTTGTTGTCTTAGTGGGGTGTTGGTTGGGCTTGAAGAGAGTCCCTGATTGCAAAAGCCACTGGGTGGGACAATCCACATACTGGTTACTGCCCCTTGCAAACACAAGCACCCGCTGAAATCCAGCTCAAACATCGTTTTAGCCCTTTTCCTTAGCGGGTCTACTAGAAAGCTGTTTTGAACCTTTCCTTTTCATCATGACGGGAGGCAGGCGGGCAGTGTGAGGGCTAACTTCCACGCCTTTCCAGTTACGAGTCATAGCTGACGTCTGTGTACAACCCACACAAGACCAAAGACCTCTGAAGACAGCTACGGTGAGAGGCTTATCTCTGATCACAAGGCTTTTGATGCTAAGTAAATCGGACAGGGCAGCACCACTGCCCTGGTTCAGGCAGTGTAAAGGGAGGAGACGGGGAAGGACAAGTGTTTCCTATGTTGCAGACACGGAAGAAGATAACAGCAAAGATGCCTCCTCTATCTGCTGCCCTACAAGAGCTGCTGTGACAAGGGCAGTGTGGAGGCCAGAGTGGAATTCTCTCAAGAGAGTCATTGACGGAGGTTAGGAGACCCACTGGAAAAGACCAACAGGGCCTCTCCAGCCTCCAGAGCCACCGGGAATAGGCTTGGACACGCTCTGCACATTCCCATTGCAGCAGAGCTCTGCCAGACACTGCTGCTGCCCACACTGATTCCTCTGTGGGACTGATTCCTCCACAAGGGGCTGAGCCGCCCCACCACTGACACAGCCCAGCAGTAATTTCACCCAAGCCTCCTCTTCAGCTGACAGCTGCCATGTAAGGCAGCATCTGAAGGATATGGAGATGAAGCTCAGGAATTCTGCTAAGTTTGTATTTCATCTTTTTGGAAATAATTCATGCACACAACTTCTTTAGAAAATCAGCTTTGGGCTCAATCTGAGTTCACTGGAGCCAAAGGGTTTCCCCAAGAAATTAGTAATTTTTCACTGTTTTGGCAGTTTATGCTTTGCAGAGCAGAAGGCAGGCTTCCAAAGTTACCTCCGTACAGAGACAGCTGCGTCACTGCTTCCCAGCAAACGTTTTGTTGTTTCCAAAGAGTAGCAGGACTTAGGAAGCTTGCAAGCAAATTATGACAAGGTAATTACAAGAGCTGATAGGCTCCCTCAGCGCTCCCAGTGTTCCTGTTCTCCCTTTGTAGTTCACAACCCCCACATAAAGCAATCTGCCTTAGGTCTTGCTGGGAGCGTGCAAATAAACCATGCTGTCTCAGTACCAGGCTTCAGAAAGCCACATGTCCAACTCCCCCAGCAGTGCAAGTGGCCATACATATCCGGGTCAAGGCACTGCAAAGCACAGGACCCGGAGGAGGAATAATAAACAGGTTTGTTTCTCAATACTTATCTTCATAGGAGCAATAAAATGATGAACCAGGCTCAGGTGCTGCTCTGCGCTGAAATGCCTTCCCTCCATACCCAGCCCTTTGACCAAGGCAGCACCGCATCCTCATGATCTGCCTGCTGGTCCCAGCTCAGAGGTTTACAGGAGGGCAAGCTGCTCTGGCAGGTTATACATGGCAGTGTTTCAAAACCAGAGAGGATCGCAAGTGTCGTAAGAATGGGCTCACCAAGAGGGAATTGCCGAAACAACCTCTGCACACACATGTGTGCATAAGAGCTGAAGCAGACCTAATGAGCTCAGCCCCAAATTTCTGGATGGTGTCAAAGCCACACTTCAAATCAGAATAACTACATCCAGCAGAGGAGAAGAAACACCTCTGCACCATGCTTGCTCAGCTGGAATTACGTGCACGTGTTAGTGACACTTCTTAAACATGGTCACAGTGATGACTGCCATGGCACCTGCCGCCCCTCCGCTCGCCGCCACGGACCAAGACTCCCAGACGAACAAGGCGGCGGCAGAAAGGCGGCAGGTTTTGCAGCCATCTGCTAGCTGATTTTTGGTGCTCTGTTAGCTGTTTCACCTCTCTGCTTCAGTGACTGCAGAAGTACATGCCAGCCTCAGTAACCACTTCTGCCTAGGAGAAATCAAGTCACGGCAAGGGGACTGTGCCACAGATGGCACACACAGCCCTGGGGCTATCGAGATGGGGGAGACAACTGTGCACCACACCGCATCTGAAAGGCTGAGAAAGGGAAGGTTTCTTTCTTCTGCTGGTTTTGGGGTGGCTTTTAGCCAGTGAAAATTCAGCCAGCTCAGAAAGGGGGTAAGGCATACGCGGCATCTCCTTCAGGCTGGGCAGCTGGTGAGTGTGCTTCTGAGAAGCACAGGTCACTGCCCCACAACGGGCTCATTTTTAGCTCCTTTAACAAAGAGCCACTAGCGTCATTGTCACAGCTATGGGAACGGGGCAGATATCACCAGTTATCACTTACAACCGCACTTTGCTGACTGATGCTGCTGATAGCGGGCACAACACAGGCTTTCCTATGCCGCGGCAGCGAGGCACATAAACACCGCCTAGAGAATAATAAATTGGCTCTTGCCATTTGCATAAATAAACTCTGTGGGATCCCTCCGGGTAAAGGCTGTCTCCCGCACACATGTGTGCACAGCACGGTATTAACGCTGAGCTCGTTCCAGAAGAGCTGAACGATGACAACCACAACCCGGGGCGAGCTGATGGGAGTTGTGGGTTCCCACCTGCTCCAGAAAAAAAAAATATTTAAAAAAAAATCGATCATGAATCTAACTACACTCTCCAAATTTCTGCCCCTGTTTTCTGACCCACGCGGCTGAAATTTCAAGCTCACAGGCTGAAGAGTTTTTGTAACACGCAAATTCAGTCATTTCTCTGGAACAATGCATCCTTTGGGATATGGAAGTGAACCATACACGCATCCTTCCTCCTCACCCCCTCAAGACAGTCTAATTCACAGCAGGGTTACATGATTAGCTCATCTCATGACTCTAGAAACTTTTACTCAACATACACACAAAATGATGATTTTTATCGCTCTTGTTCATTTGTATCTGTTCCATTAGAAACAAAACAAAAACACCAACTAGAAAAAAAAAATAATCCCACATACTAGGTCAACCAATTAAATCACGCACAAGAAAATGCCTGTGTAATCCCAATTAAAAAAAAAAAAAAGCCAGCTTGGCCACCATTCAAAACATGCAAAACAAATTGAAAGAAGAAATAAAATCAAATCTTCACCTCCAAACCTTTTAAAATGGCATAGAAGGCTACACAAACACTCCTTCCCACCCGAAAGATCAAAAAACAAAGGTCTGGCTGAACTTAGAGGGGAGTAAACTGAGGAATAAGGAACTAGAATATATCAAGCTATAGACATCACCCATTAATAAAAGATTTATAGGACGCCTGCACCCCTCAGCTGGCTGCTGGTATCATGGTGTCTCAGAAGAGAGTAGCTCTGTAAAGACCATGCTTGTTTTTACAGCCCTCAGTTCAGAAGGAAACTACTGGAATTGCTCTCTCCAATTTGGAGTGACCAACTTGAGACGACTCTGGCCTGCTTTTAAAAATATTGAACTCTGCAATATCTGCTGGCCTCAGACTGTGCTGGGGAAGGCTAGACACCTCTACATGCTCAGCCAAAGGTCTTCAGGAAAATTAAGAGTGCCAAAACACCCAATGTCCACTTGGAAATGGCTTGCTACAAGGGCTTTGTGGATCCATCCTCTCACCTTAAACATCACCTGGAAAGCAATATAGATTCAAACAGACTGAAACCTAAATACCAGCTAGGTCACACCTCAGCTAGTTACCTCTTCTCTGAGTTTCGATTGGCTTTACCCCCCGCCCCCTCCTCAATACTGGGATCTGCTCGCTCAGGCTGTTTGTGACTTGGTCCCACTTCAACCCCTTTTTATGCCACAAGTTCCTCGACTTTAAGTCCAAAGAAAAATATTAGTTTCATGTATTGTGGCTAACCATAAGCAACAACATCTCCTTCAGCTACCCAACAGTTAACAATCCCTCTCATAAGCCACTGCAGATGAAGACAGGCATTTTCTCAGCTTCATGAAAATGCAAGTATCCAAAGCCCCTCAACAACCAGGTGCAGGAAAGTTACACTCAGGGGCTACAACACGATGATGGCAGCTAACCCTTTGGTTCATATTTTCACTTCAATTTGTATCACCTCATCATGCAGCTTAAGTGTCGACACTCAGCAAAGTTCACAGATAAAATCAGAAATGTCAGTTTGATCTTGTTTCACCTTCTGCAAGCAAAACCAGTCTGCCTACAATAAAAAAAAAAAAAAACACACAAAAAAACCCCTGACCCCGTATGTTCCTGCAATGAAGAGACCACTGCAAGGTGTTACTGTGCACGTCAGAGAAAGCCGAGCCTTTCAGACTGGGCTTTGGAGGCCTCACACATCTGGTTTACCAGCAACTTGTGCCAGCACGACGGCAAAGACGTCATGGGTTTTTGATGGATGCGAGCACTGTAAAACCACAGAAAGACACAGTTTTGACTAGTCTACCTTTATTTGGTGCTAGACAGGACAGGAGCCAGAGAAAGGCAGAAACCGACTGTCCCTCCCGTGGTCGCAAAGCCAACATGAGGGCAAAGTGTCACACACATCCACAGAAGCCGCACTGGAGAGCGGAGGTGAAGAGAGGAGATTCCCCTGTACCTCCCTGTCCAACAGCCCCCCGCAAAACCTAACTCGCTGCCCCAGGGCCCCAGGAAAAGCACAACAACTCCTTCAATCCTGACTTCAGAAGAACTCTGGAGCAAGCCCCCATGGGGTGCCTCCCTTTCTTGCCTGTGTTCACAGCCACAAGACACGCGAGGCCGTACCAAGGCTTTTGGAAAACATCAGGCCTATGGACAGGATGTCCCCACCACCATCTTCACTTGATTTTGGCCGGCAGCAACAAAACCGAAGCACGTACTGGTCTTCCAGCACAGTGTCTTGGGGCTAGCAACAGTCTCAGTGCTCGAGGACAAGGGAAAAATTTCAGTGCTTGCACAAAATCAAGAAGTGCACTTGGCTGTCGGGTGTATTCATATACCAAGTTGTGCCTTCCCGACATGCCAGAGAGGAAAGGCTGGGGGTTTAGAGCCTGGGAGATGATCAAAGCTGTCCTCTCTGCTCCCAAAGGGCTCCCCTCTCAGCGCCTTTCAAAGAGAACATCAGAGGCCTCACCACTTTCTTACCACCCACCAACATGCTCCAAGGCCTGTGTCAGGATGTTTGTTCATCTAACCAGAGCCCCGGGAAGGCTGCTGCTGCCTTTCCAGCCTTCCTCCCCTTCACCATGCCAGGCTATGCCCTGGGGCTGCCCTGTGCTCTACCCACTTGGTGACAGCGGAGTGCCTGGTGGACAACCAGGCTGATACTGGAGATCCCCTGGAAGGACCATGACTGAGGGACAATCCTGGGGGGACCCTCCTGGACATACAAGGCCACCTAGACATCTCTTGTGGCATCTGGGGACCAAAGGGTGGGTGAGCAGCCAGCCAGCTGCCATTGCTCAGTCCCACCACTTTGGCTGGTGGGCCCTTACTTGAAAATTATGCCCCCGTCAAAGGCTCCAGGTTAGCGCTAACGCTTCTGGGAGGTGCAATACATGACACGATGCCCACGCTGACCCTGAGAGAACTGCCTGACTGCCCCAAGAGCCAGCAGAGACATGGAGAAACCTTCCCTTTCCATGTCCAAAGCATGACATCAGCCCACAGCTCATAAAGGGGGTGGAAAGCTGCGTGCCAGACAGCAGGCTGCCATCGTAAAATGGAACCAGTTCAATGACTAGCTGCCCTGGAGTCCCTGGGCCAGTCCCTACCAGCTTCAACAGCACCCCTGCTAGCTATTATCTCAGAAGGACGCTCATTATAGAAAATCACGTCCCTCTGCCAAGTTCTCGTGTCTCACTATTTTTGGAATGACATGGGCAGGCTCTGTGCCTCAGCAACTGTCAGCAGAGCCACACGGAGAGCAAATCCATATAATGATCAGGCTAGCAGGGACAGTGCTGGAAACAGCATCGCCTGGGGGACAGTTCCCTGGAAGCGCCCTTCGGTCATGAGAAAATGGATAAGGGCAATAAACATAAAACCCAGGAGCTATTTGACACTATTTGCACGGGAAGCTGATCTCCCCCAGACCTTTTCATTCTCATGCATACAAGTAGAGACAAAAGGATTTAAAAGCAAACCACCTGTGCAGGAAGGATGGTTCCTAAAACCCAAAGAAGACGGGACCTACTTACAGCAAACTCATTTTAATTAAAACATTCCAGGATCCACATTCCCCAGGATTAAATTACTGATTTAGCTACTTATACATATAGCCTCTTTCACCCGTTCTAGGACAGTATTGTTGAAGTGTTGGATGACTCCAGTGTCAGGTAAACGGAAACAGGCATTTTTCATTGCTTGTGACCCCTAATGCAGGATCCACGATTATCCGCAGGTCAACCCTAGCACCTGTCAGCAACTCACAGATTACTGCAGTGGGAGCATAATCCTCTCTGACACTAAAGAACGATTCTAAGGCCCTAGAAAAAGCAGAGGTAAATGGCTTAGGCAAGGTAGAAAGTTCCCAAGGCAAGGCTTTCAATTAAAAAATAATAATAATTTAAATATAGAGATGCGGTGAGCAAGAAAGACCTCACACAGATGCAGCTGGAGCAGGACATAAACTGCCTCCCCTGCAAAAGACCAGCAGGACTCCTTTCTTTGCCTTTCACAGCAAAGGAATCTGGAGGTGCAAGTCCAAAACTGCCCAGCCCGGCGCTGGGCACGCACAGAGCCATGTCCAGCCTCTGCCAGCCTGCTGTGCAGCTGATATTTCCTCTTTAGGCTCTGAAAACTGTGACCTATACCAGGCAGAGACAATCCTTGCAGCTCCTACCACCTAGTGGCTGCAGTATTTCTCTGTGCCAGAGCAAGGAGGCTGTGGGGAGGTCAGGCAGGCTCAGCCACCCTGGACAAATAAAGCAGTCCTGCTAGGGGGCATCACTTATGCTGCAACTGAGACTAAATTAGGACCACACTGAGCACAGAGGCGGCACAAAGGAACAGAAAACCTTTCTGAAAGCCACCAGCAGCTAGCGTAAGCACAGAAAAACCTCAGCCAGCTCTAAAACAGGCAAGCAAAAGTAGCAGCAATATAGATTAGCTCAGGTAATGCATTGCTGCTTCTTGTACTTGTGCCAGCTCAGCGAATCCTATATTACCGGCACTACACAACATCGCACTGTGCAGCACAGATGTGCCCCAGGCTGTTTAAGTTACCCCTAGGCTGCATAAGTCAGGGGAAGAGTTTGCTGGTTTGAGTGGAATATCATACAAGAGTCTGAATTCCAATGGCTTTAGACCCAGCCAAATCCTCAAACTGCTGCAGCATTTCAGGTGCTTCCAAGGTCCTTCCTTCCCAGTTTCCACGATTTCCTCTTGAACTGGGGGGGATGAGAAGACGGACATAACTGGACACCTATTCTAGGTGCAGCCCCAACAGTGCCTAGCAAGAAGATAATGACTTCCCTCGAGCTCCTGAAGCAGCCCAGTACATAATTTAACTTATGTGCAGTAAGACCACCCTGCTGGCTCCTACTGAACTTTGCGCCTACCATAAGGCCTAGGTACCGTGCCAGTTAGTCCCAGCCTGTCTTGATGCATCTTACGGGAGGGATCAGGCTCTGACTTTTTTTTTGACAAATGGTAAGAAGCCTCAAAACGGCTAGTTCTTGAAAAATTCCTAAAGGCAGGCCCAGTAAGTCATTATTTATCCAGGATCTTCACAGCAGACTGAAGTCATGCTTGGGTTTTTTTTTTTTTAACAGGAACCGTTAATACATTTCCAGAGTTTGGGCTGCAAGTATGATACATGTGATGTGGTTTCCATGTAATTGCAAGTGAAAATAGGTACTGTTTTGTATAACCCTGCCCCCAACTCCAAACATAAGTAACATTTTAAAATATGGCTGCAGGCCAACGTTTTGAATAAGGGGTTACTTTATTTATATATATATATACACACACACACGTATATTGTATTTTCTGACGAGTGTTAATGGAGGGGGTAACCCAACGCCATATAAAGAAGGAGCAGTAACCCTATGTAGTGTATCAGCCTGGTTACGCCCTCCTAGAAGGGCTCTGTCCAATGCATACCCTGCTGCTACAATAATTTCTCTACTATAGCAAATGGATTTAATTATGCCTTTATAAGCAATTTAAATCTGGTTATTCTGGATTGAAGTGGGTGTCACCGAGTGCAGAATATGGGCAAAAGACGCAATGAAACACATTAGTCTGAAATCTACTTTTTCTTTTGTAAACACTTCCCTTTTTGGTTTTGTTTATTGTAGGAGGGAAGTGGTTTTCTGTTACTGACAACCCAGATGAGGAAGCAAAGTGGGACTGAAGTAAAAGAGGAACGTGGGAAAGACTGGAAATAGCAGGGTCCTGCTATGACAAGGACCACTCCCTTGGCAGCCTTTCAGAGACTGACCAGCCCCGCGTTCAGGGCAGCAAGGGCTGAGGGGTTCTTCCCTCCGCTCCTCTGACGACAAGCTGGTCCAGAAATTCCTGTTCCAAGCTGCTCTACTGTTTGGCAACCTCCTTTTCATTTCCAGTCTAACTGTATCCATGGCCCGTCTGGAATCATTTAATCTTAGCCAGCATCTTGACAGCTTTGTTTCCCTCCTCAGTGTTCGACATCTGCAGACATCAATCAGATCCTCTTTTTGCATTCAATTTGCTAGTCTAATCAGGCTGAGTTCTTCCCTTCTTTTCCCCTTTGCAAAAGGCTTCGCAATTACTTCATCAGCCCAGAGAAGACCTTGTCTGCACCCAGAGCAGATTGCATTCATTTCTTGAACATGACGGACGGTACTAGCACAGTGACCTTAAATCTTCCCTAAGTTGATGGGAAATACTCTACATAGCCCAGAAGCACACTTGCTATTTTCACATCTACATTGCAATGCAGTAAGCAAAGCCGTAGCAAAGAGCACAGCAGCAAGTGGCAAACCCCACTGCTATCCTGCATCTGACCTCAAACAGCAGACATCAAAACTGGAAACGTCTGATATTTTACATGAGAACTTCAGAAAAATCATTAAAATTTGGGCCCTGGGTCTTCATATTATGAGATAAAAAAGCAGTTTCCTTGGTTACTAGTGACAACAATGAGCTTTGTTTCTGCTATACAGCACAGCTGCTCTGTGAACCAGGTAAGCTATACATAAAAAAAAAAAACAAAACACCAACAAAACCCACCTCATTTCTATTATGTGAGTTTACCCAAGGGCTCCACCCTAAACAAGCCCAATTCTTAAACTCCATAGCTAGCTGTTGCATCACCCCAGTGAGAAGAGAAGTGGGTGGGTGGCAGGATGCATTTGTCTGTCTTTTTTTTTTTTTTATTTTTTTTTTTTTTAAGTATTTTGGGTTTATGTAGGAGGAGTGAAGCCACAATTAAAAGGTCAAGTTTCTCCTGCCTCTTCTAAGAGAAAAACAAGCTCTATTACCATTTAGCAACGGACAAAAAGCAACTGGAAAGGAGATGAGGCAGTATGGAAGAGCTACGCTGCAGAAAATGCTTTGGTCCTTAAGTAATAGCTTAGCTCAGGGACTCCCAAACTCACCTTGCTGGGACAAGGCTGTGGCCACTGCTTCCATCACAGCCACTCCTCCCCTCCACCACCCACATCAGCAAGAAGCTCCCACCCACAGCACACACCAGAGGCGGCTCTAAACTGGACAGGCAGCAGATGTGCAGTACTCTGCTGAGGTATACATACCACAAGTGACAGCAATGCTATCATTTGACTTACCTACACAAGAAAAAATACCAACTGTATACAGATCTGATTCAGTGTTCACCCATGTAAGTAAGATCCTTTCCGGTAACCCCAGATGGATCTTTCATTCAGTTCTGAGCAATATACAAAGGCTGGTAGATACAGGAGGCCTGCTTCCAAGTACCGTTCATTGAGTTTTCAGATAATTCAATGCAAATGCAAATTCAGGTATCAGGAACAGTAGGGCCTGAGATCCCACAGCAACTAAAGGACACTGCAGGTCTGTAGACATTTGTGCACATATATTTGGAAACATCCAATGGCACAGAGGTGTTTCTAGGGAAGACACAAAGAAAGGCTTCCCTGTTATTACCATTTTGTTAGAGAGGCTAGAACAAGCCAGGATTTTGTTTGCCAAATGCCTAAACGCCCATCAGATGTTAGAGATGGAATATAGCAGAGTGCTCTGTTCACCCTTGAGCAGAGTGGTTCCTCCTGGGTCTAAGGTGGACATTTATAACAGGCTGGGGAGCAAATACACAGGAGAGCGTGTCTCCTGTGTCAGGAACATGCCAGCCAGTGTGAGGAAGAAGGCTATGTACTGTCTGGGCTATACTTACAGGAGTCTGGAAGCAACAGTAGAGTTTGGTGAGGAATGGGTGGTTCCTTGCCAAGGAAAGGATGCGTTTCTCGGTCATGGTGCATTCAACATCGTCATCTTGGAGAATGACGTCCTTCTTCAACACCTTCACTGCATAGAGCTGCCCACTCTCTTTCATCTTGGCAAGCATCACCTAAACCAAAGGGAAAGGTGAATCACAAGGGCTGAGCCCTCAGTGTCTACAAGCAACATAAAACCTCTCGCAACTTTTCACACTAGAAAGGTCAGTTATCTCATGACCAGGCTTGTAGATGCAAGTGAGTCGGCCTGTTAGTATGGGCATTGGTGTACAATTGATGACACAAATGCTACTGTCTGCAGCAGGCTTCTCCAGATAGAAATGCCCACACACGTTGCTCCAACGTCTGGCATGGGGCTAGGTGGTTGAAGGTCATCCACCATGCCAGGGCAACCCCCCTGAGAAGTGCCATCTCTCTCAATTCCCTCCTCAGTTATCAAATTCAAGTACACCATTTCACATTGGCTTTGTAGCAAAGCAAAGAAACGAAATCCCTTTCTCACTACATTTGAAACCAGTGCTGCCCAAACAAGTGCTAATGCACACACTTGCAATTTCTGGTATGGGCCCTGGCATGCAGCTGTTCCTTTGGCTGATAATGTGTTTGGGGTTTTTTTGTGATATCCAGTTCTTCCCTTTGCTTTCTCTTCCTTTTCTCCCTGCTCTCTGTAACCAACCTTGCTGCACAAAGCATACCCCACTGGACAGCCTGTGTGCCACGTTATGAAATAACTTCATCTACCTTGGAGCTTCTTAAATAAGGAATGTGGGTTTCCCCAAAAGAGCCACAAATAACTCTCACCTTTCCAAAACTGCCCTTTCCCAATACGCGAAGGAAGGTTAAATCTTTGATCCCAAGTTTGCTCGCTGAACTTTCACTAACGTTGTTGCCATCTTTCAGGCTTCCTTTTCCCTGATGTCTCAAAGTAGATCTTGAAACCAGTTTCTGTGGAGGAAAGTAAATAAGTATCGGTCTGCACAGATATTGTACTTTTGCCTCGCAGGTGTACCCCAGTAGTCAACTTACCAACCTGGGCATTTAGGACCTGTTCAAATGCACCATATGGCCTCTGGAACAGAAAGCACCTTGATACCACCACCCCACATAGCTGTCACATGTGACCAGCCAACCTCGCTGAGCTGTGCTGAGATGTCAACAACGCTGGCTCCTGACCTAGGCATCTTAAGTTGTAAACCCGCTACTCAGCGGATTCAAGAGGCAAGCCTGCCCCTCTCCATTCTCACTCCCCAGAAAAATAAGGCAATGAGTGTGAAAATCCAAGTCTCCTATCTAACATCAGAGCGAGGAGTACTACGTAATTTATGCAATATGCGAAGTGCTGATGAGACTTAGAACCTGGGCTGTATATCTTGGGAGTCTATCTGATTTTAAGACTCTTAATCAAAACCTAGCTCAGCAGGACCCAAACTTCAGAATATTTTTCTTTCCCACAGCTGAGCTGCTGCTTCCTCCACTGCTGTAAATTCAATGGAAGGCTGTTCATTCCCACACGAGCAGTGAGGTGTCTGCATTTTCAGGAACTGTACCAATATTAGCACACATTTCTAGAGCTTCTGTTTTTACAGCACATGAAGATCAAGTCAGCCTCTACAGCCCTCTGTTCACAGCTCTCTTGGTACGAGTACAGGTTTAAACCACGAATTTATTAGCCCAAACAAAGTCACACGGACTTCTTGAGCTCCACCTTGTGACTACTTTAGCGTAAAGCAAAATTCTTCCTGCAGAGACGACTTGTCTCACTCCCATCGAAGCGGCAACCCCAGCCATGGGGAACGAACCAAGAGCATTCAGGACAGCACCCAGCAAAACTCCCATCAGATTTAAGCTTACAGCACAGTCTGAGCACTCACCTAGAGCCTTTAGCTCACAAATAACGAGAAGAGACTGTTAAAAACCAAAAACAGGTTTTTATTTTCCTGGTTTCATCTCCTGTTGACGCGCAGATTATGCAAACAACAAATGCTAACAAGTGGTGATTTTTACAGAGCTGAGAGGGGAGTGCGGGACTTGTGTTTCCCTGTCACTCCCAGGATGACTGTCCCCCTGAACTGCCACAGCATGAAGAGCGAAGGTAAGAAAGTCTCGTTTGCTACAAACCAACTGAATTCAGAAGGGGCAGCACAGCCTGATGAGCAGGCTAGGCTGATACAGTATGATGCGGTCAACCAATGTAGCTGACTAACTGTATGACAAGATTTAGCAGGTCTGGCAAGTATGTTTTGGGGGGTTTAAGGTTTTCTTTTTGGTCAAATAAAAATAAATAGACCACCATTTTATTACAAGTTATTGTGGTTTCAAGCAAACTCACTTTTCAAAACTGCTACTAAAGGAAACACGATGAAAACTTGTTATCAAATGACAGCTCTGATTTCCATTACCCTTTTTGGGCATTTTGACTCAAGCTCTTACAGTATGTTTTAAACTCTCTGAATAGACTCAGATTTACAACAGCTGGATTTTTAGGATGCCTTAAATACTGACAAGCAGAAACTGTACACATACGTCCCAATCCTGGCAAAATCTCACTGGGACTCTGTCTCAGACGGCAAAGATCAGAGCTGATGTTGCGTTGACAGGGACCACCGATTTTAGCTGGGGAAACTGTAACGAAGAGTGAAATGGTTTCCCCAAAATCACTCAGAAAAACAATGACAAAGCTGGGAAGAGAACCTAGGCTTCTTGCTGAGCTCTTCCTTTGCTCTATCACAAGCTACATAAGCAGACAAAGCTTTTGTGCTTGTGGTAAAAGTAGAAAAAGGTATGGCATGAATTACATTGATCAGTAATTAGTTAGGAGTCTTATTCTCCTCTCATTCATGCCAAAGAGATAAAAGAGTTAGTGGAGTCACACCATCACACCACTGTGAAACATAAGCGTACAACAAAGCAACACCTATAAATTAAAATATCCAGGTTTACCCTGGTGGAGACAAGACATCCATTTTCCAGGTGAAGTCTTTGCCACAAGCCACAGACAGTAACAACCTACTCATGCAGTCCACCACCCAACACCATCTCTCATAACTGAAGTCTCTCGCTTCTCCTGCACCCATATACTCAGTTGTGAATGTTTTAAATGGGGTGTGTGGGGCAGGGGGGGCAGGGCGTGGAGAAAAAGAAAGACTCACCGAATTTGGGGAAATGCTTCCTGGTTGCAGACCCATGCATGCCAAGGTTTTAGCAAGCTCTGCTGAGTTCACCCCACAGTTCGGTGCAACGTTTGCTTGGCATCGGATGTGGACGTTCATTTTACAGACTGACAGAGGCAATATTAGGGATGGAAAATAACAGCAAAGGAACAATTAAAATAACTTCGAGGGATTTATTGCTGGGAAATAATTTAGCAATTCTGCTTCAGGAAACATACCCATCTCAATCTACCCTGTGTCTTTAAACTAAAAGGATTTCTGCCACCGATCTAGGCAGAAACAAAACTAGGACTCTTATAAGAGAATAAACTCCTGAAAAATCAGCAATATACCCCAAACTCTCCAAGTAGGATGTCACATTGCCTGAAGGTATTCACAAGCACATGTTTGTCAGGAATATAAACACCACTGGAGCTATGCCTGCAGGTAAATTTAGGATTTATAATGCCACAGAATTTGCAACAAACTTCCCCTGCATTTCCAGTTATCTAATTTTAAAGCTATGTTGTTCAGTGAGAAACTAAAATCCTTCTTGCTCTTTTTCATGGACACACATACACCCTCTTGTGGGAGATGAAGGCAAATGGGAACTGTTTGCTACCCATACAATTTTACAGTCTGGATCACTGAAACAAGAACGTAACACCAGGACATGCTTTGTCGTCAATTAACAGTGTGACAGGGTAGTCAACCTAAAGCAATGACATTTTTTTCCCCTCGAATGCCTTTTCATTGCCTTATCTCAGTAACTGAGGAAAAACCTTCAAAGTCAAGGGAAAAATGAATGCAGGAAGCAGCAATACCCGAGAATATTTTCAATAATGCAAGTTTTAACTAACAAAGCTGTGCTGAGAGTGCAAAGTAGAGCCCTTCTGGAAGCCTGAGTCAAAAAACTAGATCAGCGTTTTTGTTAACTCTTGCAAAGATGAATATTCATTGCTCAGCTTTCTCTTGAAGGTTGCACAAATCAAGCCCACGCAGTGCATCAAGAGCCTAAAATATACGTATTTTGTGAAAAGCCTACTGTAAGAAGCTGCTCACTTTTACACTGTAGGCCCTGTCGCATGATTCCCCAGAGCAAAGAACCGCAGTGGTCACAGAAAGTCGGGACTTTGTAGTTGTGGACGCTGAACTTATGAGGAATGTTGATTCCAAACCTCTGTTCGGTCACCTGAGGAGCCCAAAAGAAAAACATAGGTTTAAAACGAAAAAAATGTATATCTGCTGACGTTCATTTACATACAGGCATTTAAGTGCAAAACTATGAAAATAATTCCAACTCAGAAAATGTCCCAATCTATCACCTCACTGATGTTTATTGCAAGCGAACATTGAGTGACCAACCTCACCTGCTGTGAGGCTGCTCTGGTTTCTTTGCTGGGCAGGCTGGACTAACTCACAAAGCAGACTTTAAAGAGGGCTGCCTAACCAATTTTAAATTCTTAAAGCCAAGTGAGAAGTAGATTACCTCATCACAAACCTATCACTCTGAAGGGGCCCCATATAAATTATGCTAGCTACAGCATTTTGTAACTAACCCGTTTTCAAATTATCAACTTGCATACTATGTGCAACCATATAACTTTAGGTCAAACTGTTGATTTTATTACATTTAATATAGAATAGTTTTCCCAGCGTCTAAAATTCTCATTCCTCTTCTCACCCTCCTTGTTATTAACAGTCTTTCATTTCAGGCCCACGTTTCGCTTTATCACTTGCTCCCATCGCCTTTTTAACTTTGTTCTTTTCCAATTGTGAATCATTCGGATCTCAAAGACACCTTCAAAAATGTTACATCAGCTGAAGAAACAAATGCCCATTCAGCCTCTTCATTACTTTCTACTTTGTTTCTCAACATGCAGATCCTGGAAGACTGAGGGGGAACCCACAGCTTCCCAAAGAAGAGTCAGGGGTGCGACTGAAACCATGAGTTTAAAGTGAGCGGTGCCTCCTCATCTCCGTCTTCTTTTAAAGTAGCTTAAATGTGTTATAAACCCTTCATAATCCTAAGAGAGGGGTGAGGAGACCCGGTATTTGACTTGTACGTTTACCCTTAGGCATGTTAACTTATTTTCATCTGGCTTGGCAAGGGGGCATTTTAAGACTTAAGTCTAGCTCAGTTTGGAGGGAAGAAATAAAGAGCAAAGGCAACTGCTTATCTGCACTGGAAAGAAAGCTTCTGCATGGCACACAACACAGAGCTACCTCCCAATTAAAAATATTTCAATTGACTTTTCCTCAAACAGTTTTTAAACAATTTCCAGTTACAGAAATGATACATGCAATGTACAGGGCAGTTTTAGGTGGAGATATTATTCTGGTCAAATACAGCCAAAACTAGAAAAAAAGAAAACCTTCAAAAACACAAGTTATGCAAGGGTTCTTTATTACAACATAAATAATTTCATAGAGTAAAGGTGTGGAGCAATGACTAAATGAGCCCTTTAAATTACCAGAAAAGAGAGAGGCATAACAAAGACCAGTGGTTAGATTTTAAAGCTAGAGAAATCCACATTAAGAACTGGGCACCAAATTTTGATGACAACACAGTTAATCATGAAAGAAAATTACCATGTAAAACAGTGGATATGCTATTTCTTGATGTCTTCCAATGAAGACACTATGCCTTCCTAAACTACGTGCTAGTCCAAGCAGCTACTGGAATTAACAGAAGAACAACCAGATGATACTGCATGACCTTTAGGCACGTCCCTATCACTCTTCCTCACTTTAAAATCTATGAATAAAGATAACACAGAGTAAATTCTATTATAGGACAACCCCCAGCAACCCAGAAAACCTCAGGATTCACAAATTATGATGACCCAAAATAACCACCATGACTTTACCTTGAGATCGATCTTGTTAGTATTGTTTTGGCACGTGCAAGCTGTAACAATTAGATGATGGCAGCGCTTGTGTACAACACAGGTGCATACTAGGAAATAAAAGAGGCATGCTGAAAATAGCTGTTGAAAGACTCAGAACACATCAACCCATAAGCTGGGTTCTTTAAGGCTCGAATATATCATCAGGACATGGTAAAGAGGTGAAAAATAATCGGTGGCCTGGAATTTCCAAAATCTCGTAACAGATCCAGACATGCATCTCCAACCCATTGCAACAGAAATCCTGCACTGGATCACTCATACAGCCTAGAAAACAGCTGCCTATATAAAATACGTGTGATGCCCACAGCAATAACAGTGTAATTTCACAAATGCACTAAAAAAATGCTGTTGAAATTATCCAGCTGAGAGCATTTCTCACAACATACACAAACAATACACAGGTCTGAGATAACAAAAGCCATCCCCACATCTCAGTGGCATAGTGTCTCTTACACTGGATACCCAAATGACTCCTGCCCAGGTTAGTTTGTCATTAAGGCTCAGTGCAATGCTTGGATCTGGAGAGCTGGATAACTGCAGCAGAACGGTGCTGTGTCTGGACTAATTAGCTAGTCCGCATCAAGAGGACTAATCAGCCCTAAAGCAGAATTGAGTTCTCTCCAGGTCTGAAGCTGGCTTGGCTGGAATGAACTTAGATTCCTCCGCTCCATAACCCAGCGTGTACTGTGGACACCACCAAGGGCCGTAGCTACTGTCTACGTAAGGAGATTTTTGTGATGGAAACTACATTGCTGATGTGTTGCAGGGTCCCACAATATTCTGTTTGTTGCTGACTCAAGCTTGCACTTATAAGGGTATATCAATAACATTCACTTTCACCCAGAAATTTTATGCAGGATATCCATTTTGTTTACATGTAGCTTCCTTTCATATGAGGACACTAGTGGCCTATTATATTGCACAAGAAGCAGGCTGTGTTAGAAGGTTATACTGAGTGACCGTACACCTGTGAGGCAAATAATAAAATAAAATAATAAAAAAAAAAAAAAACGTAGAAAAAGGGAAAGGAAAAACAATAATTAAGTGCAAACAAGCATCACATACATCTATAATACAGCCATTCAGCCAAAATATGCATTCAGACAAAGCAATGTCCCAGCCCACAAAGCTGCCCTTTGAAGTCACGTTCCTAGGTTTATTTTGTTAAACTTCATAGGTGGAAAAAGGAAGAGGGTGGTCATTCCAGTAGGATACTTTGTGGCCCAATACCAGTCTCACACTGTCCTGAAGGAATCCCAGTCTCTCAAACCTAGCTGACTGTTACCCATACCCAGCAACTCAGTGTATCTGCACAGGAGGAAAACTGTGGGTGAAACACAACAACCGGACTCCTGGGTGTTTGCATGAACGTAGATGGTTGCTCCTGGGTGCATGCAAGCTGTCAGCCTGACAGCTGCTCAAATGCACAGTTTTGGCTGGCTGGGGAGGAAGAGGAGTGGTGACTTCAGAGAAGCTTGTAACCGCAGGATGTCCCAGCAGCACAGGAGACTCCTCCTGAGACAGCACATCCTACACACACATTGTGCAGGCGCAGAGCACCTTACCTTGGCACTGGTATCCCTGCTTCCCAAACACGCCCCTGTTCAAAACAAAATATGAGCGTAATTTAGCATCAGAAAGCCAGTCTTCTTTCAGATCATTTACAGAAGAGAGCGCCAAAATGCAAGAGCATCCCAAATGACCAGATCCCCAGGGCAAAATTGCCCAGCAATACTGGTGCGATTCAGCACAGGGGTGTGAGAGCATAACAAAGCACTACAAGGTCAGGCTGTCAACGTGCATGTTATTCCCCATATTCCCCCCTCACTCTAGTTTCTGAAATACCTCACTTTATTACAACACACACCACACTTATTAGACAGATCCCAGCAGCCCACACCCTGTTATTATCTCTCCCACTCCACGCTCTTTTGAGACACATTTAAGTTTTTCCTCCCTGCTCTGCCTACTCCCCAATATGTTCCACCCCACACCTCACACCTCTGATGGCTCTTCTATTATCAGGCATTTTCACTAGTCTTCCAAGCAACTGTTTTTTCTCAGTGTAATCTCAAAACTCCACTCAAGTTAATAGCTGGGGTCTTTCTACAGATTGCCTGGGTTACTTTCCCCCCCACCCCCAAAATAACACCTTTGCTTACAAGTGAGGAACGTTGCCTCATCCCCACACCATCCCAGTTTGTTTCTGGCATCCAAGATACACATCACCTCTGGTCTCTCTGCAGTAAACTCCAGTTTGCAACATAAGTTTACCCTGCCAAACCTGATGGCCATGGGGAATCACATCAGTGGCCCTTAGTAAAGTGCTGAGTGACTGATTCAGGATCGGGGGTGGTATGTCAGGCCTCAAAACACGAAGGGACGGGAAGCACCACACCACCATGTTCAAGCCGTTCTTACCAGATGAACTCCCTGCAGTGCGAGCAGTACGTTGGCTGTCGCAGGTAGGTAGCCATGAATTTGTGCCCGTTCACCTGATGCACTCGCCTTCGCATTGCCCGCTGGCGTTTCCGAGTGAGGTTCTTAAAAATTCGATCCCTCTGGAGGGTCCCTGTGCATGGGATAGGAATAAAAAAAAGCAATAAAACATTAACATTGTCATGCACAGTTATTACTCCTGTTTTTGCTATGGCACAAAATGCTTTCAAAGGCCACAATTACATCCCTGGTATAGAAGTCAGGGGACCACAGTCTAGAATGAGGGTAGCATTTGGGATAAGGAAGTTAATTGCAAAAGGCCCCTTTAGCTCAAAATTACACTCTTCATGCAGAAATAACTGCCTCTTCCCATCTTCCTCTCGCTCCTCTCCCATGTTCAGACATGTCATTAATCCATTAATTCACAAGCTGTAAACAGACCAGAAGCTCAAGGTTAATGAGTTGTTATAACTCACAGCTTTTTGGGCAATAACACCTGAAAACATGACTATGTGCAATCAACTGAGCAGCCCCCCGCTTGCCGAGCCAAAGCAGTGCCTTGCTCAGTGAGCAGGGTTTATCCACACTCAGTATTCTCAGGCTACGCTTCGGTATCGCCATTTGTAGCAATTTTGTTCCCTGTATTGGACAAAAAGGCACAGTCTACTTTTTCAAGGATTGCCAAGTTGCCAATACACGCCACTCTCAGCTTTCTTTAAAGGGCTCATTTTCCAAAAGGTATCTAATATTTTAAAGGTCTGGGAAGCAGGGACCCAGGAACTGCTAGCATTCAAATTTGAATTGTCTCAAAAACTTAATATTTTTTTTTATTATTATTTAATTCAGCCATATAATGATTTCCTAGCAAACTTCAGTTTACACAAAACAAGTCGCTCTCAAAAGGCAGAACTGAGCTCTAGATCAGGAAAGCCATTCCCACACAGCAGCAGCCATCTGACTTGCAAATCACAGCCAGCTGTGCTGGGATCCTTGCACAGATCAGGTCAGACTCAGCTGAGCTTCATAGATCAAAGCCTCATCTGGGGCACACTCGCCTCAGAGAAAGAAATTAAATTTGCAGTTTTCAAGTTAGTTGCTTTCCGAAGGAAAGGTCCTCCTAACAAATGCACTTTAGGGATGCACAGTGGAGCCTGCTGGAGGTGAGTCTGCACCAGTGTATGTACTAGGGACTCTTGTTTTGAGTCCGGACTTGGATGCAAGACAAACGCCAGCTATTGCCAAGCCTGCACGGATGCCATGACACAGGAAGGGACAGGCGCTCTGTAAACCTCCCACCCATCTGATCATCCTGGAGCAGTGGATCGGCAGCAGTACCCGAGCACAGCTGTTACCGCACCGCTTCATTTACCCATAAAAAGGGGGCAGAGCATTTCCCTGCTTTCAACTAGCTTTATTGATTAAATGCTGGGGGGGAGAAGAGGGAAAAAGCTGTCAACGTGATCAAGGCTTGAAATGTAAGAGTCCCACATCACAGGCCAATTTCCCAGTCCTCTTTGTAGAAGCGGAGATAAGGGAAGCCATACTGTCAGTACTTAACCCAGCCACTTCAAAGGGCTATGAGGAACGTACAATGTATTCCTCTTGGTACTCTTACCACACAGGTTTAGAAGCACAGCCAGCCATAAAGCTCAAGGGCTTTTTTCTGCTGTGTTCTCCCAGCCATTTGTGCGTGCGTCCCCTCTACAGGCACTAATGGAAACCACCTATCCAATGGCGTAACTGCGACATGGAGCATGGCTTGACTTTAAGACAGCTCGCGTTTATTTTTAAAATGGAAGCGCACGCTAAAAATTAGGATTTTCCCATTAAAACAGACACAAAAAAAAAAAAAGAGGATGTGGTAGGGCCAACCAAGCACTTAACAGAAACCTCCTTTCCTTACTACAGAGCGCCAAGCAGCTGGGCAGAGAGGCTGGCGCAGAACAGCCTGCCTTTCTAGAGAAGTGCTCGAACATGTGTTTAATTCTCACTGAAGTCAACAGGACTCAGAGGACCACAGGAACTGCCAGACTGAATCAGAACACTGGTCCATCTAGTTCAGCATCCTGCCTCTGTCAGTGGGCAGCCAGAAACACACGACAGCAAGATGGAGGAACCCTGCAGCTGGGAAATAATTTGCCTCTTTCCCACACATGAGATGTCATTTTGATCTCCAGAAGTGAGAGCCGATGCACAGAGGTTCCATATCCCTTCCAAACATTCAATCGTCATTGCACAAAATCAATAGTCTCATTATCCACCATTGGAAACATGGGCAAGAAGAACTTCAAGCAGTAAACCAGTTCATCCCTCTTCCCCAAAAGAAAGGTCAAGAGCCAGTTGCTTCACTGAGCGCAAACCTCCTGCAACTTCACGTGAGAATTATTTAATTTTTTATATATATATAAATAAAAATTTCCTTACAGCATTATAGAACTTGCCCACCTTTAAATTCAAGAGAACATCTCCTTGATCTAGGTTAAACCATATGCTTAAGTGTTTTCCTAAATCAGGGCCAAACACCTCAACTGGCAAAGTATCTTGTCTTGGCATCCAACACATACAAGAGAACTTGCAAGGCACGGAAAGGGAAGGGCAGGGTTTGTGAGCGGGGGGTGAGCACGTAAGTAAACCACCTAGGGAGGCAATCCAGTTACCAGCTTGCTTCACACCAGCTGCTCCGTTAGAAGCCCAGCAGCTGATGCCCTTTAAGTTCATGCACTCACATTTACCAGAGTTTAAGAGAATATGTTCCCAATTTAGCTCATGTAGTTGCTGGTTTTGTTACGGTTCCCCTCAAGGACCAGCACGTGGTAATTGCCCCCCTGGTGCTCTCCCACACAGCAAGCAGCCCACACACAGCCAAGAGCAAACCAGTCCTTTGCACCAGGAACAGGGGACACCCAAGGGTAGCCCACAAAGCCACTGAGTGGGACACTGCTGTGCATCCCTGTGGTTTGCCTGGCTTCAGAGAGACTGCAATTTTGAAATAGTTCAGGAAGACTAAAAAATGACAGGCACTTGCTTTCTTATGGGAGATAGAGGAAGTGTCCATGCTGCCTGCACTGATGGATCACACCCGTGGCCAGCCTTGAGCCTTCTCTTCCAAGCTATACTCCATCTCCTGTTCTCCAGCCACAGACATCTCATGCAGCACGGCAACTTCCATCTTAAAACACATGCCACAAGTTTTTTGTCTTTTTTTTTTTTCCCTAAAAGCATATTTCGCATTTAAAACATTCCTCAAATTTCACATTTTCCCACACTACTTGGCTGCATTACCCTGCTAACTTTCTCCAGATGCTGCACATCTTCCAGGTGATCCTTACCCATGCTTACATTCACCTCACATTACATTATAACAAATCTAAGTATTATTAAGCAGGAGACTGACTTCAGCAATACCTGAATTACTTTTCATTCACCATCAGCTCTTTTGGGCGCTGCTCTTCCCATTTCCTGATGCTGTCTCAAGCGAAAAGGAGGAGAGCACAGCACAACTTCAGCCACAACTCAGGCCCAGGCATAGCTGCAGGAGACCATCCACCGCATGCTCTAGTGCATTGACATATACAACCACATTCCACAGAATACATCCCTCTTTCAGAGGGCTTGGGCGCTCATCCATCCCACACACCACACCATAGGGCGGGCAAGTTCAACACTCCAACAAGGCGCAAGTGCTTTTGAAATGGTGCAACATATCGCTACCGAAACCATCTTCCTCCTAATGACCAGCCACCAACATGGCACTTCCTCAGCTGCCGAGCTCCCAGTGCCGCTGGGTGAGAGGTTGCGTGCAGAAACCATCAACGCAGCACTGAAGCCTGCTAGTTGACAGGGTGGCCAACACAGCAGCCCCTCATGCCTCTCACCTTTAGCGTCACAGGACGTAAAGTCATCACAGACATTTTCCACACTCTTGTCCTGTCTTCTGACCAGTTCCCTACAGAATATAGATTTTCCTTCTGCACGTGGAGAGCATTTTACAAAACAAAGCAGATCTAGACCACTTTAGGAGACCCAGAATTTTAAAACCCTCTAATCTCTGGTAAAGCAACAACCACCATGAATGGTTCAAATGTCCAAATACTGCTATAAAAACAGGCAAGTAATTGCTCAAAGGGAGTTGTCCACATCCATGGTTAAATTTGGATGCCTGTAACTGTTGGGTATTTACTGTGCCTGGCTATGTGCAAAAGTAACTACAAAGTGAAACACTAGAAAGCCTCTTCCCCTTTCCTCCTCTCCACTCATGCCTAACACGTGTTTATGGCACTGGAAATTATGCACACGGAGGGAGAGAGAATAAATAACCCACCAAGTCATCTGAGGACAACTGCACACACTAGCACACTGCTCACCCACTGGGCAACCTCATTGCCCTGCCCTACCTGCCCCCGGAGCTTACCTGAACCTGCCCTTCCCAGCCAGAGATCCCCCCTTTCTCTCCTCAACCCTGCCCCCCCCCCCCCATTTTTTATTCCAGGGGGTAATTCCATTGTAGTCCTTACAGGGGTGGCGTTAAGACATCTACAGCAGTAAGACAAGAGGAAGAGCTGCAGAATGAAGTGCTGCGTGTGTAACTATTTGCCTCAACTAGTTAAAGCCTGTCAGGTCTCATCTATTGGAAATCAAACTCGCTGTCGCGCTACCAACCACTGCTATAACACCGGCTCGGCAAAGGTCACTTGGGTACATGACAATTTCTAGTGTTACACTTCCGTATGCGTCAATGGGATTTTTCTTTGAAAGAACCAAAGATATTCAAAAAAGCAATGTAAAAAGCCTTAAAGCAATAATGCTAATAGATTAAAACTTAATTAAGCCTTTTTCATTAGTAACAGTACACAGAGGTTATCCTGTGCTCCCCTGGGAGCACTGCAGGCAAGATCCCGTTGCATTAAGTGATGGATGAGCACGGAGCAGAGACCAACCACTGGACTTATTAGACTGTAAAAAGCAAGACAGAAGATTGACAGACCCCTCGCCTCTCCCAAGCACTGCAGCACCGAACAACAATTTCACATCAGGCTAAACACTCATCTAGCCCATGCCCTAACGGTGAGTAGTAGTGGGTATCGTTAGTAGCGGGTGTTTTAGGAAAAGAAGATATAAAACAAATCAAGTAAATGGGGGGGAATGAATACACACACGCGCCCCTTTGGCTATCAGTATGTAGGTGTTCTCTCAATATTTACCTAACAGTGGGCTTCCTCACATCTACTGAATACAGAGGCTGAACCAAGATGTTTATTTTCCAAACTGGAAAACACAAATCTTATGACAAAAATCCCTTACAAAGGCTTGGTATCTTTTCACCAGGACTTTTATCACCATAATCCCATGGATGGCCAAAACTACAGGAAGCCTTACTAATTAAAACATTGTAAAAACAACACAGCATTGAAGAAGCAGCTGACAGCCTGACTCTGAAAAGGAAAAATACTTTAAAGACTATGACCCAAAGTGGTATTTCCATTGCTGACTGTTCTGCTTCCCTAGTATTAGTGCTGCAGATTAAAAGCCTTGCCTTTCCTAACTACTGCAAAGTTTTCTCTTTCAGCTCCCCTCAAAAGTCACTTGGATGAGTGAATCGGCCAGCTGGAAAACAGCCACATCCGCAGAGATCGTGATAACCATAGGGGGTTTCTCTTCCACTTCATGTCCACCGAAGTTTCTGTCCTTCTGCTGCTTCTGCCAGTCTGCGCATGAAATCAGATCGGTTCAAATCCCAGGAGAGGCTCATTGCAAAGCAAACATGTGGCACATCAAACACTGGCTGGGCCTTATGTTTGATCCAGCTGCTGTTTTCCCCTCTGAAACTGGGTAAAGTTTTGTATGAAGACCACAGAAAGAGCCAGCTAGTGCTGGCAGGACTAGGTCATCTTCTACTAGGACCTGACGGAAAACCCATGTTAACAGACAGTTCACCTTTTAAGATGCCAACCCATCAATGTAACAGGAACAACGATGCTCTGACTCCAAGAAAGAGTTTTGCCACTTTTGAGTATGAAACAGCATTATCAGCAGTCATGCAAAAACATGTATTCATCCCTGCATGGAATCACAGAGAATTCTGCACTCGAGACAAGGTCTCTGTTTCTCATCCAAGTACTGAAATAGGGCAGATGCATCTTCCTTGTCTTCCTGACAGGTCTAGGACATAAATTTATCTCAGCTTTTATTCTCAGCTCTGAGTGATTAGCAGCATTTGAGTACTGAGGCTGAACAACGATGCTTCAGTACGGCAGCAGCAAGAACAGGACTGATGAAGTTCACACAACGGTATTAGTGAGCATGACAGTGCTCAGGTATTGCTACAAAAGCCCATCACAGGCTTATTTCTAGAATTACACAATGACACCAAAGCTCTGGTGGCACCAGCAGGTGAGACGGCAAAGCTGAGACGACACATCTTCACATTTCCCAGGCTTACCAGCTACAGCTGTGCTCTATCCGTCACTGCTAACCTCACTGTTCACCTCAGCAGTGTGGAAGTGAGGTCCAGGACTTTTCCAGGGGATCAGTTTTCTTCACTCAGTCTCTTGCCCTTAGATGCAGCAGTGCCAGGGACAGGAGGACAGCTCTGCAGAGCTGGATGGACCAGTACGTGGCTGCTGCTGGGGAGCCGTCCGCACGTGCAGGAGGGGAGAGGGCTGCAGAGCAGAGGGTAGAGCCTAGTGCTGGGACTGAAGGAGGAATAGCTGCTTTTTGTCTGTTTGCATAAGGTCTGTGAGAACATGAGAGAGGAGGAAGGTGGCCGCTTGAGAAACTCTTAAAACAAGTATTCTGCTGCTGCTTCAAGTCTACCGACCAGTTATGAATACCACACAAGTTATTTTGCATAGAGTTTTAATCACAGTTACCACACAGGTTTTCAGACATGCACAGGGCAGCTCAAAAATATTATTCTCCAGATCTGCTTTTACAAATTATTTCTGGGAAAATTTTTTTAGAAGTCTGCTTGAGGTGCTGACAGCTACGAAACAAGGCACTGCAGCATGTTGCACAAGGCTCAAAAATATGAATGGAAAAGTGTTTCCATTCATTGCTGCAGTGAGTAACAATGAACTGAACAAATCGGATACTGAGAATAACAAAAGACTTCAGCAAACATGAGCAACCCCCTGCCATAAGAGACCAGGTTCTCAAACGAAGATCATTGTATGCCTGCCCATTTGTGCTTTCCAGGCCACAGGCACAGAGAAGCTGCTGGCTGCCAAGGAGGATGTGCTTGCAGGGGATAGCCACTTCCCTGCACCTCGCTCTCCCTTCCCTTTACAGTCACATGCCACTGTGAGAGAAGGAAGGGGACAGCCCCGTTTTTCACCCTGCGCTTGTTTCTCTGCCAAGAGCAAGAAAGGTTTTACCTCTGCTCCATTTTATCATTCCATCTCTGCAAGTTTTTGCATTTGTTTGGAGATGGTAACCTCGTGATATTTCTGTTTGCAAGAGAGACCAGGCTGGGGTGAAAACAGCTGAGAACAACTGCCTCAGCTTGCGCAAAGAAGAGATGCCAGGAGAGAAGGATTTAATTTTAAATTAGAGGAGGGACTTGAGGGAGACAGAAACCTGAGCACTGAACTGAGCCCTTTGGAGCCCCAGACAGGCACTGTAACTGGAAGGCCAGCTCGCGTCTGCCCCATACCCAGCATGAGGTACACAGTACCTGTGCAGTTTGGAAAAGCAAGATAAATTAGTCAGGTCATATCTAGCAAGTTAGCAGATATGTGCTTCCCTCTGGATGTCCTCAAACATGGTCTTCCAGCAGCTGCAGAGCTGGGTGAAGACACCTGTGCCCCAGCCCCACTGCTCCCTCCTCAGACCTGCCGTCATGACTCCCATCTGCAAACTCCCCATAGCCCAGTCCTGTCACAGTGATATCAGGTAAGAGAGCCAACAGAGAAAAAAAAATAAAAATCCCTGTTATTAAAAATTTAAGTTGACCTACACAAGCAATGAGAAACGGGTAGTAATAACTGCCTCCCCTCCTCAGCTGCAGGCAGAACGGCGCATCTGCTTGCAGTCTTCATTTTATCATCAGATGGGGACAATCTTCCTCCTGACTTTAAGATGTGCAAATAATACTAGTACCTCGTACTTCTTACTGCATTGCCCATTAAAGCCTTAACGAACTGATTTCTCTCCCTCCTCCCCTCGCCAAATATAATCATTATTATTTCCTTGTGCTTAGGCAAGTGAATTTCCATTGTAAAACCTCCTGTTAGTCCTTCCCACCTATTAAGCTCGAGAGAAAAATGTTGAGATGTGATTTATTAGGGAAGGAAACCATTTAAATACATTATTCATTAAAAACAGGAAAATAAAACTAACAAAGCAACTTTGATCTTTTCCGTGATTAATTCATGCACCAGGAACCCACTGCACTGTAAGTTTTAGAAGATTTCAAACTATGCTGGCTACAGAGCAGAAATAGTACTAACAAACAGAGTGACAGCATTTATAGGTCAAAGCTACCAACACCTGTGCAAAATCCTTGAGAAAAGCAGAATTGGCAGGCTGGGCGAACAGCAGGGAGATCCTGAACCTTCCCCTGCTCCCAGCGCCTCGGGGCTCGTGCATGTTGTAACCATCAGCATCTCACATGCTCGTAGGTGGCTCCGTACTAGGTATCACAACATGCTATTAGGAGGCCCTACCCACACAGGGAAGCACGAGCTCCAAGTTAAACTTATTTTTAACCAGATGCAGTTTAAAGCTATTTTTAAGTAGATTCTCTGGGGACATCCTTCTCTGGGGCAATGTGGTCAAGCTTAAGAATTAAAATCATCCGCTTCGATATTAAAACAAGAGTGTCCATACAACGTTTTACAATCAGCTAAATCTGCTTAAAATTCATGCCTTTATGTTTAAGCAGTGCAACTTTACCAGAGACACGGGCTTAACATCTGTCTCAAAGAAGGAGCACCAAGAAAATATTCTTTATGTAACATGAGACAAAATGCCCCCAGAAACCAGGACCAACAGAAAGCTGTCTGAAATGTGAGTATCAAGCAGCTTGTATCCAGAGGGGCTCAAAGTTTTGCAGCAATTCTACAAATGGCAACCACGTTCCTCAATACAGCAGCCATCCCTAGGACAAAACCTCAAGCCTTCTTCACCAGGGGCACTGCACCTTTCAGCGGGGAAGCAAATTGTAAACCAAAGCTCAACTGGAATCTAGACAGGAACAAATTCATTGGGAAAGCTAATTAAGTAGGACAAGTTAAACACCCCTTTTTCTGCTGTCGGGGCCTTCAACTGCTGTCATGCAATGTCTCAGCCTTTCCCCGGTCCCTGCAGCTGCGCTGACCTTGTGCTCACCCAGAAGGATGACCAACACTTGAATCACCTCCCTGCAACACCTGGATTCTCCCGGCCGACTGGTCACCCAGCAGTTGCACTGATCCAGCCCAAGTGGTCCGGCTGCATACTCAGCTCTGATTACACAGCCGATCCCTGGTACTCTTGAGATTTCCATGTGGCAGCTTGCTAATAAGTTCTCCAATTGCAACAGCCTTACAAAGCAGGTTGTTTACCATGTCGCTCTCCCACGCAGATTCCCATGCACCATGGGCTGAGCAAGACGCTGCCGCAGCAAAGCATCTGTCGAAAAAAATAAATTCGGCCTTTTGTATTCCAAGCTTATTGCTACCATGAAGATACCTGCCAAAAGGCAGCACTCTTCTCATCGAGACAGTTGCCACCTTGGTAATGCGGCAAGGAAATACCCTGCTCAAGCGCCCAGGCTAGCAATCGCGCTTGGCTTCATCGTGCAGCCCGTCCTCAAACACTTACGCAGGTGGCACGGACCATTACTGCTCTGCCACGCACCGCACCCCTCCTACTGCCAGCAGATTATTATTACTATTTCTCAGAGGGATTTCCCAAGGGCTGCAGGCCAGGAGGAGCAGCGCATTCAGAAAACACAGCTGTCCCCGACAGCTTCCCATGCAGCTCACACAGCTAGACCTGATCTATCCCCCTTCCCCATCTCCTCCCCAACAGGGTGTTCACGCCGCAATACATATTTCTCTATTTCTCAGATACATTTCTGAGTTTTCAAAAGCAGATGTACCAAACGCATACAAATACAGCTTTAAAAGCGCTGGGTGCCATATGGAGAGGGTGTCGCTTGCCTTTGCTCAGGATCTCTTTGTACACAGAGAGAGGGAAGGACCCCGCTAGTTTCACCAGCTCTGTAATGGCCACCAGTCCCACCAACCAATTTTATTCTCACAAACGAGAATACATACCAGGTGTAAGAGCAGGAGTAATAAGTAAGTATTCTGCCTCCCCGCGGGCTCTCCCATCTCACACCTCTCAGTTAACGAACAAGCAGAGGTGGGTGAGCAGGAAGAAAGTCACTTTCTCCAATAGCTGGCAAAGAGACACCTAAACCTGTACCTCCTTTCATCTTTTTTCCCCAGTCGCTCAATGGAGAAGGAACACACAGGGAAGGAATTTGTTTAGGCTCAAATGACACAAGATGAAAGGCAACCTGCAGTTTGATGCTCACAACAGCCTTTACACAGATTTAAGCAGTTCTTCCCCTCAAATGGGAGCCTGTCCTCTTTCCAGCACTCCCTTCCACATAGTCCTTTTCCAGCCAGAGCAGTTCCCAAATCTGCTTTGCCGTGCACCCCACAAACAGCTGTGCTGGCACAACATGGGGTATGAAAGCAATCTGGGGGGAAAAATCAGCCAGACTTCATTACGCCTTCTGTAGGGTCTGTGTCACTAGCATCCAGGTTCTGCACTCCCCCCTACAGCACAGCTCAAAGCCACGTGTGCTGCTGGGCTCAGCCCTGCGTGCCCACTGCAGGAACATAGGACGCCTCCGTAGCTAAGGTGTGCAATGGCCCTGATGTGCAAGTTACCATCAGCCCTTTGGGGTGCCACACTGGAGCCTCTCCCTGAAGGACTTGTTTTTCCTCACCTTACCCCACATTCACAGGTGAAATACAGGAGGAGAGACAGTGCAGGTAAAAACACGCGTAGGACCAGACCAAAGCCCCAGATTCCTCACCCACCACTTCAGTATTCTGAGCTGGGCAGGCTGGAAAAGAAACATCTTTCTGCCATTGTTCCTGCTGATCTGCAGGTCTGTATTGTGAACATATAGGAGGGACAAATTTTAGACACAAAAATTCAGCCTTTCCTGACTTTTGGGAGTTTGATTTTGTAACATTAGTGACATCCTTCAAATGAATAGGCTTTTGGTTTTAAGACAATTTCTTAAGTTTTCTAAACAAAAACTATCATTGGAAATAAGTTCAGTCCACTGGAAGTGGAGCAGCCTCTCCCCTCCACGGTCCTGGCTCACCAGCACAGCTGTGGTCTCAAATGTGCAGCTCCGGGGACAAAGGATAGCACTAACAGGGGAACACTTCACAGAAAGGACTCTGCTTTGCTGTGCAGATCCAGTACTAGCGACAGACACACACACTTGCTCAAAAAGTTTGACAGCTAGACGGCAGAAAAGAGCTAAGATTCTGGGATTAAAAAACTTGGTTCCAGATTCTTGCAAGAAATGGGCTTTGCTGGTCACATCTCTTCTGCTGCTGCCTTTCCTCATCTTCTGCAGCTCCTCTACCATCCATCAGTCCATATTCTTCCCACCTTCTTTAAGCTCCTTCTTCCTTACAGTTCCTGCCCATACCCACCTATCACCACTCCCCAGATCAGTCTCCTGCTTTCTTCTGTCTCTCCTTATATTTCTTCTCTGACCTTCTTCCAGACTCTTATGGCTCTACTCCTTCTCCAACTGACTTTTCCCAGTGTTTCCACCATTCACTGTCCTTGCCCTGTGTCCCAGCAGACATGCAGAGCAGGACACCTGCTCAGCCAGACCTCCTGCCTTCCTCCATCCTCTGTGCCACCACTGGGGATCCCCCTCCTGCCCCACCACAGCACCCCAGGCCAGCACTGAGCTCAACCAGAGGACTGATCTGTCTCAAAACCTACCCACGTCACTGCTCCAGATTTGCTCAGCTCCCCAGATCAGCCAGCTGGAGTAGAACTGGCCTGTGCGAGGCCAGCCCAAGGGAAACCCAAGAGCACCCTTTTCAGACAGACAGATTTACCCTTAATTATGAAACTGCCTCAGTCCCATATCTGCAACTAGCAGCACTATCAGCATTGCCGGGAGAAACAGTCACCAAGGTGGGAACTTGCTCAGTGCAGGTGGTGTCCACAGCCCTCAAAGACAGGGTGATCTCATGAAGTTTCTCCCACAAGATCACAAACGGGTAGATTTTCCCAAAGACAGCAGGAGGCAGACAGAGATGGCAGAGGCTCTCAAGCCCTCCCACTCTCTCCTCTGCCAAGCTTGAGGTCGCCCTGGCAAAACAACATCAGGATCTCTTAACTTAAAGCTCTATTTTGATTCAGCATCTCATTCTGGAAAACAACTGATTCATTTCTCTGAAGCACTCCAGAAAACAAAAAAAAACAGCTGGAACTGAAGAGCAGGAAACTCGGCATTTTATGCTGGGCACACTCAGGAATATCCCAAAACGGGGGCGTATAAATTGTGAGCGTGAGGATTCACCTCTGAAAGCACCACTGGAAGATGGGCTCTGCTCCCTACAGCTCCACGCCAGCTTGCCTAAGGCTGCTTACCCCATTCTGCTTGGCTGTCAACAAGATTTTGCTTCACTCCACCCCACTCCATTGAGGTGCAGGAATCAACTGCCACAACATCCTCAACACGCAGCAGACTGATGCTGCTGGTGCTCCTTGTGTCTGTAGGTCCGGATGGAACCTTGCCTCCCCCCCGCCATCCCCCCAGCAAGCACTAACAATGCATGAATACCTTCCAGGTAGATTGAGGTAATTAAACACTGTGGCACAACAGCTTCTTATTACCTTCTTATTACCTCACGCATCCTCTCATGCGGATAGGCCCAGCAGATACGCTTACATGACAAATCCAGCACTGCCCCATACAACAGCCAGGTGATAGGGACTTCTGCACACCTGACAGACCGGGCTTCCAGACACCAAGACTCAGGGAAAACCCTTGCCTGTGGTGGTACCACCTAAATTAGGAGTCTCTGCCAGCAGCCAGAGTTGACAGACCTGGATATTAAATGGGACACAGCCCAATTTGATAGTTGGTGGAGATGACGTTATAAAAAAAAAAAAAAAAAAAAAAAAAGTAGTGTGGGTTTGTTGTTGGGGTTTTTTTTTTCCTCTCTGGTTTCTGCTACAGATTTATGGGGTGACCCTAGGTAAACTACTGGGGCTTTTGGACAGCTGTTCACCTATTTTATCAGTCAGCTACCTCACAAATTGTGGTCTAGGGGAATTCAGGCGCAGCCATGAGGTGTGCTGCTGTATGGGGCCTCCCCGCTCCATCCCAGTCCAGGGCATTATCCAGGTGCCCTTGACCACAATGGGTGCGGGAAGGAGACGGCCATGAAACAGCATCCCCCAGTGCAGGGCACAGCAGTCAGAGACAGGCGTTGCGCTCAGCTCCTTCCAGCCCACATTTGCCATCCTGCTTTGCTGCAAACACCCGCTCCAGCGCAGCGCTGTCCTCCAAGGCCAAGGAGATAGATTTAAGCTCCTCCGAGAACCACGGTCACTTATTCCAGGAATCACATTAAAATAAAGCAAAAATCTCTGTTCCTCATTACAGCCAGGAACACTGAAATCCCAGAGCAGATTGCAAGCTTGCATATTTATATCTAGCTTTCAGAGCCCAGACAAAACACAGCCCACTGAGGAAGTGAAGTTAACCCTGATATTGCTGTTTGTTGCATTTTTACAGCGTCTGGATATCTAAGCATTTGGCAGGTCTTAGCAGGTCATGAATTACTGCCGAAAACCTCTCAGCATTAGACATACTGCAATGGCTGTGGAGCTCAAACCGATCGTTTTCCAAGAAATAAAGGTGGTCTTGTGGACATGCAGCAAGCTGAGGGGCTGTTCACCTCCTAGCGCTGCATTAGGGTCCCTCCATACCACAGAGCAAACCACTTCACTTCCCAGGGCCTAAAGCTTCCAGCAATCGGGAATAAACAGGGGTTTTTTGTTTGTTTTCCCCTGTTGAAGTCCTTTTTCCTCTGTGAAAATTCAGAATGTACCACACTTGCCATTCCTTTTTTTCTTTTTTTTTTTTTTTTTAAATAGAAGAGGCATATGTGAGATGTAAGAGTGCCAGGGTGCAAAAATACTTGGTTCTCTCTGCAATATTTAAATGTGAATGCAATATATAAATTTTGAAGGCTTTAGTTTTTAAAAAAAAAAAAAAAATTCCTCACATTATCCTCCCACCATAAACAGTAATAATTATTCACTGTCCCCAAGTTTATCCACTTTGTCTATCTTGCAAGGCTGGGCTGTCTCTCATTAGAGTGACCCCTTCTCGTGCCACTGTCAGCTCGAACAGAGCAAGTGAAAGACAGCGCTCGGGAAGATGCAGTACAGCTCCTTGTCCTAATGGCATCTCGTAGCCCAAAGGACATTTCTCAGAATGCTCAAAGGTTCCTCCCTGTGTAAAGGATATCCAAGAGGTTCTTCATGGTCTCTCTGACTTTGAAATTCCATCCTGAGAGCTTCAGTGTTGCTGAGAAGCTTCAACATCTTGTGCTTGACTCACAGAGGCTTCGCGACAAGGATAGAGCCGTTCCTGCTCCTGTTGGCTTGGCTGACACGTCTCCGTTTGGGTGCAAAGCTTTGGGTTTGTAGAGTCTGACCTCCACGAGAACAATACTTGTTAAGGACTTCAAGATCAGCCTCTGGAATTGCCTTTTACTTTTTAACCCAACTGACATCTTCCATCAAGGCTGGGGATCCACTGAAGTTCACCTGCCTCCCAAGCAGCAGTGAACAGCATCTATGGATGACATTCCTGGTCTCTGCAAGGGCTCAGTCTTCTCCAGGGTTCATTTAGGGTGTATTTTCTCCCCCATAGGACTCGATATTGTTATGAACTACTTCCATCTGGAAACACAGAGTTGAACCAACATGGAACGCATCTGGAACTCCCTTGCCTGCAGCATGCACGATTGTGACAAGTGTAAAGGACTGGGAAAAGCGTAGACATTAGAAAAAAATACAGGGCTATAGAAAAACATGTCTTCTGCTGCTCTCTGCCACATAAGACTTTGGACTAGACATTAAAGACTTCCGTGTCCTCAGACTGTGAACCAAAGATAGCAAAAATTTCTCTGTCCTATTCTGCACTGATATTGCCTATTTAGATCAGGAGGTTCTCTAGACAATGTCTACTACATGCCTTAAAATTCTGCATGGGCTAGTAACCCAAAATAGAAGAGTGGCCCAACTAGACAGGGTATAAGAACAGAGCATTTTTCATTCCTGGTTTCCAATAATTATTCCCTTAACTGTAAAAACCAGGCTGAAAACAGTCATTATTGCAGTTTACAGGGGACCGTTAAACACCTTTTTTCTCCCTCTTGTGCAAGAACCTAATAAAGTGTCTGTGAATAGCAGTTCTGGAGGACTGAGGAGCTACATGACAGCAGAGAGCAAGGATCTTCTTAGCACAATGCCTTACACCATTTGAGAGTTTAAGACCACAGATATTTGCAGGTGCTTGGCTGAGGAAATGCTATTTCTTAAGATATAAACCACTTCACGTAAGAAAAATGTATGCTAAGAAAAATGACAGCAATGACACAATGTCACAAAAATGACAGTCGTCACGCTTAAGACCAAACCATCCCAAACACATGATGCGACAGTTGCAAACTAAAGAGGCATTTCCTGCTCTAGAGGCAGGTTCAGGCTTCCTTGCTGCTGCAAAGCCTACCAACATTAAATATTTAGTACTGGGTGCTATATCTGCTCTACCAAGTCACTTGGCTTTTCAATATTCTCATTGTTCTATTTCTTGCCCAGAACTCAAATTTGTCTTTGTCTTTCCTGACACTGAAAGAAAAGAAACAACCATTACTTGCCTCACAATGATGAAATTAAACTTGAACTTCAAGCTACAATTATCGCTTTGAGTGACAATGTAAAAAAAAAAAAAAAAAAAAGGCGGCAACTTGCAGGAGTTCGAAGCACTAAAATAGAAGCACTTTGTTTTCTACAGGGCTTGCTTCATTCATTAATTCAGTCAAATAATTACTTTGTATTAATTTAATTAGCTTTGCTCGAAATTAAAAAGAGCAAATAGCAAGAAAGGTGGCAAACTGAGGGCACGGCAACACACCTCTGAGGCAAAGCCGTGAAGGGACTCAGCTGGCTCTGGGACTCCAGTGTTGCAAGGGAAAGAGGTTCATGCCGCCCTTCAGGCACGTACCTGGGGCCTCTCGGTGCCCAGTCTGGCCTTGCTGCGGCAAGAACACCCTAACCCATGCATGATTAACCTGCTCCCGAGTATCTCCACTAACTTCTCACAGGTGTCCAGAAGCACCAACAACAGGAGTAGTTCACCCACACTCATTGCAAGGCTTTTTATTTCAAATCAATCACCCCCTGCCCAAGAGGAAAGTAATTCATGGCTTGCCCTTTCACAGCTGAAACCGGTGTTCAGCAGCAAAGAGAGACAAGTAGTAGACAGCAGGTCTGAATTTGTGCCACTGACACCAACTGTGCGACACCCGGTGGGGCACACTGATAGCATCAGAGTCACTTGCTATGAACAACACAAGCCCCAGAGACAGAGTCTCCTCAGAGGCACCGGGCCAACGTCAACCAGAGCCAGGACGACCTAGATGACACCCCAGGAAAGCACAGAGAAACGGTACTCGGGTACACTGTGCTGGAGAACCACAATGGCCCCCAGCCAACAGTGTCTTCCTGACAGGGTGCTCCCAGGTGCTTTCCAGGAGCGGTGACGAAGAAGACCCTACTCGGAAGTTGCCTACTTGGAAATGGTTATGGCCGAAGTTAGGAGAAGGGGAACAACATTAGGGAACTTTACACCCTACACAGCACAACCTGTTTTAGAGGGCAATAAAGCAGAAATTTTCCTTTAAGGGAGTCTTAGAACAAAGTTGAGATCTAGTGGATTATCTCAGAAATCCTGGTGCACACATCGGTCATCACAGGGAGGGAGGGAGGGAGGCAGGACACTAACAGGTCAGCTAAACCACAGCTCCTGTGGTCCCCAGGGCTGGGCAGAGCTGAACTGCCTACCGACAGCTACAGCTTTGCTTGGTCCCACACACAGCACACTGCACTCCGCTCCTATCCCTGCTCCTCCGCTGGAAGCGGCCCTCATGTTCTTGGATGAGGCACATCCATCACAAAGACAGATCTCTCGGAGAAGCCACATTTGTTTTTTTAAAAGGAGAAAGGGGCAAGGAGACACAAAGACAGAGAGAGGTAAGAAATGCTAAAGACACCATCAGCGACAAAAACATAGTAATATCCAGATTAACAAGAATAAGGAAATTTAAAAGGAAATCATAACGTTGATGACTTAAAAAAAATAATCCCATTATCAGACAGGGTTAAATAAAGAAAACCCAGGAAAGATTGAATAAAATCCTTTGGGGAGGCGGGGGTGGGGGGGGAGCAGAAGTCAGTCCTCACCTTCTCTATAGAACAGCCTGGAGTGAAACATCTCTTGGGTCAACGAGGGAGATGGCTGGAGGAGATGGTGCTTCCCTACCATCCCTACCACCACTGGGCCCCAGCTCAGTGCTGGGCCACCGGGACCCAGCACCAGCAGTAGAGACACGGTCACGCTCGGAAAGGTAATCTCCTCCCGAGGTAAGGAGATTTTCATTTTAATTTTGCACTGGTTCGCTTTACACAGGAAATGTCAGCTGAATGAGGGGAGTTAATATAATCAGATATAGCTTAGCACAGCAACAAATACACTCAGCAAAGAAAATAAAGATAGGCAGGGATAATTTTGCTAGACTTTCCTTGCTTCCTATTGCTCCATTCCTTTATCTTCCTGAAAAATGACATGTATTTTTTCACCCACGAAACAGGCACATTTCCCTGCCTCAAAACGGTAGGTTAACACTGATGGACAGAACAGCCACACAGGAACCTACAAAGACTAACCTCTTTCCAGCTGTACATTTTCTATACTGCCCTCATCCTGATGGTACACAAATGCTTCTGTTGGACACGCTGTGCACCTCACAGGAGTGACACCCTTCTCCCCCATCCCCACCACAGGTAAGCAAAACCAAATTAAGCTTTTGCTCAAAAGAACTTTTGATCAAACAAAAAAAACCCACAACCACTCCTGAAGCTAAAGGAAGTACGTGCTGATAACACCCCTGGGACTGTCTATTTGGAGTAAGCTTTCTGGGACAACAAAATAATTCAGTCTCAGGTGGACCTAACATCTCAGCCTTTTTAGTTTACTTGGCTTTTGAGGGTTTTTTCCTTCTTCTCCCTCTTCTCCCTCTCTTTAGCCACTTTTTGGACTTTTACTTTACCGGAGTGGCTGAGACCCTGAATTTGGGTATTTCCATGAACAAAACAACTAGCTTGGCATAAAGGCTCTCTGAGATGGATCACATTTTGGCAGCATGAGGACCAGCAGTACGCACTGACCCTCGAATCTTTGCTTAGTGGAACTCTCCAGAGGCTTTTCCAGGGAAGATGCTCCCCACAGTTCAGACTGACTCCACTACGTTATCCTTTTGTCACCACGGTCAACTGAAAGCAGTGAAGCAAGAGCTGCTAAAAAAGCTTGTGGGTGGCTTGCAAAGTTGGTCTACTGACACAACCATGTTGCTCATGGAGTCTGGCTTTTTTTTGCAGCACCATGCCACCATGCTGGATCCTTCTCACAGCAGAAAACGCACCCGACTTGCACACTTAACCATTCATAAGTCACAAGAAAATGATCAAAAGGCCTACACATCACATTGCTTGAAACTCCCCGTGGGGAGTTCTACCCTGATGGTGTCTAATGCCAACTAACATTTGGTTTTCTGTGTATCCAGAGATACACACAGCCTTCAAGTGATCTCTGCCACATTAGCCGTAACTAGCAGTGAGGATGTGGCAGCAGCTCCAGGTTAGGGCAAACAAGCGGGAAGCCACTTTTTGTGCTTTCAAGTTGTGAGTTAATCTCAGATTTCTTTCCAAAAACTTAAATTCCACATACAATTCTGACCTTCCAGGTTTCCAACAAAAAAGAGGGGAAAATAGAATAAAACATGATGTAATGAAAGAGACTTCACCATTTTTGAGATGGAAACCCCTCCCTGATAGATGCCCCCAATTCCCAATGACTGGGAGAAGTTAGTATCCACGCTCAGGCTTGCCCTGGATTATGTCTTATGTTGGAAACTCCAAATGTGACCACATATGGGGTTTTTCTTGACTGATTAGTCCCAAGAGGTGCCTTCGATCTTCCTGTTCTGTAAGTCCACACATCCTCAATAATGACAGAGGAAAGAGAAGTAACTATTTCCAACATTTCCCATTTTCCTCGGAAAGCAGTAGCAATACAAACATTTGAGTTCTCCATCTCTCATCTTTGAGACCTTTTTAGCAATATGCCTGAATGCTTAGCCACCAGCGTGAGTCTGAACCACGCTTTGGATTTATGCTCAAGGCCACCATTCCTGCTCAACCCTGCTTTAAATGGCCAAGCGTGACATGCTTGTGTGTGGATACAATCTGGCATGCTGGTTAATAAAAGCCCTCTAGTTTCTTGATATCGATACAACTTTCTCTCCATCATTGGCTGTATCACAAGCAATTAAAGCCAACTTCTCACGTCCTTTTCACCCCTATTGCTGCATAAGAGCCATTGCCTTGGACCTGCAAAAGTGTCCCCCACATCTCCCTTGCACTCTTTTGCACTCTCCCTGTCCTCTGGTTACAAATAGAAAGCTTTTCCCAAATTAACTTGAAAAAGTAATCTTCATGTCTCCCTGTCAAAGCACAGTTGTAGGGAACACCTCCCTAGAGGAGAAAGGGTAAATGATCTGTTAACATTTTACACACAGATAAATGTGAGAGCAGTTCCTAAACCCCAGAGTTAACATCCGGGCAGAGAAAGCACGCATTGCTACTTGTCAGATAGAGAACTGAAAGTTGTACTGATGTGTCCTGGTTTGAGGTAAAACAGAACCAATTTTCTGATTTGTAATTTTACGTTTTAGCTGGGCCTCTAACTGACTAAAGTCTGAAATTAACAGCATATTGTTCAGAAACTGTTCACTCTCAGAGTGATAAGACCTGATTATACCAAGGAATGGTATGCACAGAGGCTCTTGCTTATACTTATTGCTATAACAACCAAGGTCAGCTAACGTCGCTGTTTGCCCTGTTAGAGCGTTGGAAGCGGAGAAGTGTAGAGGGGTCCCACCTGCAGGGAGGAGCAGACGGGCCAGGTGACCCAAAGCTGACCAACAGGGTATTCCATCCCATCTGCATCATGCTCAGTATAAAAGCTGGGGGATCAAAGGGGCAAGGCTGGTCTGGTTTGCTCTTTCTTCAATGGCCGATGTCTGAGGAGGACCTTGTCTGTTCATCTGCCTTTGATCCCGATCCGAGCATTCCTGACTCTAGTTCTGGAATTCAGCTCCTGTCTGTCACTGACTCCAGTCTGGGATTCTCTCTGTGTCTGCTGGTGACACGATTGTCATCCTTGGAGCTGGATCCGGTTTTGTATATATTATATATGTTTTTCTTTAATTTTTATTATTCTATTATTATTTACTATTTTCTTATTTTTTATTATTATTATTTTCATTAAAGTAGTTTATCTCTTTTTCTAAACTTGTAAATCTCCTTATCTCTTCCTCTCATCTCTGAGGGGTGGGGGGGCCATCTGTCGTTCCGACTGTCCAATCCAGCCAAAACCACGACATGATGCTATGTAGCCTGCCCAGCTTTACACAGAAAGTAAACTTCACTGGAAAAGGGAATTCTGGTCCTCTCTGCCTTGCTGCAGCGCCAGGGTGTGATACTCCTTGTCTCCTCCATCACTCCACGAAGACCATACATTTCTTTAGGAGTCAAAGCCAGCCAGGCTTTCTGTTCACATCTCCGTCCTAACATACCTCCTGCAAGCAGGATTATGCCCTGCCCATGGTCGCTAGGAGTAAGAGCAGCCCCAGCTGCACACAGGGAAGGATGTCTCCAAACCCTGCCACCGCTTCCACACCACAGGGCTAGGGGTGCTGTGGCGGTGGAAACCATCTCCCTGCAAACCCTTGCTGGGCCCTCAGGTGTGGCTTAGCTGATTACAGACTGGATAGGGCTCAAACACTTTAAAAGGCCACAGCTATCCTGCCAAGAGCAGAGCACTCCTGGGGTATAAACCACCCAAAGAAAACCAAAAGCTCCACCAGCTCCTCTGATGCAGCAGCTCCCCACCAAGCAGCTGCCCGGGTTCCAGCACACATCAGGCTGACGGCTCAGCAAGAGCAAGACAGCTCCCCAAAAGCATCCAAAGTAAAGCACAAGCTTGTATTCAAACCTGAATGTGAAAAACAAAGGCAGGGGCATTGACAGGCCTGGGCACCCGGCACAAGGTGTGAGCTAGGGAAACTGCCACCGGAGCTCCCCGGGAACCCTTGAAGCAAGCACCACCCCTCCAGCTTACACCCTCCTCGCATCCGTGATGGAGCACAGCGGGGTGGGCTGTGCTACAGCCTCCGGCACAGCCTTCATGCCGAGCAAATCCATTTCCGGGGCAGAATAAGAGAAAGCATTAAAAATCGAGCTCTGCCAGGCTGCAAGTAACAGACAGCAGAGCAGATCCTGCCCCGATTCTTGGCTTCTGTACAGAAAATGCACCCCAACAAATGCAATTTAAGGCCACAGATAAAACAAGTCAGAATCATGTTGTAGGTCTGAAGAAAATAACCTTTTTCTGGGCCCCATCCCAGATTTCCTGGGTTCCTCCAGCAGAGCTCACATCCACAATCATAGCTGGTATCACCGTAAACAACAGGGAAATTAAAACCACCACACTATAAAAGATAGTTACAGAAAAAAATTCCACCTGACTGCTTTTTCAGGGCAGCTGTCACACTAAAAAAATCTTAAGTTTCCTATGCAAAGCGAACTTGGGGAACAGAAATGCACATGAAGTAGATGTGAATCATTATGGCATATAAATCACCCAGATGTTTCAAACATATTCTATTTTAAACATGCTCTACATGCTCCTTAGCTTGCCCTTCAAGAGGCACCCAGGTGAAAAGTATGAGTGACAAAAACAATCCATTTGAAGGACAACTTCAGATGAATAAACCAGATCAAGCCCGAATGGGCTCCTCGTGTCCAAGAGCAGAGCAGAGGGCACACACAGCGTGACCCGTTACAAACAGCGCCTTCCAGATTTCCCCCATAACTCAAGAAATCTCGGTGCGCAACAGCACGTGGCCCATGTGAAGCATGCCATTTGCTTATATACTGCTTGGCACCTGATGGCAACAGCACACACCAGAGTCCAGCTCATAACGGAAACAAGCCAAAATGATTCCCTTACCTTCCGTGAAGCTGCCTGTAAGAGTTATGACGACAAACACTTTGCCTTCTGGCTCCAAATCCACCTGAAAAAGTAAAGGAAACGTTAGAAGATTGTTTTTCAAGGCAACAACTCTTCTCGGGATTTTATGTGGTAAATCTTGCCAACATTTGATAATATCTGAAGCTCTATATGTATTCTCATGCACATTCTTAGTTTAAAAAAAAAAAAAAAAATCAAGCATCCATGGCTCAAATTGTTCAGCACTTCTAGGAAAAAGAAGGAATCAAGTTCCTTATTTTTTATGGAGCCTTGAATGCTGAACAATCTCGACCTTCCTAGAGGAAATAGAGATTAAAGAAAAAAAAATAATATGGTCAATAGTGTTCCAATTTGTCAGATAAATGAAGCGGAAGTAACATTAAACACACACAATTCTCTCCAAAGATCCATGCATATCTGTTTGGTGAATTACACAGATATTTCCTCCCTATTACATCTTATCCTATTGAAATTGTTTCACTCTCTCAAAATCCCATCAGTGCTGGGGTAAATGCTGATTTCTTACATAAATCACCCTGTGGCCTTAAACCATAGAAACCAGGAAACTGTTAGTGCTGTTACCTAAGGACTTGTTGTCGTTTAATCTAAATTAGATAGCAATACAGAATATAATTTTAGGGATCAGAGATTCAATCCCAGTGTCGGTCAACCTGTCCTTGGAAGAATGTATTTATTTTTCAGTTAGTAGGTTTCTTATTTTTAGTTACATTTGTAATTAAGGTCTTGCTTTTGGTGCCTTTTTTTTTTGTTCACTAGCTAATTTTTAGCAAAAATCACAGCTAAGAATCCCTGAAGTTTGAGTCAGGCTGTCACACAGAAATCTCACTTTAAAAAAAAAAAAAAAAAGGCAACCCCCATACAGTCCCAAATTGCAATGTTAAAATTGGCAAAGAGAAGCTTCACACCTCATAGGCATCGATAACCTGCACAGAACAAAATTTCTGAAAAGAGAGCTCCCTGGAGGAATGACTAAAAGCAATGGTTCAAACTCTGTCTGCTCTCATACAGCCACCTTTCCTTGGTCTGGCAGAAATAGAAGCAAGTCGTCCATGTCAGCAGCACCACGTTTCATCGCAGAGGTGCCCAGAATTTAATACACCTCAGTATGCACTGCGGAGTAGAAAAATATTTCCTGGTCCTGCAAGAAAGGAGGACGAGCCCAGGCTCCTTCTTTTGTCTCAGGTAACACACGGTATATCCTGCCAACACTTTGATTCCTCCCCAGTGTTAACACAGATCACATCATTCAAGTGAACCTCTAACCCTAAGCCTAAACTCCCAGAGCAACAGCGCAGGGACCACCACTAATCCAGGCAACGGTTGTCTGTGGTTTGCCATGCACCAACCGGTCCTTTTAAGGGAATAACAGTAAGATACAGGTAAAAGAGAAAGCTAAACTCTATGTATCTAATGGAGGAACCAAACAGCCATACTACAAATGGACAGGACGGTAAACAGGGAAAGAAGGTGTCCAAGCCAGGCTGACTCGGCAGAGTTAAAGTACAGCAGCATTTTCTGCTGGCATCTCCACTCCTAGGGATGCTAACTACAGCTTCACTAACAAGAGCCGAGAGAAAACAATCTTTTGGGGTAATTGAGGGGGAATCAGAGACAGCATACATCATCCCTTTACGTTTCCCTAGCCTACACTGTGTTGCAGAAGTGCAGAAATTGTTTTTAAGCTACTCGGATTTTGTTAGGACAAGCTGAGCAAATATTTTCAGAGAAAGAATGAGAGAACATCCTATTCACACGACTCCAGCTACAGTCCAAAAGCAACACATCTCTATCAATGGGATACAAAACGGGGAAGCTAGAACTGCTTGGGAAAATCCTATCAAACGTTGATTGTCTGGACACTACATTTTCTACCAAAAAAAAAAAACCAAACAAAAAACCCCGCACAAAACGAATCAGTTTCACAGCGAGAATTTAAATTCAATGTTCAGCTTTGATTCAATGTTATTTCTTGTGTTCGCTTAGGTTGCTTACTACTCTGGCTTAAGGAAGCTGTGTTTCAACAGCCCTCTGACTCCATAAATAGGGAAGATATTCCCCAAATAAACTTCAACTCCAGCAACACTTTTCACCATTTTTGCCCAAATTTCAGTTCACTGGGGAGACATGCAGCTTTGTAAAGAAATGATTCTTTCAAAAATATATATCTATAATATATATACATATACAGTCACCCAAATTGATTTATGGGATATCGAGCATTCAGATTTTAGGGGAAAATCCTTACTTAGGTTTCAAAAATCATTGTCTGCCAGTCTCCATAGACAATGATGCGTTAGACTACTACTTTCACACTCACAAAGAGGATCTTTCCTCACTTCTTCTGATGTATGTGGTCTTTTGTGGTACTTTTAGTCTTAAAAAAAAACATTTGCTGAGATACAAGCAGCTGAGCTGAGACCAGGAGATGTAACAAAAGCATCATCCACCTTCAACACAGAGCACACAAAAAAATTGGTCCAAACTCTGTGACACACCTTGTTCTCCACGCGTGCAAATGGGATTCCCCTGCCCAGGGTAGCATAGTGTCACAAAACAGAAACAAAATAATTTCGAAAGTAACAGCAGGAGATTTAAAAGAGTTATAAAACAATCTCTCACCCGACTCCAAGATTAAAGAGCAGATTAAAGACCAGTGAAGACCCGACACCAACTAACCTGCCGTGCTCATATTATACCACAGAACTCAATAAAGAGGATCTAGCTACATTCAAGATCTTTTCATGGCACACATTAGCGTGATCTAATTAAACACTACAACTGAAAGGCTCCAAAAGGAGGACTGAAGCCCCACCATGCCAGGAGCTGCAGAAGCAGAACATCCTTGGAACACCGGCATCGCACTGGATGCAGGACCAAGGGTGAAATCTTGTCTTATACAAGAGGTTAAACCAGACAGTCTTAATAGTCCCTCTGGTCTTAAATTGATAGCAACAGCAACAACAAAGGACAAGATGCAATGAAATTAAATAATTAAAATTAATAGACCACTGATGTAAGTCTGGCTTTTGGACCTGCTCTGACCTCCTTTAAAAATGAAATCTGACCAGCTAAGTAGCAGCCAACGCAGTATCTGAGATCAACTCCCAGATACATGGAAAGTGCCTGAAACAAAAAAATCATCTCTGACCTAGAAAACTGAAAGGAAAGTGTCTGACCGCAGACCTGCCCTCCTGTGAGCCTGCCTGAGATCACACGATCGAGCAGCTCTGGGACAGCAACACCCACCTTACGGGACGTGCTTCCTCTCGCCATCGCACAGACCCCCCATACCATGGCCACACAATGTGGAGGGCCCTTGTGCTGGCGGCAGTTACCTCCTGCGAGCTCCTCACACTTACTGGACCACAATCACGATGCCCGTGCAGCCAGATGGATGCTCACACACCGAGCCGGTGTGCGCAGCAAGCAGCTTGCTAAGCCCAGGCCTCAGGGCTAACCTCAGCCATCCTTGCAGCTCGGTTCCCTGTGTACCTGCCCCTGCTTTACACCTTCATTAGTGCCTTTACGCTTTGCATTGCGGCTACAAAAACAGCACACGCTGCAGCATAGCTTTACCAAGCAGCAAGCAACTGCAGCCACACTTGGGCACACAGAAATATGCCCATAACAATCTGAAAACATACCCACAAACGAGGAGTGTGGTACCCTACTTCTCCCTCAAAAGGAAGAACTCCTGATATAAGCCCTCCTTCAATCTCTTCAGCCACTGAAGAACTTCTATCACTAGCACCTACTTGCACAGACTGAGAGTACGTCTCACTATGCTCTGCTATTTAATAAGATTTGAGCGCTTCAAAGGGAAGCGGCTGCCAAAGGACTAGCCCTCCAGCCACGGAAGGGATAACCCTATCTAGCGACGGCTGGCTGGCAGCCCAGGCCCTGACTGCGCACCGCCAAGGCTCTGGCGATGTCGGTACCTCCCAGCATCAGCGAACACCCTTGGGATCCAGCCTCACAACAGCAGCGCGGATGTAACACAAGTACCACACATACGCCAAGTTTTGCTTCTCACTTTTTTTTCTTTCTTTTCTTCACAGCCGTAAAAACCTATGTTTTTACAGTATTGTTCTCAACAGAGTTATTAGAGTCCAAAGCAGACCATGCAATCAGTTTGGGTCAACATTGCAGCTCAGGCTGATCTTATTTCTCAAAGAAAGCAGGAGAGACTCAGAGAAACTCAACAGCCTGAAGGCAGCACAGACAATGCTAAGGCTGAACTCCTATACAACACTTTGGGAGGCAAGTGATACAGGAACGTAACCATCTGTATGTATTTGTCAACTATATTCAAAGAGTAATAAGTACAGTGAAAAGTTTCCTAATGCCAAGATCTATTTGCACAGGATAGCTTTTTTTATGGAATCACAGAATTCTGCCTGGAAGGTTTAGTATCAGAGCAGGAGATGCACCACAGTGGGAAAAATTGTGGGGGGAAGCAAAGGAGAAGTCTGAATTTTTATGCATGCATGATATCACGAATGCTACGAGGTACACTGATCTTCAAATAAATCAAACTAAACTGGTGGCAGGCACCATGACACCTTTGGCGCACATAGCTGTAAACAGTAATCACGCCCGCCTCTCTCCGGTGCTTTCATCCTCAGCCTGGTCCCCTAGAGAACAACTGGGAAGAAAAACATCGACTTTCTGCCTGGGAGAGGAAAGTGTGCTTATCAGTGTAGTAAATCCTTCAATCGCCGCTCTCTTCTAGTTCAAGGAAATGCAAGACAGCATGTTCCTCCATAGCACAAAGGGTGGATAAGATCAAGTGTTGGAGCTCAGGAACCCCCTGCGTGTCTGTAAGAACAACACAGGATTTTGGCCCAGAGCTAAGCATACACTTTAACTTGTGTTGAACTTCACAGACGTACTTAAGAGAAAACAAGCGCTGGAGGATTTTGGCAAGCGAGCTGGAAATGAGCAGGTAAGGACCGATGAGTTCAGCCGCGGTTTCGTTACACTGCCACCGTGAGATGCAACACTTTGGCAGCAAGGCTGAACACAGGACCGAGGAGGACTTCACTCCTAATTCAAACCACTCACATGGTGCCCCATGCCTGAACTTGCTGAGATCGAGCAGCTCCACGTGACTTCAAAGGCAGCTGCAAGGGATCAGTTTCCCACAAGGAGGGGCCCCAGTCAACCATCTCACACACCTCCAGAAAAGGTCTGTACAACATTGTTCCTGACAACTATGCAGGTGCTATTTACTCCCTTTCTCTGCATTACAAAAAAAAGCTAGTTCGGTAGCGAACAGATGCGGGGAAACCAAAAGAGGACTCCTTAATCATATGCCTTCACACATATAATAAAAACTGGTCGTGTGTGATTCATCAATGGAAGAGGTTTGGAAAACAAATTCAGAAGGAGGATAATCTCTCAGGCAACATATCAACACCCAGCTGAAGCATCCACTGAACTCGACGAGCAGGTATAGTCAGTCGGCCGCTGAGAGAGCCTGGCATGCCTTCGTGAAAAACCCGCCGCGGATGGGAAGAGGCAGATCCGAAGGGTGGCTGCCTGCCTGCAAGTCACTCGCTTTCCAAAATCGAGACAAGGTGGTCCTCCAGGATGAAGCGACATCTTCAACGCTGCATCTAGCATTGACATTAATTCCTGCAAACACCGGATCAGAACATTCTTTTTCCTCCCCACAGCAGATAGTTCAGCCTGGGAAGACTGATCTGAAGTACACTGAAATCAGCTGGACTCTTTTTATTGTCTTTGGATCAGACACAAAAGACGACTGCATTTACCCTGGAGCCCAGAACATCCTTTCTTCCATTGCTGCTCCGTCCTTTCTTCCCCACAGGCACAACAAGTAAGCATCCTAGAAGTACAACCTTTTTCTAAGCCATGTCAATGCTGACGTGGCTTCAAAAACAGAACAAGCCAGACACTTGCAGTGAATAAAGCAAATATAAAAGCTACCTGGGGACTTAATTACCTTAATTAAACAAGTAGTTATATCTTTTTACTTCCTACATAATTTTCAAATTTAATTAACAGAACTGCATATATAATCAGTCATTTGTACAGGCAATTCCCAAGGCTCTGTTCAGCCAAAAGAGCTGAAAGTCTGGGTTAGGCTAAAGGTGGTTTTTCACATGCCTCTAGTTATTTCTTTTAATTTTTCTTGTTTACGCTCCTAACAGATCATGCTTATGGAATGTCAGATCTTTCTGTATTTTAATAAGGTAGCACCTCCACCTGAGCATGCCTTTGTTGGACAGGTCAAGTAGCAACTGTCTCTGCCAAATACACGGTGTCTGGATTAATCAGTCCCTCTTGTACATTTAGAGGCTGATAGACACCTGTCTATCAAGTCAAGCACCTTTGAAAAATCCTTAAGGCTCTCTAGTACAAAGGGGATTTTGCATTTCCAGACCCACAGATTAAAGAATTTTTCTTACAAATACACAGCATGCAATTTTTAAGATTCAAATCAGTGTGCCTAAAAAAAAAAAAAAAATAAAAATGGGGTGCCAAGTATCTTCTCATTCTTGCAAAGGCTGGCAAGTGCTTAGGGCAGTAATTTCCACCACAGTTTCTCAACAACCCATGGCAAGCTCTGTGCAGGGGAGGCCCTAGGAGATGTCATTTGGTGAAGAGCACCGACCCAAGCTCTTGTTCCACCCGAGCTTTGAATCTGGTGCTGCCAAACAGCAGCATCTCCCTGCTCCCACCGAGATTTAATTTTGATACCAGGTCTCAAAAGAAAGAGTGAGCACAGGGTGACACAGCACTGCGGAAAGGCTGCCAATCCCACCTCTAACTGGTAGGTCCATGCACTGTGCTGAATTCACAGAGCGTTGAAGCCCTCGCAGCTCACTGATTCCAGCTGCAGTGGATGCACGATCAGACCTAGAGGTAATACCTGGTCCCTTGGAGGTCAGCCTGAACACCCCCTGGTAGGGGACAAAGGCTCAAAACTTCTGCTTCATGCAAGTGGTGGTAACTGTCAAAGTTTCAGGGAAAAAGGGAAACCTTTCCAACAACTCTTACTGCTGTATGCTTAATGGTCTGGAGGTAAACCCACAAATGGGTGGAAAGTAACTCCTATAAACCAGTTATTCCAGCTATTACTCTAATATTGTTATTCTAATTTTTTGTTCCAGGACAGCTGTTTAAAATATTACTTTGTTTTCAGTCGAGCTGCATAATTATAAGCTGTGCGTCAGCCATGAACAATCCTGCATAACTAATAATTCTTAGCCAATCCTGGACTCTTTAATCAATTTTAGTCTGGTTTCATCCAAGAGATTACCCACCTGCACAGGAGACTTGCTCAGGTAGGAAGAGCAAGGGCTGCAACAAGCTTTATCTATCCCATGAAAATTCCTGCCAAGAAAAGCTGCTTAAAGGCCTACAACTAAAATACAGATAAAAAAGGAGGTTTCAAATCTTCAATAAAATAAAATTTTCAAAACCACAAGCCAAAGCCTGCTCTTACTGGAGTTACACCAACTTACATTGCTTTTGAGAAATCCCACCTCTAAAACAATGAATGATTTATGAGTAATAGTTGCAGGTGGCTGCTCTTTAGTATATTTGAAAAAAAAAAAAAATAGTAGGGTTATAAAGTTAAAAAGAGAGAGGGAGACACAATTGGTTCAGGGACTACTATATTTTTGTTCTCCTTACATTTTTAAAGAAAAACAACTACTCCACTCTAGAGGGATTTCTGATCTTTTTTCCCTGAGTTATGTGGCAGGGGGAGGGAATCCAATTGCCTGTTTATCAGTCCCACAGCACTGAAGTTTCTCGATGACCAGGCATTGATGCCAATAGTACCACTGCTGAGCAAGAACACGTTCCTTCAGAAATTTAAGTGAAACTCACAATGAAATGGGCGACGCGGGAAAGTCTAAGAAGCCCACACGAACACTGGAGTCTACAACAGAGGAGGGCTTTCACCCATAACCCCAAGAAAACCATGGGGCTAGAAATGACTAGAGTGGCAAACAGGCCACTGTTGCCAGTGATGACCAGACCTAGCAGCAAGGGGACAATTTCTGAGGGCACAGAACACGCCAATTGTGGGACAAGACTGCAAAGTGCCCACAACCAGCAAAGCAGGCGCTGAAACTCCTGCCTCGGAGCCTTCCCCTCTTGATGCAACGAGGCGGTTTGTTGTCAGCCCTCCCCAGCCAGGTCCATGGGTCAGGGGAGGAGGGTGGTCCCACACGCTGCTGCCAGCTCGCTGTCAGCAGCTCGAAGTGGTGCGCTGCAGTGGCTGGGGCACAGCCATGCTGCCCCGTGTGGCTCCCCGTCCTACATGGCTCCTGCAGCAAGCCACCGCTGCCCCAGAGCCTCTGTGCAGCCAGAGGGGGTAAGCTGGTGGAGCAGCACTACTGGGATACAGAGCCCTGGAAGGCCAAGGTCTCCCCTTTCGGGCAAAGCCTTGGGGAACGACAGGAGCAAGGCGGCAAAAAGCCTGCTTGGAACCAACCTCCCACCCAAGAGACATCAAGGTGCAGGCAGCTCTGCTCCACTTTCCCACCTGTCCGACAGAAGGCAGCTCATTTGCTCTAGTGGCTCTACATGGCGGCCAGGGGAGATGGCAGGCAGAGAGCAAAGGCTGCCCTGTACCTCCCTGAACAGCCTCTACAAGCCGGCCCACCGCAGAGAGCAGGGACCGCAGAGAGCAGGGGCAGGACACCACTTTCCGGGGGCCTCTCAGCACCTCCGTGCGCCTCCCAGGCTCCCTCCCACAGCCTGTACAACCATAGCCCCTGTGAAACCAAAATTGCGTGGGCAGGACACATTCTGCCTTTCCTGACCACATGCACATATAAGCAGAGCTCTAGCTCTAGCTCTGCTGCACGCAAACTATTAAACATACATCTTGCTTTCCAACACCATGCCAAACGCCACTATGTCCAGTCCATCACTGGATTTTCCTCCCAGCTCCTCTTGCCTTCCTCCTACAGCTATTTTTTGTTTGTTTGTTTTAAGGGATGGGGAGGTAATCACAGATTTACTTTCATTTCCTAACAGCCAGATGCTGACATCAATGCAGGACCACTAAATTAAAGGATGGCAAATACAGGGCTTCATTTTGAGCTGTTTGAACACTTGATTATAGCAAATACACTCATGCACACATTTGGTAGCTGGTATCAGGCTATCGGCTTTGCATATGCAATGTGTGGAAATCTGCCTGCAAACACCTATATATGCAATTGCAGGTAAGAGAGGCTGAAAGTGGGAGAGGGTCTCTGCTCTTCAGAGGACTTAGGCACTTTGACAAACAAACCAAACAAAAACCTACTTCCATTCAATGAAGAGTAATAACAGGTCAATAAACCTCAACAACCAGTTATTACCAACAAAACAAAAATCCTTCAACAGCTATAGAGTCCTGGGACACCACTTGAGCTACTGCACTCTGGACACATGAGTTGCGTAGGCATGATGCCGACAGCTCATGTTTTAGGTCTCTCACTGAGCGCACAACGTAGGAAATGCCGTTTTCTGTCTCCAAGTTCTGGAGATGATCAACAAACGTATTTTCTGTCACATATATTAACAATATAACTTGGCAGAAAAAACAGGAAGTTGTGCCAGTTTTGCTGTTTACAGTAATAAATAGAGAAATCACTGATGGGTGCCAAGCAGGCAAGTTGGTTGCACTTCCCGTTTGGAAACACTCCAAGGGCCACAGTAATGAGATGGTAAGTGGAGTTTCCCCAAAGTAAAACACTGACATAGCTGAGCTTAGCACTGATGCAATGTCCCCCTACAAGGAAAGGGCTGGCGAGACCAGGCAGCCCATGCGCCGGCCAGCGCACACCAGAGACCTGGGGTTTGCCTGGAGAGGAACAGAACAGGCACCAGGCAGAAATACAGAAGGAGAAACAAAAAGATTGGGCAGAGAAGCAATAATGATGCTCTCGGTCTTGAGAAGTCTTCCAAGGCACAGCACTCACCTGCAGTTTTAATTAACCTTATTAACAAATCTAGCCAGGATTATGAATCATTCACAACTTTATTTTAAGCAGCAAAGCCGGCATCATGGTCTGAGGTTCTGTGTTCAAGGAACACTTGCTAGTTGCCCAAGACTCGCCACTGCATAGCCACAGCCGGAGAGCGCTGTGTAACTTAGGGGAAATCCACTGGGTTGTACAATATCAGACAGGGCCCTCAATATCCAGTTCATAGATCCCACCCGAGGAACTGCAGACCCCTAAACCAGCTGCAGTACTCTGCAGAGAACCCCTCTGCAGTTGTCTCCCCAGCACCTTGCTCATTTACATACCTGTGTTGTTCTCCAGTATTCAGTGCTGGAAAATATTTTCTTGTTTTATTGCATAATCTTAAACTTCACTGAAATTCTTCTCATTCGAGTTTCCATTAGGTGTGACACTATTTCTAAAATATCTTCCTACTACATATAATTCATTTGGTGTACTGCTGCTTTTCCATTTTTGTCCATTAGCCCTTTCTTCTTTCTAAAAACAGGCCACAGCTGATGAGATAATGAACCACTAAAATCACTTAGTCCTCCAGATATAATCCATCAGATTTCTGAACACCCCAGGTAGAAAAGGGAAAGGTCACAACTTTGTGCTATTCCAACCATTCCTGTCAGAGACTCACTTTTGAAGAGTCAAATCCCATCTTCTTAATAACAGTTAAAAAGTTACGTCCTGGTGATATAGCAAAAGGCAATCTGCTGGAGAAGTCTAGCTATTTATGATGCTCGATCACTACTAACGGGTGCTGTAAAATAAAAAAAGAATCACAGAGATTCAATAAGCATCTCAATGCCTGCAGCTTGACAGCGGGAAGCTGGGGTTCCCTGATACAGAGATTCAAATACAAAGCAAAAGCTCTGCAGAGGGCTTGATTTGCAGGCACCTACCCTCCTCTTCCCTTCGACACCAAGTGTCAAAAAGATCTGTAGTTAGAAGTGAACTCAACGCTATGCTGTTCGGTGGCAAATGTTTTGTTTGCTGCACAAGGGGCCAACAGCTATCGGTCCTGATCGTCACTCACCTATTTCAGCCTGACTTACAAAGCTGCTGTAGCACTACACTGGGAAACATGGACGGTAGGGAACCTCCATGCCAGGTAGGCCCACAGTGCTTGCTTTCACCCGGGGAAGCTTCCCACACAGGCTGCCATTGCCTTGTTGCACCCCTGGTATCGCATTCCCACAGCGGTGTTGCTGCATCTCTCCTAAAGGCAATGTGACATATGAAAGGAGTTGCATATAAGAGATCAGACACATCCCCAACTTTTCAACCAAAGACTGCAAAGCCCCCTGGGGTGCTGAGGGAACCTCACACCATCAATTTTATAGACAAGGAAAGCAACATATGGGGATGGCAGGAGCAGAGCTAGAAACAGTGCTTGTGCTCTTCAAAAGCCTGACCTAGCACACTGCACGGCAGGCACACCGCCTTGAAGAAGCGCAAGGAAGACTCTGCAGTACCCAGGAAAGCAATGCGTGCCTGGACTGCACAGTGGTCCAGATGTCAAGAAGAGTCACCGCTGCACAGCGCCAGAACCCATCATTCTTCTCAGTGACTATAAAGCCTTGCACAAAGTGCTGGGGGGGAACACGGGACACACGGGCCTGGACAGACACGACACCACCACCCCTGTCAATATCACAATAAATTAATTGATGTGCAAAATCAAGTTATCAGCAATATTTCTGACAAGACGTAAGATTTCAAATAACATGTCTCAATGGCATGCCAGTCTTTAGAACTACAGCTCCCATCATGGATATCCCCATTTAAAGCCTTCACTGCATTACTCATCCTTTGTGACCATACAAATAGGAGGGTTTAATTCCAGCAACTTTCGAAACCCAGATCCTGGCACGGGCTGTAGCACCATGGAGAAGCCTAAGCACCTATGCTCTGACCGTTCTTTCCAGATCTTGAATTAATCACAGTGACTTCTTTCTTCCTTGTCTCACTTCCTCACCTTGCAGTTTCTTAATACTGAAAATATTAAGGACCAACATTTATATCCAGCCAGTATTAATCCACTGCATCTCCTCTTGCATTCCATGTTGCAAGATGATCTGTCAAATGATTTGAGACGGAAGGATGAAAAGCAAACTATCAAACATGGGTGGTGTCTCACAGGAGAGAATCTGCTTGGAACACGTGGAAAGATGCAGAAGAAGGTTAAAAGCCCACAACACTAATCCCTCTCCCATTCCCTGCCAACAGCTTATGGGGTTGTTTAACATCTCTGGTACACACATCCCAGAATACCACGTAAAAGCAGTAGCAGTTTCTGGGTGCATGGTCACTTAGATGTTTCTAAAGGTACAAAAAAAAAAAAAAAAAGGAGTGCCAAGACATGCACTCCCCCAGCATTCCTGAAGGTATGATGCTTGCTCCTGGTGTCCAGATGTTACTGCTCACGTCTCCGCTCTAGTCCCATGAGGTCCAGCACTGGGAGTCACAGTCAAGTCTTCATGCAGCAAAAAGAATGTAGGTTGGGATCCAGTACGCAGCTGACAACACCCAGAAAGGACACGCCATTGCCAACATTTGCTTTGCCAAGTTAGATCATGTCCTGGTTGTATAGTGGGTTTTGTTTGTGAGTTTGTTTTTTGGTTTGGGGATTTTTTTTTGGGGGGGAAGGGGAAAAAGTACAATAAAAATATTTCTGTAAAACAACAGTTAAAATACGGTGTGTAGATGAGGTTCTTTATAGTGAAGGACCCTGCTGGAATGTATATTTGTGCAGAAAGGATTGGGGGAGAGGAAGTACCGAAATCCTGAAGCCAAGCACTGCAAAAACAGACAGACTGTCCAAGACCAAGCAATTTTTAGTCCCATCAAGTCTGTGATTAGTTTTCCTCATCTACCTCATGAGAAAGATGATCTCACTACCCACTTGTGACCATAAAGTCATAGCTGTGACTCCAGCAATTGAGCTGAGACAGGAAGGAGTTGAAAAGCACCAGGCTCCTCCAGGCCACCGGATGGGTGACGAGGTGCCGTGTCACTGGGATATGCTGTTCAGCTGACCCAGCCATCTGCCTCCATCTGAAGGAGGAGGCACTTCTGGGTTTTGTGTGCAACTGCAAGCTGACACGCAGCTTGGTGACATCTACCAACAGCATGTTGTCACGTATTTCCCCTTTTTAATATTTCTTTTTCCCTTTCCGAAGCATGGTCTCAAGATAAGGAAGCACTTCTCAACCAATATGACCAAGACGTACCTTGGATAAAAAGAAAAAAAAAAGGGGGGGCGGGGGGGAGAGGGTCAGAACACAGCTGAGGTGGCTTTGCTCACATGTCAATTGAGACCGTAAGACCATAACCTGATGCTGACCACATTTCCCATCCGAAGCTCAACATCAATCACCTTCAAAGCTGCAGAAAAACGTTCTTCTCTTCAAACAGAGCTTTTGCTGGGGTCACTGCAAGTCCAAGCACAAGGCAATTCTAGGTAAGCCAAGAGGAGGACAGGCTCTGTTACAAGGCCATCATATTTAGGACAACTGCTGTCATGTTCCCTCCTTGATAAATATTTCGTTTCTCTGTGAATGGAAGGCCTGGCATTTTATCTGTGCCATGCCACAGACAGTGTTGCATGTGCTTTGTATTACAAAGACACATGCTTTTAACTCCAGCCCACTAGCTAATATGTTTAAAAGTATAAATTCCCTTCCGGAGAAAAGTACTTCCCTACCTGGGTGGCAGTGCTAATGTGGACCTTATGCTCCTCTTCCCCTCGACAAACAGCCCTTGCTGAGGAGAGACACGCTACCTTAATTCCCAAAGCAAAATTTTATCCGCTCCAGGAAAAGTCACATCAATTTTAGTCTTATAACCTTAACCGGAGAGCTTTCACCAGCTGAGGACAGAAATCCCTTGGACAGCATTTATCTCCTTTCAAAATAAAATCAAATAACTTCCCTTCTTTAAGGTTTCCCAAGCCCTGTAATATAAAGCCAAAAAGCCAGTCAAACAATTCCTCTCCTCTGTACGAGCAGGATGCTCAGTAACGACCTTGGGGGGAAGAAAATGAAAGAGATACAGTCTCCCTAATAACTGCCATACATCCAATGAAGCGAACCATTACAAACGCAGTCCCCTAAGACAGATAATAAAACGCCTAATGCTGTTCACCTCCTAACATGCATGATAATGAAAGAGCCCTAGATAAGATTACAGAATTGAAGAGTTAGATCCTAAACTAGCTGCGCTGGAGCTGCTCACTAGATCCTTACCACTGCCGCACCATCAGTTTCGGCTTCTTAGGAATCTAAAAGATTCCTCTTGCAGCCAGGCAGCACTTGAAAGGCTTCTGGGAGATCACCACACACAGTAATACAAAGCACTGGGGTGGTTTCAGATACTGAGATAGAAAGTCTGAACAAGTAATGACCCACTGGAAAATTCATAGCGAGAGATGGAAAGATCTGGTACTCTTCAAACACCTACATGTTCTAACTGTGGCTTTGAAGCAAGCCACAACACTGTCTATTGTAAAGTGCATCGTTCCTGTGGAAACTGTTGCTTAATATTCTTAGAGATGGAGTAAGAATAAATACTATAGGTGTAAAGAATTTTGCAACTACCCATATACTGGCTAAAAAAATATTTAAAAAAAAAAAAAGGGTCCTGTTCTTATCATTGACAATGAAAAAAATCATCAGGCAATGATAAAGAGTATTTTTGTGCAGCTGAAGTGAGTACAGAAAAACAAACCCTCATTTCTCTGCAAATAAAATTTCATATGCCCGGGACTATTAACATAAGGAGACTGTTTAGTCAACCCAGAAATGAACTACAACACTTATATGGAGCAAATGTTGATGAGCTTTTTCGAGTTCAGGAAGATTCTTTCAAAACAATCTTTCAGGAGCCAAGCACAGGGGCATCAAAGGTTGTTTAAAACCAGCAAGCCTCCATTACTCTTTTCTCACCTAACATTTACATTCAAAACAGGAACAGGCGCTTCCAAAATGTTACTAAAATAAGAAGTGGCATTGCTTGAAAACAATAAGTACTGCATATCCATTGCTGAGGCAAGTCTCTTTGCAGTAAGCTTGTTTATATATAGAAATAAATCCACTGACCTCGTATTAATCACAAACACTCCTTTCTCTATGACAAAGGGAAATGACAAACTTGCAAGGACACACCAGAAACCTTCTGAGATTGCATCCACATAAGCCAAAACATGTGATGACTTGAACGATCATTGCTTCTCTTTGAAGAAATACACCCAGACCCTACAATTTTATTCTTGACAAAAATCAGAAGATTGCAATTCTAAGATGAACCACTGATGATTTTGGATATCGTTTCAATTCTCCATTTTAAGGTTCTTCTAAAATTCCAGCGTTCCAAAGTACCTAATTCTAAGAGTTTTACCCAACAAAGCAGTAACCAGAGGGAACACAACCAGTCAAAGGGATTTCTCCTCGTTACACACAGTGCTAAGCGAGAACTGAAATGAGTGTGCGTTGTGTCCTGTCTGCCCCACAACACGCATGCATTCACAGGCATTTCTACACCGCAGGTATTAACACTCTCTGCACTCCTGCAGATGTGCAGCCACACACAGCAACCGCTGACCCAAGACAAGCTAAAAAACGCGGCTTTCAACGCCCCTTTGGTGAAGCTTAGCTAACACCAGAATGGGGTTTTGTACACGTCCAACGGTGGTTGCAGTTAACTGCTGGGAAGAGCATAGCGTTGATTACGAACTGATAAATCATTAGCCAAGTTCTTCAGTAGACACAAAATAAAGAGAAAAGCCATTGTGGTAACCAGCACTGATCAAAAGGAGATTACTGTCCCCAGCCCCCCTGAAGCTTCCCCCCTGCCTTTCTTCCGGACGTCACCTTTTCACACGACTCCAAAACCACAGCTCACAGCCCACCACATTAACGCACTTGGCCTTTGACTGAAGTCTTATTTAGCAAGCTCGGCTGTGAAATGGGGTAGGTAAGAAGCAGAGACACAAACAGGAAGCAGTCTACCTCCCCTGATGCACAACGACTGCGCATGGGGCAGAGGAGGACAAAAAACCCACTGGGTATCCTCCCAGACCTGCCCTGTGCAAACTGCCAGAGCTCACAAGCCACAGGTCTGCTGAAAAACTGCTCCATCATGGTTAAACACAAACCCCACTCCTAGTCTGGAAGACTTTGTAAGCATTCACCCAGATGAAAAGGGTTTCATCCACACTAGCACATGAATATATTTTTGTCTACAAGGGGCTGAAAACCATTCTGTGAGGATGCGCAGCATAGCCTGAATTTTTGATGCTTTATTCCTGAGCCTGCCAGACACTCCAGAATCCAAGAGTTTGCTCTCCTTTTCAATACTGTCACCCCAAGATGATGACAAGCCCCAGGGTAGCTAGAACATGCTCCTTTCTTGGACATGAGCACAATGAACTTGATGCTTTCCTCAGCTCACGCCAAAAACCATTCAGCAAGATTTTGCAAAGGAAAGCGAAACACTTTCCTTCCTAGAATCAAGCACATGGGAAAAAACTTTTTCATCTTTTTTGGCAAGACAGGCTAAATGTTACTTGAGCTAATTATTGGAAAATGTGGTCAAAATGAGATACTATCATTAAGTACTGGTGGGGTTATTATAATAGGGGCTAATTTTTGAGAGGAAGATGGGTTATCCTAGCAGAAGATGGGTTATCCTGGGTTTCTACCCAGTTTTGCTCCACTTCAAACCAAGAACGACTTAGTTGCTTGTATAGTAGCTACTAAACCACCACAATCACATCCCACTATGGTAGGGAAGACTTAATGAACCAGCATTTTTTTCTTAGCATGGGTCTGTAAGCTGCCACATGAGTCCCTGGCAGAAACAAGACGCTGAAACTTCTAAGAAAGGATACTGACTGCAGGGTCATTTCCAACAATCTCCATTAAGTCACCCTCCTTCCCAAGCCAGTCTTGTGAGGAATTCTTGTGGGAGTACCCAAAGCTCCTACACTGGACTTTTTACTGTTATTAAGTAAACAGATAATAAAGTGATAGGTGTGGGGCTCCATCTTGCAAACTGATTACCAACAGCAATACTCCCACTAAGCCCTGTTAGGAGATGGAGGATCACCCTACACATTTGACACCCACTATAGCTTTTGTATTAAATAGTGTGTTCCAGCTGAGTAGCTTTGACAAGAAATCCCACCATGGATTTGGACCGCAAAGGAACATTTTCCTCACATGGTTATATTTTCTTCCAGGCTCAGGAACAAACTGCCTTACAGAATAAATTTTCATTGAATAGATTAATGTTAGATGCTTCAGTCTGTGAATGACCTAGATAATAAACTCATTGCACAGAAGCCAATTCCTTCCCCTTTCTTAGGGCTCTATGAGCACTCGCTGTGCTTGATAAATAATGTACAACCCAGCCATCATTATAAACGCTTGTTGCATGCAAGAAGGAGGAAAGAAACATGTCCATCTCTTCTCCCAATTAGACCAGTGCAAAGCTGGCAGCATAACTCCATCGATGCCATTGGGAATCCACCGATGTAAACCCTGCAAGCAAACGCTGAGGCAAACACCAGGCTCCTACTCTGACGAAATCTCACAGAAAATGCAGGTAAACTTTTTAGAGTGATATTTTACAACCAGTAAGAAAGGAGGAAGACAACTTTCATGTTGATGTTATTAAAAATAGATGCCAGAAAGAAGTAAGCTGTGGAGACCATCTCATGGAGTGTGCCAGAGTTCACATGTGAAAGAAGGATAAGAATTGGGCTCCACCGCACGAGAGGTTTCTCCCTCTCTTCTTCAGATTTAAAGCATTTAAATCTGAAAAGAATTAAAGGATACGAGAGAGAAGAAAACATTCAGTAAATCAATCCTCAGATTTCACCGCTTTAGAACAACATATTTTCCCTCTGCTCTTCAGTCCTGGGGAAAAAAACAAAAAGCAATATGGCCTTGTTTACCAAGGAAAATAAATGCAGGACAAAGTAGGAATTCAAACAGGATAAGCTAGTTTTTCCTTAGTTGTTCTTGATTTAGACAACCTTCGTTATTCTGAAGGAGCTCAGCCGAGAATTGAATACATTTAGTACAGGATAAGCATGCTGACCAGTCTAGGTGGAGAGAGTCACCATAGAAATTAACTCGCAGGTAGACAAGCCAACTCCAGTGCTATCAGAGACAGCATTTATTTGCAACTATTTTGTCAGATAAATCACTCAGGAGTACAGACATCCCATGCTGATTTTTAGTGTCATAGTAAAACTGTTACCCTCTTTCCTATCCAGACAGTAGAGGCAGACAGCTCCAGCAAACTGACACAACCCTAAATGATCTTTCTGACAGTGCACGTCTCTCTCTGACTCATACCTACAGCACTTGGCATAGTTATGACTGGTCCCTGCTTGAACCTACTACAGCATCTATAAAACTGTGAATGACAGCAAATATTTTCTATCCAAAAACAATAAAAGGATTCCCAAACTAAGACTCTATTGCTCCTATAGGAGGTTTAAGATACTGAGGCAAGTGAAGATGTATATGAGGACTTTAATGTACAAGTGACAGCTTGCTTACATGACAGAGTAAAATTAAATTTACCCAAGAGAAAAACACAAAATTTAGTACTATGCTAAAATGGAGGGTAATGACAAAGACCTAAGAAAAAAATAAGAAACAAGCAAAGGCAAAACAGAAACCACAGAGCAAGCCAGAGAGAGGGCTAAAAACCAGAAGCGCTGTAGGAAGGTATGACCTGCTTTTTCAGACCAAATCGGACCAGCAGACAAGTCAAAATCTGGCCTCTGAGGACAACTGATACTAAAGACGCAAGACAAAGGCAGGAAAAACACCTCAGTGTTCAGATACGGAACTACCGTCTCAAACCTCTCCTCAGTCCCTAGATGCACATCGCCAGTATAATTCTTACTGCTAGGTGCAATGTCCTGGGACAGCACAGATACACCGCCTGTTTCTCACATCCTCTCCCTCACTGGTCTCCATCTGAGAGGTTACAGAGCTCTGCTGATCTGTCAAGTGATTTCACACTGCAAATGATTTTATCAGTTTTTTTTTTTTTTTTAAATGCACAGCAGACATGTAACACTCCTACACCAAATCACACATTCAGAAACGTCTTGCATGGATATATTCTCCTTCTCTCCTCCTTTTGACAGAAATATCTGTATTGCAATAAAAAGAAAAAAAAAAAAGTCAAAGGCCTACACAGCATTGTCATGTTGGTTAAAAAAATACAGTAAATAATGTACCTCTCATCTCACAAGCTGAAGTCAGCTGCCAAAGCTGCCCAACTTTTGTTTCTGTACCACTACTTCATCTGCTGTCTGTTCAACAGCAAGGAGACCTCTCCTGGAAGGAGTCTGGAGAGCTGCCACTGTATCACTGATACAAACACAATCAACTCACTCATGAAACTCAATACTTACGAAACTTGGCAGGCAATCACCAAGAAAAATTCTTTACGTAATGTCATCTACAGGTTCACACTCCCCTCCCTCCTCCCCTGCCAACATTTTTTTGTATTGACAAAGCTCATGGGTAACTACAGTCACAGCAGCACGCTCTTACTCCAGCGCCGGCTGCGCCAACCTGAAGGACAGGTCTACACTCTATAATGGAGCACAGGAATTCCCATCCAGCAACAAGGAGGGCCAGCAGACAAGCTGAAACCTTATCCCAGACCTGAAGTCCTAAACACCCTGTGTCTGTGCAGCACAGGGCTGCCACCCTTCCCCGGCTGGGCTTCACTGGTTTGCAGGGTGGCACTCAGAGGTAACCCTGGACATGACATCCCTCTGTCACACAGACAAGACACAGGCATCCCCTGTCTGCAGCGGATGCACCTCTCTGTCTTGAGGGCTGCATCCCTCCATCAGGACACGGATCACTGGTGGGCTAGAGAGCACGAGGCTTTCTGGAGATGCAGTGGGTCCCACCAGGAAGACAGTGGCCAAAAACAAGCTGGCGGCTCTTCTGTCCCCTGCCCCACATCTGTCCCCAAGCTGTCCCCTGCCCCACATCTGAGGAGCCCCAGGAAAGACCAAAGCAGGGAGCAGGACATCAGCCGGTAAAACTGCTCTGGCAGGCCCGTGGGATAGATCTTGTCATTGATTAGATGCCTCTGGTCTAGTGTAACAAGGGCACAAGGGCATACAAGGCCTTGCACAGGCAGTGAAAAAGCAATTTTTTCCATCACCTTGGGCCCAGCATAGACACTGAGACTTTAGCGCTGAATATCAGAGCACCAGAAATGCCGAGGAACAGCAATGGTTGCTCTCACACAGCATCACGCTAACGCAACAAAACCTGGCTTACATCTGTTCATGGTTCTGGCTTTTAAAATAAAGCACGATGGTTTCCTCAGCAGTTTACTTCCCTGAGCGACAAGAACATAACATGATATCAAAGAATTAAAAAAAAAAAAAATAATCTCATTGGCATTGCAGAAATTTAAGTTGTTTGTCTGGCTTACCCTAAGTGGCTTAGCAACATTAATTGGACGCTTCAGGATGCACTTTGTTTTAGACATACATTTGCTATCTTTGATATAATTATAAAGCAAGTCTTTCCCTCGCAGCCAGCCAGGGCTTCTTGTACCAGCACAACCGAGGTCAACAACTGCCTGGTGAGCTCCACCAGGACATGACTCCGGCCTGGTTCACTGCACGGCCCCACAAATAATGCAGGAGTGGAATAAGCAATTAGAACAAAGATTGCTCACTGTCTCCAGAAGAAATTAAGTCTGCAGCATGGTTTGACATATATTAACAGCGTGCCTAAATAGGCTGAGATTTGGGAGGCAGGAAGGCGCGATGCCTGATCCAGAATCCTTTACAAAGGCTGTCAGCAGCTCGTTTCACTTGGTAACTCTTCTGTTCGTCTTTTTCTCCATGGTTACGCAAAAGGTCCCCCATTTCTTGATTGTATTAGCAAAGCACAATAGCTACAATCAAGCCTAAACCATCAAATGAGCTTTAATAGTTTCCAAAGAAAGGGTGGGAGTCTTATTCACTTCATTAAGGGATATGCTTTCATATTGAATTACACTGTAAATCAGTAGACTTTCTAATGGCATTTCAATAGCTTAAACGGCCCCCTTGACAATCTTTTCTGTGGGTTTTATTGCCTATAAGCTCAAAATGGCTAGAAACCAAATCACTACTCAGAAAATACTCCAAACAGAAAGCCTCAGACAGCCTGGATGAAATGCATTTTTACAGAAAGACCTGCGGTAAAAGCTGAATGTAAAACATGAACAGAGTGAGGTGAGGCCCACGGTGCACAGAGAGCGGGGCTGGGGACAGAGCTTCCTGGGGTGCTGGGCTCACTTGTGCTGCGGTCACCCCGCTGGCCCCTTCCTCCTCCTCCTCCTCCTCTGCACATAGCCTCTCCAAAAAGAGCAACCCCAGGGCTGAGGGCCCAGGTCCGCAAACACCCTCAGAGCTGCTTCTGCCATGGCTAACGCTGCTGAAGGAGACATGGCCATCAGCCTTCAGCCTGCCCCACTCCCTCTAACCAGAGTTCGCAAGTAATTCAGTGGCAACACCACCAGCTGAGCATAGAAAGCTAACCCCAGCAAAGTCAGCTCTGCACCCCAGCAACCACATTAGCATGGGCTTCGACAAACAACTCCAGAAAACCTCGTGTGACTACGAGCTGGGGCCTCTCCCAGCCGCCCACTCCACCCCACACCGAGAAGCTGCCACCAAGCTGGAGAGCCGAAGCAGGCTAACAAGCCAACTGTGTAGGGAGCAGACCAGGCTCCAGCTGGAAACCTACATGCCCACCATGCTGTGGAGCCAGAGGGGTCGGCTACCTTTCAGTAAGGTTTGGGTTGAACTTTCGGCTCTGCGGCTGCTCCCAGGCAGGGAAAGCGACATGGTGATGCTTGCACAGCCTATCCCAGCCAAATTGCGCTGGGTGGGTAAATGTGCTCCTCTCCCGCACACCTCTCCAGCATTCCCAGAGCCCTTCCCAACTCCGGCAGCATCAAAGCGACAGTTCTCAAGACATAGCTGTGGAAAAACTAAGGAACGCACTAGAAAGCTGGTACCACAGCAGGACCAGTCACCCAGTGGCATGAAGGACAGCCAAACTCATCTCCTGCTGTACCCAGTTCGAAGCCAGGGCATGAACTCCAATCCCACAGACCCCTACTGGCATCTCAGTGGCTGTGACCACTGGAAACTGGCTCTTCTCAAGCTTTGATCAAATCTTTCCAGACTAACACACTCTTAAGCAAAATGCCTATGTTCTCCAAGGATAATCACAGTTGCCAGACACGCAATCTACTGGGGAGGAGCTCGTGGACGAGCGAGAAATAGGACTCCTAACCAGCTCACCTTCTGATGCTGAAACAGGGCAGTAAGCATGCAGCTCTTAGTGACACAGTCAGCTCTAGTCATTCTCATCTGCCTTGATTAGTAAAACTGTTATTAGCATCACACATCCCAGGATTATCTAATACTTGACCAATAGCAATGTTTTTTTCCTTTATTTATTACAGCCTTTGTTCTAGGCTGCAGGGCACTCTCAGGTAGCCTTGGTGCATGGGACTCTGCTGGCATTTTGAAGGGTTTGTTTGTAGGGCCAAAAGGACAATTGTATGCTAAAGGAAAGAAACAGAAGCCAAAGTTCTGGTGGCTTCACAAACCATTTTCCCTTCTGCAGTGAGTGTTTCCCTCCACTATTCCCATTCAACATCATAACTGCATATCAGTAATAATAATTACAGAAACAACTTAAAACTTACCAAGAAATAGCAAAGGAGCTTACTCAAGCCTAGCCTGCAATTAGTGTGCAGCATGACTTCATACAGACCGGAGATCTGCACTATGTACATGCTTGTCATGTGCATGGAAACAGAAGTCATATGGACAGACTGCTATTGCTCTTAATCTCAGCTTCACACTGACCTACGGAAGGAGATACCATTTAGTCCCGCTCTACAAGCTGCAGTCCATCTCTACAGGTGGGCACAGGCTGATGCAGACACAAAATACCGCATCACAAAATCCTCCGGCAACAGCTGTGAAGTATTTTTGGCTTCCTGATGTAAGTTTTGCCCACCTGGAGAACACTCTGCAGTGAAGTGGAGTCAAAGCAAGAAGCAACCAGATCGTATTTGACTTGACCTGCAGCACCCTGGCTCTCTGCCAGGGTCACGATGCTCTGGGGAAGACGTTGTATTCTCCTTTAACTCTTCAGCTTAATGTTCAGTAAATACAATTGCATATAAACGTGGGTAAAACACAATTCTTATTGCCTTAAGAAAAAAAAAATCATAAGAAACAAGCAAAAGAGCTCAAGTTAAGGAGTGCACGAGTATTACTTGTCTTAATCTCTTCCTGCACACATGAGCAAATGGTAACAAACTCATCAGGAAGTTGCGATTGGCTCATTAATCTTATGGTCCATCTGTTATCTAGTTTCCTTCAGTATACTTTGATAACTTGCTACTTCAAGATCAAGGTTTAATTTTAACTCCTTGTTAAAGTTCTAGAAATTTTGACATCCCTACCCAGGGACTAACAACTTTTACAATCGTAATTAAATCATTCCCTAGTAACAATGCAATTCAGTACCTGTAAATAGTGTTTATCCAAGCTTAAAAATTACTTCAGGTACTACCTAAAACTCATAGGAATAATCCTATGTATTGTAAACATCTCGCCTTTCAGTTACAACTCAGTACTCAAAATTATTTATGTTGCTTCACTGACACGTGACTGCTTCCTATACTGCACTCAGAGACAGTTAAAGAGGTGAGATACTACCTTTTAAAGCTGTATATGCCAAGCAAAAAGGTCTTAGCACTTGCTAGTGCAAAATTAAATGCTTTAAAAGACAAGTTTCAACCCTGATGTAAGACATAACAGCTTTCGGAGAGCAGCCAGCTTAATTCTTTACTGGGTTGCACCTGGCAGGGTCATGCACACCTGTGTAAAATGCTACCATTCAGGTTTGCACAATTTCACACCCACACAGGAAAATGCCTACCAGAAAGAACATCGTACCGGAGAGATCGCTCCCGGTTTTAACTACATTAAAGCACGCTGAAGGCAAGATGGCATTTAATTGACAGTATTAACAAAAATTACTGCTCTGCAACTTGACAAGTAAATATAAGAAATGGGAAACAGAGAGAAGGATGTTGAAGTTAATAAGCTTTTACAGATTTAATCTGTGTAAAATTAGTCAAATCTATTTAACAACTAATACGCAAATTAAAAAATATCCAGACCATGCTAATGTGTTTACTAAAAGGACTTCAGAAAACAATCAAAATGGTTAGAAGAAAAAGGGCCAGTTTTGAAGAGTCTCTGGAACGTGGATTTAAATGCAAAACAGGAACAGAGAACTCTGTTCCAGTACCCAGTGGGATGACTCAGGTGTATAAGCATTACTGATGAGACAGTTCATGTCCATACACTTACTCATCTGCATAAGTGTTTGGGGTCATAATTGCAGTGATGTACCTGCAAGTCACCTGGGAAGCACCAAGGCTTACACGCCAACTGCTCCTACTCATCCCTTGCCGACACTTCCTACAATTCTCACAAGAGGCAGTGACCAATGTTACAACTAATCACTTTTTTTTTTTTTCCCCAGCAGGAGAAAATCGACATTTATAAACAGAGTATCACAAGCCTGAGAGCTCACACGAAAACCTTCAGGCCAGCACGCGAGCTGAGGGACTGTCCCAGGTAATTCCCGGCAGCTCAGCTCTCCAGAGGAGACCTCTCAGGGAGCAAAGGCAGCCAGCTGCCCTGTCCTATTTTGCTGTTGTCAATCCAAGGAACATTTGGAGTTTACCAATAGATTGCTGTCCTTGCCTCTGAAAAGTGAGCACAAGAAATTATATTTCAAATCAAAATGAAAAACCTACACAGCCAAATAATTATAAGCTACATTACGTTAAACGTTGAGGATTCACCAATTTTCCCTTCATTCCATTCACTTGCCTATACATACTTTTGATTTGGGGATGGAAAAAGGGCATTATGAAGTATTTCAGGGTGGAGGTGTTGCAGATCATCTACAAATCCCTTGTGGTGTCTTGTATCGTGCCAGCAGTTCATGGACCTTGGGTTAGTATGATTACAAAAAAACCCTTATGATTACAAAAAACCCCGTGACAGCCTTGCTGGATTTATCAAGACATATTAAATTATCAGGGCAAGATGCTGTTCCCTGTCATCATGTGATCCTGGCTGCACGCTATGGGAGATGCTAACAAAGCAAGTCAAAAGGGAGGGGAGAGGAGAAAGGGAACAGAAGATGACCGCTTGCTCACTCCCCACTAAACTCACCCCAGTTGTAATTTTTAGACATTAACTGAAAAGAAGAGCAACCGCTCTTAGCCTCTGTCTACATGCACAGAAATAACATCAGTTTACATCAGTCTACTTAAAAAACTCGCTGATTTCCCACTCCATTGCACTCATCAACTCACAGGTACAGGCGTTCACAAAACACGTGCCTATCCAGCAGGGTTAAGAAACTTTTCCCTCACCAAAGACCAAACAAGCATTTCAGGCCACAGATTGCATCTGTCCTAAAAATCAGCACTGCAGGATGGATGAAGCGAAAGAAACAGTGGGCGCCTGGACATGCATGCATCCACAACGGAGGCAATATTATTACAGATATTTCAGTAACGTAAATAAGGCCACCACCTTTGCAACAGAGCAGTCCAATCCCATGTGTAGCCAGACCCAGCGCGAGTGGGACGCCAGGCTCCCAAGAGGATAGGGCCTCTTCCAACAGCAAAGAGGAAACACCCCCAGCAAACCAAACATGAAGAAAACCCTCAAAACCACAGCTCTCTATCCTGAGCTCCCTCCTTTTCCCTGGCCCACAGGGGTCCGTTCTGTATTTAAAACTGCTTTACCACAAATCCCCAGTGCAGTTTCTCTCCAGCAGCACGACTAGCCTGGGAAGCTGGGTACGCACCATGCGGCAAAGCCCCGTGAACTCTGCTCTGGCCATGCTGTCAGGAGCAATACCTGAGCTAACGTGTTTGAGGCTAGCTTGGATTCCTCTGCCCAACACAAACAGTGACTGTCTGAGAGAGACCATCTCTACTGCATGAGCTTTGAGCCTATCCATAGGATACTTAAGTAGACCATAAGAAGAAAAAAAAATAATAGTACCAATACACCTATTAATCAATCCTGCAATGGGTATGTCCCTGTAATCACCCCAGAGGTGTAGCATCACACCTCAGCCATAGACACTGGCTGAGAACAGAACGCACCAGCATTCTCCCCAACGATACAATCGAGATGCCTATCTGTTCTCTACGGTGTCAGCTCTTTCCTCCACGTCTGATTTTATTGTGGTGGTTACCTGACCACATGTGCTGAACTTCCTGCACTCAAAAAGTTAATACCTATCTTAAACCTCGGAAATTCTCAGCTCTTCTGCACCTTCTTTACTCAGAAGAAATACCCTTTTTTTTTTTTTCCTATCTTTTTTAACCTAACACTTAGAAGCAAACTACTGTCTGGATCAATACAGTCACTCCCTCCTCCTTTACAGTACTGGAAGCAAAGGCACAACTTCAGAGCCTGTACTATTCCTTTCACTTACCCTTAGGAATAAGACATAAATGAGGTCCTCTAGGCCGGATAAAAGTGACATCTACTTGGAAATAACCCAGAATTATCTGTAAGTGAAATTGTGTTCAACCAGCACAGTGGTGTACATAATGGACACAAGACTAGTCCTGCCATTCTGTTAAGAAGTCAAAAGAAATTCACATGCACACATCAAACAATTGTGCAAGCATGTGTAGATCTGAGCAGAAATACATCCAACCCCAGGTACGCAAGTATGTCTCTGTGCACTAAGAAAAAGAAGGAAGATGCATGACAGTGTGAGTCTGCAGGTGTACTTTGCTGGTTATGTATTACAAGTCCTCTCCCTGCTAGTCTACAAAGAGGAGAGGTTCACAGCCTTTAGCTACAGGGTCTTGACCCTCAAGCTACAACAGCTGAGGCTTTTTATTCTTAGGGTCCCAAAATGCATCAGCTGAAATAGCAGTCTAAGCAAATCTAAAGCACAGGGGCACAGATGCATGGATGTATACCTGCGTAAAAGGCAGGCACACACACCAGGCTGCGTGCATCTGCAGCACAGGCATGCAAGGACAAGCCCCAGCTCTACAAGTACCCCTCGAGCGCCTTCATTCATTCAGAGGGGAGCCCAGCTTCAGCTTCTTCCTTGAGCTCTCTACTCACCCAGCCCTCGAAGCTGTCGTTGGGGCCTGTGGAGCGCAAGAGGTCCTGGAAGTGCAAGGTGCAGTTGGCCACAAAGTCATCGTAGCCGATGGGAGTGTCGTGGAAGACGGACAGCTCGATCTGATGGCCGTCGGTAACCGTGGCGGAGAACTCCTCGTTGTAGGTGGGTTTGTTGGTCTTCTGCTTGGTGCTGGTCTGCCCAACCCGCACCTGGTCCACGCTGACGGTGACATAAGGGTCCAAGAGCTGGTAGCCCTTGCGGAAGAGCGAGTGCCGGAGGGACCAGCGGGTGGGCTGCAGGCCCACCGCCTCCCCAATCCGCACCTTCAGGTACCCGTTGAACTTCATGGCTCCGGACATGGCCTCCCTCCGGGGCGCCCGGCAGCCCGGAGGAGAGTCGGACCCCTCTCCCGCGGAGCCGGGCCGGCAGCCAGCCCCGCCGCGCCTCCTCAAGGGGCCGGGCGGCGGCGGCGCGCCCGCCCCCGGGCCATGCCGGGGCCCCGGAACCGCCGCTCCCCCCCCAGCCCCCGCCGCGCACCGCCCACCTCCCGCGGCAGCGGGCAGCCGCTCCGCCGCCCAGCCCGGGCCTCTGCTGCTGAGGGGGAGCGGCGCGGCGCGGCTCGGCTCAGCCCGGCGCGGCGGGGAACACCTGGGGCGTGGGACGGCGCCGGGCGGGGAGGAGCCGCGAACCAGCGGCGCGAGGGCGGGCCTGGGGTGGGGAGCGGGCGGGACGTCTCGGTCCGGCCCGGCCCGGCCCGATCGCGGCGGTGCCAGGCGGCGCCCCGCGCCGTTAGCACAGGTGCGGCCGGCAGCAGCCGGGAGCCCCAGAGCGAGGGGGAGCCCCAGAGCGAGGGGGAGCCGCCGGCCGGGCCGCGAGAAGCGCGGCGGGGACAGCAACGGCAGCGCCGGGCTCCCTGCGCGGGGGGACCGAGCGCCTCTCCCCGCAAATGCAGGGCGCGGCCCCCCGCGGGTCTCCCAAACACCCCCCGGCTGCCGCAGCCCCTTCCCGCCCCGCTTCACATCGGTGTCGGTGTCACAGCCGCCCGGGGAGAGGAGCGAAGCAGCGCAGCGTTATCTCGGCTACTTTGTACCTTGTCTTTCGCAGCAGGCGTTGCACAGCGTCGCAGTGCTGGAGCTGCGCGTTGGACTCAGAACGTGTACAGAGAATATAAAGATGTGTTGATTTTGCTATCGAAAAGTTTATTGTTACAACTCTGCCGCTTGGGATTAATTGCATACGATTAACGTTCTTGGCACTCAGTGTGCAGGGTTTGTTTGGGGTGGATTTCTTTTGGTTTTTCATGGCACTTAATAAAGTCAGAATTTAAATACTTCTAATTACTTTCCAAAGTTCACAGTGAAATGGTGTGGGCTGGGTCAGGCAACAGTGAAATCCTGCTTTCCTGCTTATATTCTTTGGCCAACGTTGTCTGCATTAGGTTGCAAGCCCCGCAGCAGAAGATCTGGTCAGTTGAAGGTCCCCCACCACTGCCGCACAGTGCCAAGGCTGGCTGACAGCATGCAGCCTCTTGTGTGTGTGTGTTTATTTTGTTCTTTTCTTTTACTTTTCCAACCTCTTCCTCTCCCCTCAGCCCTTCATCTTTCACATTCTATCCATTCCCTAGCAGACTGCCTCTGGTTTCCCACCCCTCTTCCTCCTTGCCCTCCTTCCCACTCCCTTTTCTCCGTCCAGATGCACCACATTTTGCAGGAGCACCAAGCCAAGGCTCCTTCCAGCCTCAGACAGAGCAAGGCTCCTATTGCCTCCTCTGGAGAGAGCAGGTGGAACAGGTTCAGTAATGTGATTCCTCACGTGGAAGCAACAGTTCTGCCAGAAAAACTCGTAGACCCTTAAATCAGACTTTTGACAAGTCTCCTTGCAAGGCCTTAAAGTTCCTCAATTTATCACTATTAGCTGAAGATAAAAAGTGTTTAAGAATTTTTGAGCTTGGATAGGACAGGTCATCCTGGGGAGGAACACAGACTTAATCTTAGAAATTGCCAGTGTTCCTTCTGAAATGCATTTTAGCATTAGCTATGATCATTCTGGGTAGTTTTCTTTTCCCTACAGATATCCTGGTTTTAATCTTCATACCTTCTTGGATTCCTCCATGCCTCAGCAGCGAGCGGGTCAGAAATAAACATTTCTTTTATCAGCTGTATATCTGCTATCACTTTAATTTCTTGATTCAACACTGTTCTCTCATGACACCATAAAATAAAAAGAGCCCTTCATTTACCTTTTCAAGAGCATCGTTATTTGTCATTTTGCACTTTCATCACTTCTATCCTTCCTAATCATGAGCCGTCCCTTGGAGTCCACGTCAGGGCAGAACCCATTCTGACCATCATGGGCAATGCACAGTTTTTAGAAGATTTCACCGGGACTCTCTGTAATCACTACAGACGACTCCTAAAGGCAGCCTGAACTTTAAAGCACCCAGCATGAATGTCCACAAGATGAGGCTGAAGGCTTTATACAGGCTGGAGCACTCACTCTCTAAACTCCAAATCATCAAATGTAGATTCTACTTTGCTTAGAGGCTTTCAAAGAGTTCAGTGCAATAGCAATGAAGAATGTTGATTTAAAAAGAACGAATTTTGGTTTAGTGCAGCACGCCCAGTTTGCCTGTAAGTTTTTTGGTCTGGATCTATTTGCCTTATGGAAATTAAAACCTCTGTAGGCTCCCCCAACAGTGCAGATAAACCCTTTTGAGAAGGCTGAATATCAACTTGCATTCACAAGAACTCTTGGAGATAGTAGACTATAGTTAATAGATAAACATGAATTACAATCGCAAACTGCTATAATACTGTCGAAATTTTTCTTTTCCTCAGTTTTCTGAACAGGCAGAGATAAAAGCCTTCCCAAGCAACTTGTTAGCAGTAATGACGGGCTCACATATTTACTGGCACAAACAGGGAGACCAGAATGTGCTAAAGGTTCAGACGGTGCCATTTCCTCTCCTTAATCACACAAGGTGAAGTACTTTGTGCACTGGAGTTTCATAGATAATAGCAATAGGAAAGGGAACTTAAATGAACTTTTTCTGTACAGTGGTTCTTTGGATTCTCATGTGATAATATGATTCCTGCATTTAGGCCTTTAAAAAAAACAGCAAGTATTACAAAACTTATAGAAAATACAGGTGAGCTATAGTGATAAATATTCCCTATGAGCAGCAATACCTGTTGCTAGCCAGTTTTCCATTGGAAGAAAAAAATCAATCCTGTGGGCTCCGATGATGTGAATCTAATTAATTTTGTTTATCCACTTGAACCAGTCTGGAACAGATGATCTCAAACACATCCCTATTCTGAACTCCCAGCCAAAGCCCAAATGTCCGGTTCTCAAAGAGAACTGACTAGTGACATAAAGTCAGAACATACCCTCCCTACTCTCCAGACATCCAAGCAGCAGAAAAACATCCCCAGTTCAGTAGTTCCTTCGAAGAATCAAAACATCCCTGCACACAATGACCTTGCAAGGCTGAATGCAGCAGCACCATCTGGTGATGGCTGCATTGAACCTCCTTGCACAGCTGTCGGTGCCAGGCAGGTCTGCAGGAGCATGGCTGCTCTTCCCCAGCAGGAGCTCCGAGACCAGGCTCCAGACTTGGCAAGTTGATTCATTTTGTGCCCTCAAGTGTTCAGGGAGGCTGAGCTCTTCCTAGAGCTTCCTGCCAAGCTGCATGGTTTCCTGAGCCATCAGCGGATGACACACAGTTGTTCAAGAAACCAACTGAGAAGAATGAACAGATCTCTTGACGTTGTGCCTGAGCAGCACCATAGCAGATGGCACGTGGTGGCAATAAATACAAAATAAAGCACACTAGGCAATCTAATCAGAATAATAGGTAAATTACAGGGTAAACAAACAGGTAATAGGCAATCTTACTAACCTTCTACCACTCTAGGAGAAGATTTTAATGTAGTGGTGGAGAACCTCCTGGAAAAAACAGCTTAGTGCTCACCAACTATCAAACAGACTAATAGACTAGTAGTAATTATTAGAAACAGAACTGAGAACAAAGTCAAAATCATCACTCAGCCACTGTATACATGATACACCCATACCATTTATATTGTGTGCAAGTCTACTTCTTCCTCCATCTCAAAAAATGCAGAGTGGAACTAGAAAAGGCACAGAAAAAAATGACGAAGGTGATCAAAGGCATGAAAGAGGGTTGCAAAGGGAGAAAGAGAGAGACTGCCTAGCTTAAGATTTCTGGGTCTGGGAAAGACTGACTGAAGGGGAAAATGTGAGGGAGATCTGTACAATCATAAAACATATGAGCTGGATGAATGGGAAAAGAATTTTCATTGTTTTCCAGACAAGACCTAAGGGGCGCTCACTGAAATTATGAGGTAGCAGGTTTAAAACATGCAGAAGCAGACACCTTTTCACAGAATGCATAGATACAATATAGAATTCATTGCCAAAAATGGATGCCAGAAATACAAATAGCCTCATAAAGGGCTATATAGTTATGGAGGATGGACTTACTAGTGGCTACTGACCATGAGATAAACCCTGGCCCAGAAACTTCTTAAACCACAAATTGTCAGCTGAGAGGATTCAACAGAGGAAGGACCACTCTGCGCTTCTCTTATTTCTTACCCTTTCTGCTTAAGCATCTTATGTCTTACTCTGAAGTCTCAGTTACTGGCCACTCTTTGGAACACTATGGCTGAGGTACGATGAATCTAGGAGGGACCCAGTGTGCCTATTATGTTCCTCTGGGTTGTAATTTCCATATCTAAGTAGGAAAACTCAGGAGTGACACCTCTTTAGAGTGGCCTAGGCACCATTCCCTGCAGGTGGGTGAATGGCCAAAGATGGGAACAACTCTCTGAGTTTACTCTTGCCTTCTTCTTTCAGGTCACAGTAACCTTAAGGATAAGTTTATGCAAGTTCCCTTTTATGGTTTTGGGAGTCTGTCTGGAAAACTTGCAATTCGGCTCCACAAGGAAAGACAAAGAGCTTGGCTAAGCCCTGTTGTAAGTTTATGATTTAAGCCTGGCCTCATCTCACACTACAGCTAAACACAAATTAGAGTCCATTCATACTGCACGTAAAAACCTCCACTTCTTTTTCCTACCAAAGTGTGCATTATTCCCTTCACCAGGAACCTATAATTCTGCAATAATTTAGTATCGTCCCCATTTGGCAAGTTAAGGGCAAATGCTTAAATTGCTCCACTTTAATTTTCTACCAAACACTGGTTACATTCAGAAGTGAGTCTGTAAAGCGATGGAAAAACTTTGGCTTTCACAACTACTATTGCAAAAATGCTACTGACATTTCTTGTAAATGGAACTGCAGTTAAATACACTTTAAAAAATCAAAAATTAAAAGAGCTGTAGAGGCTAGTGAAGCAGGAACTAACTCTATTTGGTTCCTCTATTTATACAACTTCCCTTTTATAGTTCTTTCTATAAGAGTGCTTGTTAAACCTCTAAATAATGACAGCTGCTAAAAACTGTATATCCCATGTGTGGAATCATTTGTGGGCGGGGGCGGGCAGGGGGAGATGAAATTCCTCTCTAATGATAATAATTATGGGATCAATCCAAAACTCACTGAAGTCAAAAGCAAAGCTGCCACTGATTTAAACTATACGAGAATCAGCCCTGGTTTGTATGTCTGCTGTTGCTCCTGATTTATTCCAGTGCAAACTAGAAAAAGAGATTTAGCCTAATATCAGCTTTTCTTAGTTACCATGCATACTTGTTTTCCATGACTAAATTGGCGCTCACTCGATCCTTATTATTTTTTATTTTTTGGAAAACACCAGGTCATTTTATAAAGTGCTGGTATTATAAACTGCAGAATATAGTTTATAAGAGCACTAACTCCTACAAGCCAACCATTAATACAACTAATGGCCTGTTTGTTGTATTAAACTGCTCTCATTTGTCTGGGTCCATTAACAAATGCAGTGGTCATTAACTGTTAACAGCAACTCAGTTATTAGATTTTATTACTTGTACAGGAAACACAGGAGAACAAACTGATTGTTTTGGTTTACTGGGGTTTATTTCTTTCCCAGAAGTCTTGCCCTATTATTTATAATTTAGCTCCTCGCTTATTCCCAAATGTGACCGACACACTCAGAAATGGGTTCAAGCCCATCCATGTAGACACTCAGTTCACATGCCAGCCCCTCCTGCCAGCTCCACCTAGCCAAACAAAGCTCTCCTTTGAAAAAAGAGAGCTCCAAGGTACCAGGCATCTAGAGTGGCCTCTGCTTTTCTGATTTTTCTGTATCTTTTTGTTGGGCAGCAGCTTCCATCCACATATATAATGGGATTTAAGTAAAATACGTTAATGTGTATCTAGGAGGCTGTAAAATCTTCTGCTTCATTCATGGTTCTCTCCCTCTAATTCACCGAAATCCAACATTTAAGTTTAAAAATATCTTTTACTTCCTCTTTGTTGGGACTGATGCATCAAGTAAGGGTGATCTCTTTCTGTCTTGCATAGACATTTAGTCAAGATAATTGTAGAGGTCTCTTCTGGCCTTGTGGCTTACAAATACTGTAAACTGTTTACAAATACTGTAAACTGAGTACTGTGTCCAGCTCTGGAACCCTCAGCACAAGAAGGACAGGGACCCATTGGAGCAGGTCCAGAGGAGGGCCACGAGATGATCCGAGGGCTGGAGCACCTCTCCTACGAAGACAGGCTGAGAGCGCTGGGAGTGTTCAGCCTGGAGAAGAGAAGGCTCCAGGGAGACCTTATAGCGGCCTTCCAGTACCTGAAGGGGGCCTAGAAGAAAGCTGGGGAGGGGCTGTTTGCAAGGGCATGTAGCAATAGGATGAGGGGCAATGGCTTTAAACTAGAGCAGGGCAGGTTTAGATTAGACATTAGGAAGAAGTTCTTCGCAATGAGGGTGGTGAGGCACTGGAACAGGTTGCCCAGAGGGGTGGTGGAAGCCCCATCCCTGGAGACATTCAAGGCCAGTCTTGATGAGGCTCTGAGCAACCTGATCTAGTTAAAGATGTCCCTGCTGACTGCAGGGGGGTTGGACTAGATGACCTTTAAAGATCCCTTTCAACCCAACACATTCTATGATGCTATGATTCTATGACATAAGCTTAGGGCCACAATTTTGCAGACGCTTGTATGTGAGGAATATTACCCAGAAAGAGCTTCCACATTCTGAATGCTGAAGACCCTGATGCGCTCTTTACTTGCTCTGCTTTCTTCACCCCGATTCAGTTCAAAGCAATGGAGAAACAATACTAGTGAGAAATTTTCATGAAGGACTGGCAATGGCTTGTCACAAGAGTGGCTTTCATCAAGCACTCTGAGCAGTTTTCTTCAACCTGCAGTGCCATGATACACAAATGAGGGAGGAGACACAGAAATGTGTTGTTAGTGCTCTTTGGAAACAGGATCTTCTGGACCTCCAGCAATCAGTGTTAGACCTGACTGGGGTTGCAAGACAATATCAGTACTTCAGAGGTGGAGATATGTGAAGTGACTGTGGTTTACCCTCTGTGGGGATGGGTATATTTAATGAGATTGAAATAACTCAGTTTCTGAGCTATTGGTCTTTTTCTACTGCGCTGCAGTTATTAACAGTACTTATAGGTTCTTATCTCCTACAAAGGCACAAGGGTACACCTGGTATAAATGATCCTACCTGTTCACTAAAGCTTGGGTCAATCAGAAAGAAAGCTTGGGTCAAACAGTGCATCAGTGGCACACGTGACACCAACTGGTGCTTAACTGTCTGAAGAAAGGCCACACTGCCCCAAATAAAGTGATTCACAATGCAGTATCTGAAAACATTGCATTGGAGATGCCCCACCAATCCTCTTCTCATTTGCCTTGTGAAATAGGGTCTTATCATGCTTTGCTTACACACAAAATGGTCAGAGGATGGTCAAGTTGGCCAAATTACATCAGCCCAGTGCTGTCTGCAAACCCATTTGGAGCTATGGCCAGCCAATGGATCCAACACAGCATCGAGAGGAAAAGGGTGAGAGATTTTGCTAAGAACAGGCTCAAGACACTACTAGTTTGTACGACCAGCACAGGTGATTAGAAAGTGCATCTATTATCTCTGGGCCAGAGGTTAAAGCCTCTTCTGTATGCCCATGCCTGTGTCTCACATGGCATGTGCACGGGGATGTGTAGTGTTGTGGTGCTGGGGACTGAAAGATATGAATCAGCTTATCTGCTTCTGCCTATAAAAGAGGCACTTCTGGTACAACTTCCCTCATATCAGCTTCTGATAACAACTTCCTTCCTACCTTCTTTCCCAAGCTAGCACGTGCTAACATATTGTGCAACAAAACCAGTTGGACAAGAAATTTAGAAGTATTTAAGAAGCCCAAGGATGTGCACATTATGGCATTAAGCTGATGTCAGCGGAGCCTTGCTAGGAATGGCCCCAGATCGTTGGGTACGTACGCATTCTCCTTACCTTGCAGTAACAAGGCAGAATAAAAAGAGCATCTTTGCCTCTTACAGCTCCTGGTAAAGCTCAGAACTTAGTAAATCCCAGGATTCTCCATGAACAGCAGGACTGTTCAAACACAGAGGAGACCCCACAGTCCTTGTTTTACATACAGAAAGTAGGCGCTAGAGCTGTGATCTAGATCCTGTTATGAAAAGGCTGAGCACCCCGTTCCCTGCTCTTACATGAGATACTGTGCCTGTGTACCAACCTCCCTCTCCTGTTTCCTCTCCTTCTTCCTTAAGATCCTCTTGCAGAAATGTGTCTTTCTAACAAAGTCACTGTGCACTTCGTGCAGCATGTTATTCCTTCTTTTTGCTTTCACTGGATCATTTTTCTTTTTCCAAGGATCTGGGTGTCAGCTCAGCAACGGAAGAGATCCTGACACAGCAGCTGAAGAGCACATTATGTTTTGCCAGTGCACCCAGGCACAGCAGACTGACAGGGTGATCCTTCCATTTGTGAGATACCTTTGTTTATACTCGTCATACTACGCTGGTCAGGAGCTGCTGCCTAAGCCAAGCTGGTGAGCCCTAGATGCATGCGGTAAGAGCTTCCCATTCCGCTTATTTTAAAAGAAAGTGAATTAGGAAATTATGTTAAGATTCGGAGGGAAGAGTCAGGCCAGGGCTTGTCACTGCAACAGTACGTAGCTCTATTTGAGATCAAGAAGACTTAGCCCCAGTGTTCCCAATCGGAGAAGAAAGATTTTAGTGTGGACAAGCACTCAGCTTTCAAACCTGTGGTTCCCTTGAGTCTGCAGCACACACCCGGTCAGGAACAGATGTGCATCTCTGATGTAAAAGATGCCAAGTTATCCTGGAAAAAAGATAGTTCCAGGAAGCAGGTACCTGCCACAGCCAAATAAAGCTTGCGTGCTTTTGGATCAACAGGACAGACTGCAAGCTGCACTAGACCTTGCGCAGGTGCTGACAGGATGTCTCTGTGAGAGGAATTCTGCTGGCTATGGAGAGCTGGGGGCTGCATTGCTGAGGGGATTCAGAGAAGTTTGGCAGGCAGCTCCAAGAGCTGCCATGCTCTGGTCCTGAGGAGGCAAAGCAACACCCCTGTTTCTGGCATTGAGTGAGGAATAATCTCTGTGAGAAACCAGCATGAACTGTGTCCGCGTGCCTGGTCCTCATGGGAGAGCCTGAAACTGAAATAGGTGAAACAGCAAATGATGGAGAGCCTGGTAAACAAAACCACTGCAGTGGTTGCCAGAGATCTGTTTAAGAACCAGCACTCCAAATGTTCTCCAGAAATGTTTATCTAATATGAATATTATTCCTAAAGAAGTAGGATGTTCTTTTCCTGAGTAGTTTAACTTTGCATTTTATTTAAGCATCCTTCAAAAGACTGAACTATGACCTGTGCTAAAACACTAGTAGATATTGTTTAACAGTAAGTAGGCTAAAGAGGAGAGAAAAAAAAACACTATTAAGATTATGGCACTATTATAGCTACATGTTGCAGACTCATTATATTAGCTAATAATACGTTACTGAGTTGACTCCTTTAACACTGACAAAGGATCAGCAAGCTCTCAAAGTTCTTTTTTTGGCCAAGACTTAGCTTGATCTTTCAGTTTCCTGCCATGTCTCTCATTAAATTCCTTTTTCTCATTAAAAAAAAAAAGTCCCATCTGCCGAGAACTGCACATTCTTGTCTTCATCTCAAGTGTTGAACTCTGTTCCACTGAAATGCAGAAGCTCACCAATAATTTCTATTTATGTGTACATTTTCTAGTAACCACAAGAGCTATTATCTTTAATACCTACAGAGCAGATGGAAGTTGAAAAGCCATCAGGAAAGGGTTAGAATGAATGGAGTTAAAAGTATACTGAGGTGAGTGTACTGTAGAGAATATAATGATGATGAAGAATGCTCAAGGAGAGAAGGGAACAATTACCTGGACTAGGTGACTAGAAGAAAAAGAAACACATAGGAGGTATTGGGCATTATTAACCGTTAAAGTCTACATAAGGAATATCGATTTTTATTCTCCAGTCCATTACAAAGAATTCTCCTCTTGGTTCAGAACCAAACCCCAAAACATCCCCCAGCATACAAGTACGGTGCTGTGGCAGGCCTGCACTCTGGGATATGCTGTGCCTCAGATGTATCTCTATGTTTCTGCTTTAATCATTACTGATAGGAAGGAAATATGCTGTGTATCTTTAAAAATCTCAGTAAATCATAAGAACTCTGTGATATCAAGATGCCATCCCAAGTACTCATTGAGACAAACTGTTAGGTTCCTAATTACTTAAAACAACACCTCCATTGATGCATACCTAGGAGTAAAAGTTACCTGCATGTCCCCATCCCTGCTCCATGGTGGATACTCTCCCCTTCTTTTGAATTAGAGTATAGGCCCAGCCACTAAATACCAGCGTAGGCTCGAGTGCTGTCCTCTCTCACATATCACACTGAGAAATTCAGAGATGCTGTGAAGAAACAGGGAGAAACAATAGTCAGGACCTCTCTGTCCATGCCATTTCTGCTTGGAAGCCTCAAAATGTGCACACGGGCAAAAAACTGTACACATATGGATGCTCTTGCTGAGCTGCAACTCGCTCTGAATAATAAGCAGGGAAAATACAGGAGTTTCTCAGGATTGCTCTAAAACTTCAAGGCCTTGCTCCAAAATCTTAGAACTTATAAAAATTTAGAAACCAGAAGGTATAGCCACACCGACAAGAGAAAGCAACCCCTTGTACACAGTGCTGCGTCAGATGGAAACTCTTAAGCGCAGAGCTATCAAAACTGAGTTTTCTTCTCTTATCAAAGACCTCTAGATGGAGCTACCCCTTTTGTTTTCAAACCAAGCAACAGCTAGTGAAGTGCTGCCAGCCCTAAGGCAAGGCAAGAGAAGTATAATGCTATGTAAGGGAAGGAAGCTTAGGCATTTGCAGCATGGGAGCATGCTTTTGCATGCATGTTGTGCTGTCATTATATATTCTAAACTTTTTCATAATCATTCGAGAAAAGAGCTGTGTTGCCGATGCCCTTGTATTGCTTAAAAAAGTCAGCTCTTCCAGAAGAGTAACGTTTGGGAGTGAAAAGAGAGTCAAACTAGTCTACAGACTGCTGAGATCTGAATGTAAACAACATGCCAGATCCCCCACTGGACAGAAATCAGCCAGACTAATTTATCTCAGTGGTGTGGCACTGAGGTACAGAAGCCTGAAAGCTGAGCTCAGTGATGGTCTAGGTCCCTTTGCAGAGGGAAAGACTGCAAAAATTGGGATACCAAAGAACTCCTTTGCCTCCCATGACGGGGGAAATTCATTTTTGGAAGGCCTACCCCTTCCACAGACAGCGGCAGCAATTTTCCCACTAGGGCCAGCCAGTCTGAAGATAACTGACTGTGCAAGTGTCACGTTCAGCCTGCATGATCCCATCAGCCTGGAGAACAAGCCTTGAGGGTCCCACCATGCCAGCGCTACGGGCAGACAGGAGGAAATACTGACAAAGTTGTGTCCCTCTTTGCACTGCACTATTCCCACCAGGCCTGAGAACTGCAAAGCTCTTATTTTGGAAGGATTAAGGCAGCACATGTCTGCCTTTAGACATCACTCCCAAACCCGCCTACACTCCGTCACCCTTGCACAGGGTGAAGAGCACAGATGCGCAGGGGCCAGAGTCAGCATTTCATTTCCCCTAATTTCTCATCAGCCCTAAAAAAGCTCCTGGGGAAGGCAGGGCATCCCTGACCTCCCTCAGCAGCCGCTGCGTTTCACTGCTGCCGGTGCCTGTTCCGCTAGAGGGTACCCTCACCTCGCAGTGGTGCCATGCAGGGAGCTCTGCTGAGTGCTTCTCCTCGTGAAACCTGATGGCCAGGCCCAGGAAAGTAAAAATCAAACTTTACAGAAAAGCATGCTGTAATTTTATGATGCACTTTAATTTGATTCTGTTTAGTTAGAGCAGCCCCCTGGGCAGGCTGGGACCGCACCGTGCAGTATACGGCTGTGCTTTCAACTAACAGCTCCAGCCTCTTCCAGGGACATAAATGTTAAAGCCTCCTGTGCAATCAAAGCCAAAAATGACTCTGGGGAGTAAATGAAAAAAAAAAACAAAAACAGGAGGCCCGCAGGAGCTGACATTTAAAATACATATTCAATCTTATTAAAGAGATAAGAGCAAAAATGTTCAGACTTCTAATACTATTCGCATTATAGCAGTGCCTGAGGGGAGTCAAATAGGCGCAGGACTGACCTGTGCTGGGAACTGGACAAACACCGAGTAAGAAGAACACAGCTTGTCCCACATAACTTGCAATTAAAACAGATGAGGCATAAGCAAAGAAGGAAAACAGACCAAAGAGGGAAAATGTGGTGGCCCGAGACTACTCTGCAGATGGGACAGAGCCAGGAGTAGGACTTAGGTCACCCAGTTTCCCTACCAGGGCCCTCCTTCTTGGCTCGCACTATCTCAAATGCTGTATGTTCACAGCATGCCCTTGTTTCACTGTGGTTTGTTTTTTCCAGTAGGTTACAAACATGGACGCACAACTCCTCTGCAAGCTAGGTCCCCTGCAGTCCAGTTTCAGCTAAACTAAAGCAGGTCACAGGAAAGACCTAGCATGAGTAAACATTAACCTAAACTGTGACCTAGTGAAAAGAATGAAAATATTTGGAAATGCCACCTATTTTCCTGTTGATGGAAAATACACCCAGCACTTCAAGCTCTGCTTGTTCCAATACCTCCCATATCCCTGGAGACTGGTGGCTAAGTCTACACCTGCCATATTCTAAGGGGAGATCAGAAGGACTCAGGAAGCAGTTTGGCTCACATAACTGCCTATGCTAACAGTGTATTTTTCATCCAGATTAGGGGTATTGTCCTGAAATTCGGGCATCTCCATCTCACTTCCGTGAGAAATGACAAATCTTGGCTACAGTGAGCAAACTCCCTACCCTCATTCTGCTACATATTGGTGCAAGACCTGGTGTGCTTTCTACTAAACTGGGATCTTTCAACAGCCTCAAACCAATGAAAACGGCCGTTTATGCGAATATTTGGAGTTGCTGTTGCTGATGTGAGGGCATCAAATTATGAAGGAAATGTTAAGATGCGTAACAGCCTGAGGTCCCTCACAGCAAACACACTAGAAGAATCATTAACTGGTAGGGCAGAAGAGAATTGTTGAGCAAAATGGATTGAAACATCCCACTGAAACAAAGCCCTCTAATGGGAAAGGTGCTTGTTTTCACCCGTCTCCCAGAGGGAAAGTCGGGTCAGCCCAGGATGGGATTTTGGTCAGTGTTAGAGACGGGTCAGCGGACAAGGCACTCGCATGGGATGTGGCACACCAGGTGTAAATCCTAGGTTTCCAAAAGGACTTGAACTTGGGTCTTCAACATCTCTAGGGATTGCCCTAACCACAGGGCTATTTGCTATTTTGGTACCAGCTCTCTTACTCACGCAGCATTTTGGTAGTAAAAGGAGAAAAGGGAAAAACCCTGAGTTAATAACAGAAAAACGTTTTCTACAGAGGGCTGAAAAAGTATTTGCTTCCCGATACTTAGCAGCTACCTTACATGCCTGAAAGCATCCCTGATATCTAAAGAGCAAGTGGATAGAAGGGATTTTTGTGAGCTGAGCACTACTGGACTTCATTTGAGAGCCAGGAAAACCTGTTTGCAGGTACTTACATCTGTCCTTACTGCAGAAATTACTGAAACCCCACCGACATTGCTGGGGAACTTTCCCGTCTGAAAAAAAGATATAGGGATCTGTCCTGCAACATTAAATGTGACTGGTACAAAATGTGTCCAGATAAAGTTGGGGGTTCATTTTTCATTCAAACTTTTTTTTTTTTTTTTGGGGGGGGAGTGGGTGGGAGGAATAAACTATGACAGATTTCTCACATAAAATTATATTATGTGGTTTTGGCTAATATGAACATTTCTGATGTATGTGTCTATACAGCTCCGCCTGTAAAACGTTTTAGGAGCCGTGTGCACAAGATGTGTTCTGATGTAAGTGGATTATACACGAACAAGCAGTGCAATGAATGCACACTCACATGCTCCCCAAAACCCCTGTGAGTTGGTAGATATCAAAACCAGAACCTGAAATTCCCTTTTGGAAGCCTTACATACGTGCTTGGAGCTTTCTCCCTGCGTTCGATCAACTGATTTACAAAATGAATAGCAGATGAATGGCTGTCATTTCCCTGCTGATTTTGACAGTGGCTGCACCCTTGTGGCAATCCATGTTTTTTAATGGAAAACACCATGTATTTCAACTGGATTGCTTAGCTATATTTTGGCATTCTGTTTATGACAGAGAATTATTTGTTATTGAATCCTTAGTGGTCCACAGCATCAGCTTCGTTCTAACTACCAAGGCAGCCAAGCAATAGTTTTCTCCATTTACAGATATTTGTAGGACTATAACCAGAAAGCAAGCCATGAGTGACTAGGCCAGTAAACAGTGCAGTTTGCTGACTAGTGTTTGTTTTATAACCTTTGGCACATCTTGATATGTACATAATAATAGTTCTTAACCCATAAATAATATTTTACAGAGGTCACACTATAGTTATTTAAGTTCAGGGGTTTATTTCCCAGAACACTAAGTAGCTGTGAATGAATTATGTTTAGTCTGATCTGCCACAGAAGGGTCATAAACTTATAAGTTGTAGCAAACCATGGAATATTACTCCTGTATGTCAGGCAAACTGTAAATGTAAAAGAATAATGCTTGATAAGGGGAAAGTCTTTTTATTTTGTTAAAGTAATGTATGTTCCTAGGGAAAGGCTATAAAAATTCATGTTAACTTAAGTGACAATTTGGGCAATCTCTCCACATACAGCTTGTGAATTCTGCTTGCTACAGGGGACTCTCTCTGCGTGTCTGAGAGGCTACAAAATCCATTCTGAGCAGGCAATCTTTTTCTCTCTTGGCTCCCTTTGGCTTACAGCGTCCCAGAATCCACAGGAGGTGATGAAAGAAACTTTTGTGCCTTTGCATAGGGCTCATAAAAAAAGGAGTCTCTAAATGTTGCCAATAGCCTGTTCAACTGCAATAGCCGTGGACAAAGAGAAGGCTACTACCTTATTTATTAAGGCTGATGAACACATAAGGGACAGGGAGGGAAGAGAACTAAGCTGCTGATCATCAGGCAGGGACTTTGATCACTTCAGAGACTGCTCGGGCCACCTGACAAGGGAGGGTATAGCAGAAAGCACTGGCATGGAATTGAAAATGAAGAGACCAAAGGGACTGTATGTTCAGGGAAAGGCGCCATGTGCAGGAAACAGGAGATGGGGGAATGCTTTTATAACAGAAGGATATTTGTTAATTTCAAGACCATCTGAGATAAAGTAATCCAGCCAAAAAGGAGCGGAAAAGGCTCTCAAGTCCTGAAGACAAGACATAGACAGTTAAGAGAGAAAGAGCCAGACCTGCAAGAACTTTGCCTTGATCCCAAAGAGCACACAAACCCAAGGAAAGCAGGGAAATGCATCTGAGTCTGTACGTTTCCTGGTGTTGATTATGGTGATGACTTGAAAGCAGTAACTGAATTTAGAACCTGCTGCAAAACCTGAGTTTCTGTGTGCTTCCACCATCCCTTGTCACCAAAGCAGTGAACTGCGAGGTTAGAGCCCTAGCAAAGGGCAGTTTTAGGCAAGGAGGAAGAAAAACACTGGTCTTGAGGCTGTTCAGCTGCTGTACCAGTAACTCCTATTTCAAGGAAGAGGTAACGGATCCTATGCTGGGGTTACGCCCAGGATGGAGCTCCCACTGACAAGAGGATGCGGGAAAGCCAGCTCGCTGCATACAGGCCCACGCTCACGGCCCCAGCAGCAGCTGGCACTCTTGAGTCCATGCCACCCTTCCCGTCCCCTGTCTTGCCTGTGGCCGGTACAGCACTGTGCTATCCCCAGCTTTTTGTTACCAGACGAACTGGAGAAAGCCGAGGGCTCTTGAAAATCTGAAGTTTCGTAAGTGACCTTTAAGGGATGCCTTACTGAGGCAGCGACAACTTCCCAAAACAGAAATAAGGTATGAACTAAGAAGATCAATAATGAAGATCAGATCATTCTGGTTCTCCAAAATTTTCCGACTCCAACCAACTACTTTGCTCCCACTGTCTGCAGGGGGCCTTGCTGTGAAATTCCAACCAGCCTGGAGACTTTTAAGAAGAGGAGATAAATAAAAATAAAGCAAAAAGTCACCAGCTGCATTTTTCAAGTTTGCACTCGTAGTGCTGGATGCCTAAATCCAGGATTAGCTGTTGTGAGAGTGCTGTGGCATGGTGAGACAGGACCTAGTTCACCACCCAGCTGAGCCCTCCTGTTATTTGCAAGTTGTGTTAATGTTCTGGCACTTCCTTCTATACAAAATCAGTCCTGCCTAAATGAATACTTGCATACCGGTGGGGGAGATTTTTAAAGTAAAAATATGACAGTGAATTGTTGAGTTGCCACTGAAAGCCAGCAGGAGATGCATGCCTGACTTGTTCATTTGCCTTGAAAGACTCCAATGAATATTACTTTGAAATTCATTAACTACTAAAAAGAAAAGAAAATATGGGTGATTTTTCTTGACTTTAAGAAATTTAAGAACAAATTATTTCTTCTGTGCGTAACCTTTGAGGGAACTCTGTGGAACTCATAAAAACAAGTCTTTAAAACAAAATAAAAACGCTCTTAAGTGTTCTGAACGCAGCGCAAGTATTCCAATTCATAGGCATTTTCTTATGATGCTGAAAATTCAAATTGAATAGTAATTTCTGGGGTTGAGGGTCTAAGACGAAGGGTTTCTGTGAGCTGCGTAACTTGTGAAACCTGGTTTCCTGTGGCTGTGTCTCATCTTAGATCATCCTGTGTCTAATATAGCATGAACTCCAGCAGAGGCTTCTCCTCCTCTTGGGGTCATCAGTATGACTCTCTCTCATGTATTTTCCATTTCTATTAATACAGCAGAGGCCGTGCTGCAGCCTTTCTCTCGGCGGGGGGGAGAGGGGGCATTAATTTGCATCTTTCCCTTTTACAGAGACACCTACAGGTTTTTATGAATCTGCATTTTTTTATGAATTTTTTAAGAATCCTCTGTGAATCCTTACTTTGAATCTTCTTCCTTTTTGTCTGATCTGGTTGAAATTCACTAAAAATTTCAAAACTTTTCTTGGGTAAATGGAAGCCAAAAACACATGCATTGGAAAAATATGATGCATTAAGTCATTTTATTTGTTTCCTTATTCCTAGCCATAAGGATAATTTCAGATATATTTTATGACTGAGTTTATTTATTGTGAAATTTCAATTCAAAATAATGGGAAAATAAAATAAATTGGCTAACCATAACATCTCCTATGCTCAGAGAGTCTGAGGAACAGGGACCTTGGGCTCCCTGGTGATCCAAACAAATGACATGTCACAAAGCTCCTAGCTGTGCTCTATGACCATCCACTTCAGAGATACCAGCATGAGGTCATGTTGTATTTTTTATTATCTGTATTTTAATTCAAGTATTTGAGATTACAGAAAATAACATCACTGTTATATAAAGCATAACAATCGCTCAGTTCTTTACTTGCCATCCTCAGCCACCAGACAACAGTGGGATATAAAAAGGTCCATAGATATTTCCTAGGTAGTGAAACTTCAAAAAACAATGTAGTATTACGATTATCGGTTTTCAAGGCCACTTTATACATACATACCATTGCTCTCAACTGGACAGAAGATACATAGCGACATTCCTATATTGCTAGGGCTTATACAGCAAATAGGACTGTGATTTTAATGTGTGAAGGTCTCACACGTGATTTCTGAGTGCAATACATTTTGTTTCATTCTGGTAAAGAGGACATTTACAAAACAAGGCATTTTAAAACCTGACATAATTGTCTGATCAGAAGGAAACATCAGCTCATTACTTACTCAATACATTGTATTTATTCAATGTTTTGAATAAACAGATGATGCCCTGAAGGATGCTATTGTGCCAAGCAATGTGCAAGTAAAGAATGAAAAATGGTGGTCTTCTCCCAAGAGGTCTCATGCCCGTGCCTAGTTCTGTTAAACATATGGGAAGTTGGGTATCTGGGCCCATAGGCACATTTGTGACCATCAGTTCTCTGCTGCCTACACCTGCCTGTTATAAACACAGCAACTCTGTGTTGTTCACAGGAGACATCACTTTAAGCTGCAGTTTTCCATGCCTGCACTTTTTTGTGAAGCAAAAACCTCCACTGGTGTCACTAGAATTTCTAAGGGAAGCTTAGTCAAGCAACAATAGTTGTTGGTTGGCTAAATAAAACTGGAAGTATCCTTTTGAAAATCCTAGCCCTGGAATTTTAAATGCACCAGAAATACAAAATGAGACTCCTTCTGCTGCTATTACAAAATACAATATACGATAATTCATTTAAGACTCTGTGTTTATCCTTTCTAGACATGAATCATTTCCTAGCACCACAAAGCATCACTCAAGCACCATTCTTTGCTCCCTGTAATTTACAGCGTAGTCAACCCTGACTAATCATCCTAATTATGTCCGGTAATTAGGAGTGCAGCACCTCTACTCCCCCTACACGCAAGATTAGCAATACTTTGAACATATCATGTTTTCTTCCCAGCTTTCAAAAGTGGCATTTCTAAATTACTGAGATCATTATTTATTAATTTTAAATAGTGCCTAAAAATTCCAAATACTATTTTTCAAAGAGAACACAGATAGACAGAGATGTAAACGCCCTGTAGATGAAAGGCCCAGAGACACAGTCAAGTTACCGCAGTTTAAATTACCACAGGTCATCGAAACTGTAGTTACTGAGCATGTGCATATTCTTAATCTGTTGCAGATAAGACATAAAATGCGCTAACTCAAACCTCTCTTATAGTGATGTAACCAAATGTATTTCACCTTGATTTTGTTGCACGGCCCCAGTGAAGAAGTACTGCTTAGCTGTGGTGTTAAGCCAGGGTAACTCATTAGGGCACCTGAGCCCCATGGGACCCAGGCAAGGGTGCAGTCATCCCTGCGGACCATAGGTACATGGGGTATGGCAAAGCACAAGGACCAACACATGTGTTTCCTAGTGCCCTCTGCAAAAAGGGCAGATTAATAGAGAATTAACATGTATTGACTTGTCTTGTGGTGCTTATAAAATGTGTTTTGCATTATGTTTTTGTAACAGTTGGCTAGCAAGCCTTGACCTGCAAGGGTTAGGACGAATACCTGCACAGCTGGAGCCCGTGGTAGCCAATCACAGTCCCGCTCTCATCATTTCCCGGGTTTATAAATGTAAATATTGGAGGTCTTGTTTAAACCTTCAGAACCTAAACATGTCATCACTATTAATAACATATGTTATAAGACACCACATGCTGGCAAAATAATCTGCAGTAAATGACACCAAAAATATTGAAAAGCTTAGCATAAAATTGAAACTCGTTAATGGTACACTGTGCAGTTTGGCATACAACTAGAGGCAAGAATTCCACACAATGGGACTGTGTGAGTGCTAACGGCAGGCTCCCACAAGATAAAATAAACTTGTTTTATGGACATGAGGAATTGATTTTTAATGAGATTCTGCTCGGCCGTAACATCATCCTGGGAGGCTGAGCTGGTTTTCCCCTTGCCGCTGGTGCAAAATTATAGTTTGCAGAATAAAGATGCATTTAAATTAGGCCTATGGATTTGCACCTTCCTCATATTAAGTGAAAAGTAGGTGTTATCCCAGGTCTGAGTATAAAATGGTTGTTAAAATGCCTACAAAGAAGATCTCTTTCCTGCGTTACCTATCTGTACCTTCTGGGATCAGGAGGTCAGCCTACATGCAGAACACACACTCCTCGAGTTCTTTAGGAGATAAATTATCTTGCAAGCTTATTTCCTGAGGACAAAAGATTAGTAAAAAACCCGATAAATCTCTCTCTTTAGAGAAGCTGAGTACAGGCATTTGAATTTATCTTTTCATGTCCAGGTTTCAATTGCCTCTTAAGAAAACGTTAAAATGTAAAGAGATTATCAAACTTGCAGTTTGCTGTCAAAGCACTGACACATTCAGTCACAGCAAGAAAGGTCTGTCCCTTTGCTGCCTATTCACATTTGATTATCTTTCTTATTCGTTCCATCAATTAAAACCAATACTAAACCTCCTCTTTTAACCCCAGTAAGAAAACCAGAGTCAAGCAGATGGAAAGTGCCTTGTAACCCACAGCACTTGGGAAAAAACAGAATACAAAAGCAAGAATAACTATCAAGCCTCTTCAGCTTTAAACTCAAAACATTTTCTTTACAAAGAAATCACAGTTTTGCTTCCCAAATCAATGTCATTTGGCCCTGAACGAGCTGAGCTGTACAGTGTTGTTGCTTTTCTTTCCTCTCTGCTGTTATGGTTTGCACTGTTTGCATGCAATCATTGGCTTTTAATTGCCTTCTATTGCCTATTTCATTTGTCAATAAATAGAAAGTGCAGACCTATCACCAAAGGCTTTACATCTGTTTCTCATACATCTTAGCCACCCATGGTGCCTTAAGCTAAAGCTATCCCCTACTGCTAACCAGGCTACCAGTTTATTAGGGTTTTTTTTCCTGCCCTTTTAAAAAGATGAAAGTTCCTAAAAGCTTTTTTTGTGCAAGTGATGGTTGAAGTTAATGAAGTAAGCATCTGTTAGGTGAGAGAAGGTCACCCTGGGGTTGGGCACCTCCCAGTGGTGGAACTGGCATTAACCCAGCGATTAGTATGTGATGACAACACCTTAAAGATAATTAGTTGACAATGAGTTGAGAGCCTGTTAACCCCTTTAACACCTTATAGTTTATGATTATAATGAAACACTTTGGGACAAAACAAAATATATCTAGTTTTCCTTGAGTGATTTACCATTTTTTCAGTGTTTAGCTTATCATTTTTGTGACCTTCTTCCAAAGAAAGAAACAGCTGCCAGCAGCCCAGAACATGGTTCTTTATCTTCATCAACCAGTGCTGAAATTTTCTGTCCATTTTTCTCCACTAGCTATAAGGTTAAAGACTCTTTGGCCTGAGCTAGAAGCCATCGCTGGGGTAGACACATGAGAACAGATATATGTAAATTAATGGTATTTCTCATGTGACTGAAAGCTGAAATGTCAAGCTAAGTTTTTTTCAGGTGGTTTTTCACATTGATGTGGACGTGCAATTTTAATGGAGGCCATTGGATTTGACTCACCTGAGTATTACAGCTGGGCTCACTCAGGCTTTCCCTAGAAACAGGGGCTACTTGGCAGAACAAGAGAGAGGCTTTTATAAACACAGTGCTAAGAAGGGCAGGATCAGGCCACATCTCTGTTTGAGTGAAGCAAACAGGAAACAGCATTGATTGTGGGTGTGGGGGGACAACGAAGAGGAGGAAGCAAATGGAGAACAACTGGCAGTCTGCTGTGATTTATATACACTGGCATTTCCATCTTCATTCATTCACTCACTCAACGTGTTTAATCGTGACATGAGAGCTCAAATGAATTATGACTGGCAGTAGCTCAAGAAATTTGGCAATAATAATGTAAAACAAATCTGTGCACAACATTCAAGAAAAGCCTGTCTTGAGATTATAAATAAAATTCCATTTAATTAAAAAAGATTCATTTCTTGCTTCCCTCTTCCTTTGCACTTTATAGTTCAATGTGATAAAGGCAGTATGGCTGAGAAAATTTTATGACAACGGGTCCTTGCGCCATTTTTTGACACAGACCCATAATGAGGACTGGTCTTGCTTTCATTAGGTTTAGTATAGGACTTCTATTGATTTCAGCAGGAACAGGCTTTATGTTTGATATGTACCCAAATACGTGGCTATCATCTAAGCTATTCCGTAAACTTTCTGAAAAGTGTCCATCGTTAGCAGTTACCAGGGTGCGAGGATGCACAATAGTTCCGCACAATTCTCATTTCTCCTGTGCCTCCCATTTCAGTCATTTAAAGTGTTTTAAAAACATCAGTAAATTAAGTTCCATTGTGGCAAACCTTCCCTGGAGAGAGTTTTATTCCCAGGTGACAGGCAAGGCAAGACTTGCAAAGGATCCCCACAGCAGTTACAATCCAGACCTCCTGGCTCCCAGCCTTGTGCTTTACTGCTAATTAAATACATCTAGGTTAATGTAGAAAATGTAGAGAGTTTTGTTATGCTTTTTAGAGTTAAAGGCGATATATGGATTCAGCACTGTATCGAATGTCCATAAACTCAGAAATAAAGTATTTCCAGCAATTTCTAAGTCCCTTATTAACTAGCTTGTACTACTGGGTAGACCAAGCTTAAGGCAAACTTGCTATCATTTATCTTAATAGAATTCTAGGTATAGAAAGATTGTTCTTCTCCAAAAGTGAGGACTGTACTATCCAAAACTGACTCATCTCTCTGATGTTATGACCATCAGTTCTTCTAGCAGTGCAAAGAACTCGTAATTAACTTCATCTTAGACACAGTTACCGAACATAATTTGCTATTGTAGGTAGATAGGTCATAAAATCAGAATTCCTTAATTCAAACAATCTTTGATTGTTTGAGTCTTGATTATTAAATGTTATTCAGGGTTGATTAATCAATCCACTCCATGATACAGCAGAAAAATATGCTTAAAATGCCTTACAGAATCAGATTTTCTTGCCTGAGGGGTACTGGTCTCATATGGGTCTTTAGATTTACTGGTCCCTCTTCCTGCAACCCTTAAATGCATGATTAGTTGCAATATTAAGTACAGAATTATTTCTCTGACTATGAATTTTAAAAATACGGCTCATAATTAATGATGGAATTAAAAGGACAACTTTATGGGCTGAAACACCAGCTAGTATAAAAAGGCCTGGCTCCACTGATTTCAGCAGAGCTACAGAAATTTATGCCAGCTGAGGATCTGTCCTCATCTCTGCAAAATCTTTTTTAGCCAGTTATTTCCTTTTCTGTTTTTAAACTACTTTAGAACATCGCTCTGGGGAACCCAACTGAAATATCTGCTTATAATGGGATTCTGTGTCAAGCTGCACAATTCTGTTGCATTCAGCTCTTACCTGCCCTTCTTGTTATCTCATCAAAAATGATGAAAACTTATGATTTCAGTATACATGAATCCAGAAAACACGTAACTTGGACAGGTATGTTGGAAACTGGAGCTATGTAAAAGTCTTAAGAATAGCTGGATGTGGAATAAGTGGAATTATCAAGGGCATCAAGGAATGGTTCTCTTTTTTTTGTACAATTCACAATTTCTTTCAAAGATGCTTACAGCACTGTTGCCACCACCCTGCTCTGCTGTGGGGGTCAATACAGCTCACTTTCCAGCTGCATTTTACATTATCCCAGCAAAATGGGAAAAGCTGGTTTCATTTTGTTGATCATAAAGCATTTCCTTAAGAATTTTGAAGCCATATAATAAGGTGTCCAGGCATTTTCAGCTCTCAATGAGAAAAAAATTGTCAATATACAAGGATTTGCATATTCGGTATTTCACCTCACCATCTAATCTCACAAATAGGCCAAACCAAAGCATATAGGGTCTATAGGTCAGGTATTTTGATGTAGCAACAGTATATTACCCATGTCTCATAACCAGGAAAGAACAGTATGAACTGGACATTTTGACAGACATCATTATTACGACTTAGTTTCACAATGTTGTTCTACAGAGGTGCGACCACAGCCAAAATGCAAAGCCATGCAATGGCTAATCTCATCAGCAGCTTCTGTGACAGCATTCTTACCAACCAGCAAAGCTCTCCCAGACTGGAGAGAAGCAGGAACAGGATGGACGTGCACATCCTGTTTTCTGTCATGAAACCCACTCGACTGGCTGCTCAGCAAAATGGTCGCTGCTTAAGCCAGTGCCTTAACTGGAAGAGGTTACCAGCACTAAGTCATTTGAAAAAAGAAGATCTCTGATGAGCAGCACTGCAGATGGAGAAACTTTCCATTGGTATAGAACTAAATAAATATTCCTCTCTCAACGTCAGCAAAATGCCTCTGCCAGCACAGCCAAGAAAAAGAAGGAAACCAGCGTGGGAGCCAGCACACAACCTTGTTTCAGGCTGCTTGAGACAGGAACGGAGTCTGATACGTTGCCATTTTCCATACGCTGGCCATCACAGAAAAATAAAGTGACAGAAATAAACTTTGTGGGACTTCAAAAAGATGAACAACATTTTCCAGACCCCCTCGTGATTTTACAGTGTTAAAAGCTATTGCTAGATCAACCAACAAATTTGCTCCCAAGACCTCTCCCTGAAGTTGACAGAGATCCTATCTATAGAACATGACCGGACCTAAATCCACTAAAACTTAGGGAAATGTTGAGACCGTGTGAGGATCTTTCCAGTAACAGAGACTAGGAAAATGCCAGGAGAATTGTCATAGACTGCTTTGTCACCTTTATGTTTAGAGAAGTTTATACAAGTTGCAGGCCTGTGTCATTGGCTTTTGCTTTCAGATAGCGCTGAAGATTTAAGCAAGCTTCCTTCTAGAAGGGTAATCACATGCCCCCAAAGGTCACTTGTCCTTATGTTTATTTAATAGCAGCCAATGTTTGTCATGTCCCATACCACATAGTTTTCTGTGGCCTGTTTTTCAGGCCAGCAACATCACTGCAACTCCACCATTTCTTATTAGTACTGCTGCTGGTCTGCCCATGCATGCCAGCTTTGAGACATTTCCCTCTTTATACAGCAGCTGATACCTGTTCTGAAGGCTCTTCCAGTATCCACAGCTCACAGGCACACTCAGTAGCAAGTAACACCAATCCTGTCATTTTCTCTGAACCAAGCTGTCTAATTTATTCTAAATTATAACGGTAAGTGACTTAAGACCCATAATAAAGAGGCATCAAACCTTAACAATCCTCTTTTCATATCAAAGTTTCCATGGATAAAGAGTCTCCTCCTGCCCAGGTCAGACTAACTTTTTATAGTTTGAATTTAAGGGCAGGAAGAGACTTACGCAGCGTGTTGCCTGATGGGAGACCTTGGCCATTTGACAGACCCGTCTAAGGGCCACCCAGCATGGGAGACTGGAAGTTATATAAAAAATCTCTTGCCAGCTCTTTTAGGGAAGGACAGATACTGACTTCATTTTCTAAAGGAGAAGGGAATTTATCGTAGAATTAGAAGGCTCTGAGCAAAGAGCATGTGAGAGGGGTGAGGAAACTTAAAAAAGCAAATACGCAAGAAATGGGTGGGTTTTCTTAAAATCTCTGTATTTCTCTCAGAAGCTGATGTAGATTAGTACCATTATTAATTATCAAAATTAGAAAACTTTATTCATCAACTGTGTTTCAGCTACTATGTGCCTCTGAAAATATGACCTCTAAGACTAGAGAACATAAAAGCTTGGAGCTCTGCAGAGGATATTTGTACTAGCTGCAGTGTCTCTGAGGCTTTGTAGAGGTTTCAAGTGGACAGTAATTCAAGTGGTTCATTTTTGCAAAAGAGAACAGAGAAGGGGCACCTTAGGAAGCATGCCAGATAGAGGAGGACTGAGGTGATGTTATGCCCAATCCATGCCAAGGGAAGATTAAGGATAAGCAGGCCTTGTGTGGTGAGACCCACACATAGGAGCCAGTTGTGTGTCCAGCTGGAGAAACGCTACCGGGGCCATGTGATACACAATGTTCAGTTTTTGTTAACATCTGTGTGGTCTAATTTTCTATTACTGTCAGCAAGTTATTTCTAGGGGTGCCAGGTTATTTTGTCCATAAACATTGTCCCCATCACACATTTCTAATTTTAACCCTATTTGTCTCCAGTTGATTTACATTTGGCCAGAAGCAAATTACCTATTGGAAGCATTTATTGAAAATTAATTAGGTGGCTAAAATACCTCCAGCAGATTCTGTTAACGGTGTCTGTTCCTTGTGGCTCTCCAGAATTCAGCATTTTCCAGTTAAAACACCTAGCAATTAAAAAAAAATCCATAAAGTAAATGATATAATTAGTTCCAGAATGGAACTTAGTTTCTTTGAAATCAGATGCTTTCTTCTAAGGCTACAGTGCCATACAATAGCAAGGGGTTTATAGTGCCAGGGGACTTTAGATACAGGAGGCAGTAAGCACTTAAAATAGCTAAGTCACTGCATGAAGCAAAATGAAGGTGTCTTTGCTAGCTTAAAATCAGCCAGGCATATAGGATAACTGTGCAAATACCAAAGTGGGAAACAGGAGAGAAGGTGTATGAAGCGAGATTAAAAGGAACAATACAGGATTAAATCAGAGGCAATCACAGCACCCAAGAACATGTGAAAACACACTGCATCTCTCTAAAGAAAAGCCAGGATGTTAACATGATTTACTGCAAATAGTTCCACAACATTAAAATGAGTTTTTATTTTCTGTGTGTGCTGCTTCAAAGAACAACTCTGTGGGCTCATAAAAATGCAGAGAACAAATAGGGGCCTCTAAGACCAATTTATATGCCATGCCCACTGTGCACTGAGACACATATAATCTGTAAAATGTCAGCTTCAAAGTTCCACAGAGATTGGTGTTAACCCTGACCCCCGACCTTGCCGACTCTAGCTGGGCCCTCATGCTCTCTTGCCCAGCTGTTTTAGATAAATGTGCTCCATTTTTAAAGAGATTGTCTCAGAGTTTTACGTGAATAGTAGTAATATTATTAACTCTTGCTGAAAAAACCACCTTAACCGAGAGTCTTTACAGATGGGCCAATCAAAGTCTTACCCCATGCAGAGAGTGGTGGGTTAATAAATATGTCATTGGACTGAAAATATTTAAACAACACCGGGAGAAAAGAGCAAGGCATACGACAAAAGGAAAGCATATTAGTACTGTTTCCTGTCAAAATACACAGAGGAAGCACTTTACTTTGACCATTTTCCCCATAAAGAGACACGGTAGGCCAAAACAAACAAAGCTAAGGAATCTGGTTTATCCCACTGTTGGATACCGAGGACTATCAACTTAAATGAAGTAAGGTTGAGTGACCAAAACCAGGTTTTCCTTGACAAGACTGTTAATTGAACATATCAGCAAAGGTAATCACACAAACTGTGGCCCCATTGATCAAGATTTCCATTTTATAAGGGCTTGTATATGTTTTTCATGTTTTACTTTATGTATCTCTCCAAAGGTAGGAGGGGGATTAGCCACTCGTGGTCTGTTGGGAGTCCAAAAGTATGATGTAGCCTGCTGGTTTGGCAAACCATGGACAAAGTCTAAATCATCCTCTTGGAAGGAAAATGTCGAAGTTCAAGGGCAGACAGTATATTTTAGACAACAAAGAAGCAGCTGGTGTCCACTCATAATAAATAAAAATAAGTTGGGGTCAGAAATACAAGTCAACTGGCTCCCCACTCACTGAACATACGCCAAAGACAACTGGAGTCAAAGGGAAAGCTCGGAATGATTTCATGACGTTTTGACTCAGACCCACTGAATCCAGAGCTACTTTTCATGTAGATGGGGTAAGAATATATGCACGGATTTCCTCAGGACTTGGGTCTGTCACTTCGGCATTGCGTTCAGAAATCACCCACCCTTCTTTTTTTGCTACTGATAAGTTCAAAAGCCTTCTGAATAGACAAAAGAATAAAATGTAACTCCTTAGGAGCCACAACAAACACAAAAATACTGCATGTAGGTTAAAAAAAAGACAAGAGTTCGAAATAGTCCTGTTCTTTAGTAAACAAAAAAGTATTTCAATTCAAGCCACTTTTAAAATATTGCAGCCAAATTGTTTTCACACTATTTACTTTCAGGGACCACAGTACAACCCAATCGTGTCACTGTGCTTCTAAACCCTCATTATAGTCTTTCTGGGTTAGCAGATAACCATAGTGTTGAGAAATCAAACACATAACTGTCAGAACATGGAAAGTTAGAACAGAAAGCTCAACTTTTGCTCTTTCCTTCAGTGCTTCATGACTCAAAGAAAAGAAAACCTCCCTATCATTACCCGTTGTTTGGTTGTTACTGTAATAAAGACAAGAATCTTACTCGCTCACAATCATAGTACCCTGCCTGCAAAATTGACTCAGTTTTAAGCATCAAAATGAGACTGACAAGGAAGGGGAGTTTAAAGAATAATTCGCGACCATCCAAGCCTTAGTGTATTTAAACATTTGCTATCTCAGCTATCTTTACCTTGAAGTTTGAAATTTTCCAAATTCTTTGACAATGCCAATAAAGTAGGTTTGAAAGTTATTTTCCATATTATTGGATTCATGTTTTCTAAATAGAGCATAACCTCCCACTAGAAAATGCAAAAACCACACACATGTGCGAGAAGTTGACAGACACAACAAATGAAAAAGGAGAAAAACAAACAGATGCTTCAATAGATATAATAAATAAAAAATACAAACATTAAATATAATAAACAAAAACCTATAATTAATATTTATTATGCATTTATACAATATATAATTTCATATGTAATATAAAAATCTAAAATATTTTCCAACAGAGGAAACATTAGAAAGTCTGAGGACAGGACATACAGAAATCCTTTACAAAAGACTAACGTGTAGCTGCTTTGCTTTTGTCAGCCTTCTGTAATACATAAATTGGCTCCCTAGAAAATCTGTTTGTTTTTGAAATGTCATCTCCTTAAATGGCATGGGAGAGAAAATGAGTTTAAATTACAGGCAAAACAAGTTTGTGAAGGTAAACATTTTGTTTCCCAAATCCCCCAAATAGGTTAATAGTTTTGAGTTCTGTGAACTTCAGGAGGTTTGCCTTTCCCCCCGTGAAATATTTACTTCCTGTTCCCAGTTGTATCAACAGAAATTCTGTTGACTAACGGGGAAGCAAAAAAGGACATGAACACATCAAGCCACCTAAATATGAAACATGTTTCTCAATGCTTGTTTATGGTAAAAATCCAATTACGGTTCCTCAGGATGTCTGAACAGTACGACAGAGCCCTTGGGAAGTAGCAGGTTGCCTTGATTTCAATTAAAGCTCTTTCGAGGAATAAGCAGCTCTTCATCCTTGAAGCTGATCTATTTTTTTAAACCAAATATTGTTTCTACTAGAACCATGAACCCATCTTTGCCTCCCATTAAGATGCTATGAATTCTATGTGGAAATCCAACAGGAAGCACATCGTGGAACACCAGTAACCCTCTTTGTTTGTAAACCCCCCCACATATTTGCAAATCTTTGTTTGTAAACCCCCCACATATTTGCAAATCTAACCTTACATTTCTTTCTGCACCACCTCTGTACTTTGCACATCTAGTGCAGGGCTTTGTCCTTTACCCCCTGGCACGACTTGCTTGTTGGTAGCACTCCCATGTTACTGGTTCCCTTTTAAAACTCCCTGTGGGGAAAAAAAACCTTCTCTTGCTCACCCTTAATCCGGTCACTGCCTCTCTGGTGTTAATAGAGACATCACAGCCCTGTGGTTACGGTACTGGGCTCATATTTGGCAAACTCAGCCTTACATACTTGCTCTACCAAAGACCTCTTGTGTGGCCTTGGGTGAATCATGAAGGGCTTAATCACGAAGCATCTTTTGGTACCCAACTCACAAACACAGATCTCCAGCACCCAAGATGCAGTGCTACTTGAGCCTATACATCTAGATTACCACCCTCACAGTCTCTTGTTACTGAGCGTGTATACAACCACTCCAACTCCCAACTGTTCAGCCACAGGGAAACGTTTACCAGATCCCACACGGCACAAAACATCAAGAAGAGAGATGTGTGGAAAGGTGTTGCTTTTATATACCCAGTATAGAGAAGGTGGGAACTTTCCCCACAGATGTGCTAAGCTTCACATTTTTTCCTGCCCAGTTCAAGCTTCTCACCTTCCTAGAGATTTTCCTAATTACTGCACTATAGGATATTCAGAGGTAGGACTTTTTCAGTCTCTCCTGTTTGTACAAAATAATTAAATGCTTATTGGAGCAACTGCTGTTGCCCGAGTGATTGTGCTAACCCCAAAGGTAGAATAATTCACCCTCTGACCCTTCACGCATCTAAGCATTTAGAAAAATTACTTCTTGTAACATTATGGAACTGCAGTTTTCAACAGTTTTCAATTCACAAGCCCCCTAATTTTTTTTTCCAAAAGAGGTATGTATCCTTGTATAGAGAATTTAAACCAACAGACAATGGGCTTGCTTCTGTTACTCGTTTTTCATGGACCTCTTAGAGTATTCCCTAAGACTCCCAGAGGTACACAGACCACAAGCTGAAAAACACTGTTGCTGCAAAGGAAAAAAAGCACAGGTTTAATAACACTGGCTCGTTCTCCTGAGGCCTTAAGACTGCTGCCCTCATAATGCATGTTCTGCAGACCTTGGCTCTCAGAAGATGGAATACGAGACAGCCTAAATGTTCACCTGCCAAGTGAGGAAAATCCTTTTCCTTCCCAATGAGACACAAGTATTGGCACAGGAGGTCACTAAAACCAAGTGTTTGCTGTTGTGGTGATGTGGGTTCGAAAAAGACAGATGTGCGTGAAACAAAATCCTCCGTTCCATAAGATCCCAGCGTACTATAAGGAAGTCATACAGGAACTCTGACACAAGTGGAGACTGTTAAGTTTTGAATTGCAAAAGACATGGTTTGCTCCCCTTCCCCCTCCCTGCAAACAAAAAGCAAGGGAAAGAGACATATACCTACCTGATGTTGGCGAAAAGCACATTTCAGCTAATCTGGAGGCCTTTCTGAGCTGCGGCTTGTGGTAATAATGTCACAACGGCAATACCTGATTGTGAGAATCACCCTAAGATATTCATGACCTATAGGTGCTCAGCCTAAACAGGGTGAAAAAATGCAATAACCAACAAAGTTGCCAACATTCTGACATCTTATTTCTCTAAGGGGTTAGAGTGGATTTTGTACTTTAAGGTCTGTTTAGTAATCACTTTATGTTCCCTTTAATGACTGGAGAGTATGAAGATGAACTAGACTACTTCCACATCTATTTCATCTGAATTGCTTCAGATGTACTCAGTAAGATAAATCGCACACTGTGCGTGCCTCTCTTCTCCATGGACTATAAAGAAATGCAGAATATTAGCACAGCACAGAGGGCTATACTGTAGGCACTTCCATTTGGACAAATGAAACCCACTCCTCACGTTTAACTAGTGCTGGTTCAAACTTTCTGGTGGAATAGCAAAAATGTAAAGTCTTCAGCAAAGAAAACATCCATTTCTGTAATCAACTTTGTAATCACATTTTTATTTTCCTGTTGGGAGCGTGGGATATTTACCCTTGATCAATATTCATTTCTGTACACATGACTCACCAAAATAAGGGCTACAGGACAAGCACCTCAAGGCCCTGTAGGTTGCGATGCGTAGCTGGACTGTGTTCCCTCTGATGGACAGTGGCAGTTTTGGCAACTGGGACAGAAAAATCCAGCTACTACTTATCTGGAGCTGGAACAAACTTCTGTAATCTGGGCTTGCATATGAAGGGGATTGGGATGAAAATGCTGAAGAGCTGTAAACCAGATGGCTGAGGAGCAGAGACTGAGCATATTAAAAAAGAAAGTCTCCTGGAAGCAAGCAGGGAACTGAAGCAGTTCAAGAGTCCAGTGACTGTGGTATAATCGAAATGAAATCCTGCTTCAAATCAATGACTTAAGTCCTTTGCCTTGGGCAAAAATTATAGGCATTTTAATCAATTCCAGTGTATTTCTGCAGCACATAGACTACAGAAGAGTAATTAAGACCGTAACTAAATTTTCAGTAAAAGGCTAAAGCAGGAATATGAGGAATAATGTAGGTATTGCTGGACATTGCATTGCTGTGTTTTTCCATTGCACTGGGTATGGTAGGTGTTTGCCAGTTGGCACTAAGCAGAACAGTGGTCAGTTGTCAGATGATTACCAACCATGACATTGTCAGGTTTCCTGATTTCTAACTCCAGAACAACTTGCCCAACAGTAATCACAGTTATACTGCCTATGGAAGGGGAAATCCGTGTGCTCATAGTTTGTAATTTTTTTCTACCTGAAGTAACACTTCTCAAAATACTATTTTGAGCATAAGTCCTTCCTTAGCTACATCCCATAGCATAGTGCAGAGTTAGGAGAATGAAAGCAGTATGCTGATAGTCATAACATGAATATAACGTAAAGTGGGCATGACCAGCTCTTTGCAGGGAGAGCTTGTCTTCCTCTTCTAGGTTTCTGCAGCTTCAACAACGGTAGGAATAAGGATGATAACTGACAGTAACAGGGATAGTGAACAAGAAATAATAGCAGGGACTTCAGATCTTCCTGGCCATTCAAGATGCAAGTCCTGAAACTCCACGGAGGTCCAGAAACATGACATCCAAACCAGAATAGGAGTGTCTTTGTTGCCAGTTGTGGCTCTGAAAAACAATCAATTGGAGCAGAACTGAAGATTACCAGTCCATCACAGCAGAAGAAGGATCCAAGGCTATGTTTCTCAATGCCAAAGAGAAAGAACCACATACAAAACACATCTGAAAGCCACGAAGTTTCTGGCACTTAGAAACCAGGTCTCAAAAGCTCCGTTTCAACAATAACCTGTTTTTTCAGTAGCCAAAGCTCAGGCAGTGATACATTAATAGATTTTTAGGCCATAAGGAATTGTTGTGATAACCAAATCAGATTTCCTGCATAACACAAGCACAGAACTCTTCCCTAACACTCCCAACAATGACATGTAATTCATGCATATCTCAGACGTCATTTCAGTAATGCTACTTTGCCATTTTAAAAAGTGAGAAGGGTGCACAAATCTAATGAAAAGCTAGCTGGACATACAGTAAAACTGTTAAGCGTTCATAGAAACACTACCTCTTCCATGGAACAATAGCCAGTACTGTGATGGATGTTTAAGCATCCTTAGGCAATGCTTTTGGTGTGATTATCTCCTTAGGACTATTATATTCCTTGCCATGACTTCCCCACTGCTATTTTTTACATGGTAATTTGAATGTTTTGTTAAAATTCATTTGAGAGCTTGATGTAGTTGCAAAGCCTCTTTGCTCTGTCTGCCCCCTTCTTTATTCTTGCAAAAAGTATCTCTTTGCGTAAGTTAGAGTTGCTGGAAAAACAAATCTTCATATTTTGACCATTGGTTTTATATTTATTCTTCCTTTGCTAGGTATCAAACCCACCGCTTTTTTTATAGATAATTTTAGCTTTATTTCCTTAAGAAGGAAGGACTGTGCTCTTACAGTGTCTGTAGCTGTAGTTCAGTGCGCATTTACAGGAGGCGCTGCCAGTGTAAAGAAAAAATACTTGCACCCCCTCACCCCACTCCTCCTGGCCACCCGCTTCTGCCTCTGCAGGAAGTGTTTGTGCAGCCTTGCAGCAAATCAGATGAGGGAACGGTGCTGGCTGAAGAAAAGGCAAGCCATGCAGTCTTATTAACCCAAACCTAATATCCAAACCCAATCATTCCCGCATTTTTAAGTGTGATCAGTTCACCACCCAGCTGTGTAAAATGCCTGGGCCAAGAATGCTCAGAGAGGAGCAACGGGCAGCCTGCAGTGAGCAAAGAGGAAGAGGGGTGCTGCATTTTTCAGTGGCCAGCCTAAAAGTTTGCCAAACTACTCCATGTGTGCACGTGTGTGTGTGCACATGTGTTCATTAGTCTTTGCTATTCCCTCCTTCTCCCTCTATAGCACTTAAATCTGTCTTGCAAACCTTACAGCAGAGCTGAAGACTCAAATACATCAAGTTCCTACTTCTCACATAGACATCAGAAAAGGGGAGAGACTGAAGTCAGAAACTCCTCAGAGGAGAAAAACTACAGTCTGAGCTCACCTCTTATCAGCCATCAGAGAATCCACATGTGCAACCACTTCAGAGACACTGATGTTATTAGACACCAAAGCATCCACACTGGAGAGGCACAGGAAGCCTGGCTTCACAAGTTCCACTGCTCACTGAGCAACTTGTTAGATTTACTAGCCTTTATTCAACTGTTTTGGGGTCTCCAAAGAATCTGCAGTGCTGACTGTACAAGAACAACTCACTCTGGCACTGGCAAGTAATTAGAAGGAAAAGAACCAGAACAGCCATTAAAACAGTCAAGGCAACTTTTTGATCCAGGACCCTTGAAAAAAAAGAGAGAAGAAAAAAGATTTAAACTAAGTTTCAGCATGTAGGAGGAAAAACACTTCCCAATCTGCCACACACACCCCCCCTGTCCCCCATCTCAGGTTTGGTCCTAGGGGGCTTGGAAAAATGTTAATACCCTTTTCAGCGTTAGGCAGAGTTTCACCTTTGTGTAACCTTTCAAATTCACAGTAAAGCACGGCCTGTCGTAGGGCTCGATAACCACTTTGCAAGGAGCTTTTCACCCTAAATAGAACTAGTGGCAAGAGTTTATTACCCTTCACAACCATTCTGTGCATCACTGCAGATGCATTCTGTGCATCAGAGCAAATGAAACCCTCTTGGAGGAGGGCTGCAGCTCACACAAAAATTTCACCTTCCCCTTTCTGTAACCATACAATATGAGTTTGACTTAAATAAATAGGGAAAGAGGAAAAGTCTTTCTCCAAAAAATGGGAGAACGCTTACTTTTTATTGCCACTACTACAGGCCACAGCTTCATTCAGTCTAGTTTTCCTTAGACTTGTTTCAGTTTGTCCTGCAGAGGTCGGTCTTGGCTGCAACACTGCAAAGCAGTTAAACTCTTACTTTGCGAACAGCAGGTCTATTCCACTCACCTAAAACACTTCCGGAATTAGAACAATTAGAATTTGGGAAGGTGTCGTTCCCCAAAAAATCTTTGTTGGAGTTTCTCTATACAACACAGATGCATTGTTTTTAGAAGGATTTATGTTATTAAAAAAAAAAAAAGTGATGATGATCCTCCCTAAATTATGTAACCTATCCCAAGAAAAAGCAAACAGCAAAGGATAAATCTTATTTCCCCCAAAACTCTGGTAACTGGAGAATTAACTAGTCACAGTTGATGAGTTTTGTTATAAATATGGTGAATCAAGGGGTTTTATTACCTTTTTCAGCCCAGCATTTGTGCTTGCACTAACCACGGTCTCTAGACATAAGATTGGAAGTAGAGCAAGCCCCTAATGCAATCAGCTTTTCCTCTCTTGCAGTGAACACACACGTTCTCCGCGCTGGGATGCGGCCTTGCTCCTGAAACCGTGACAGAACAGAATCTCAGAGAATACAACATGCTTTTAATCCCACTCTAACTTCACAATTCTCAGATGTCTGACTGTAGACATCTTTTCCTGACATTGCACCTCCTGGATATACTGCACAAAATGGACTGTCATCCTTCAGGAGGAGGAAAAAAACATCCCAGTTCCAAAGCAATGAAACACTGCAATTTTGCTTATTTTACCCTAAACAAGATTTGACGTATCAAGTGCTAAAGCTCCTTGCCTCAGCCCTGTGAGGGGGAGTTCTTATCTCCTCTGTGCCATTGAAACATGAGCTGAGCGGCAGCTCTCTGCTAAGCTGGTTTCGAGGGCAATTTCACTAACATTTTCCAAACGAGTTCAACTTTCCCACCATCTCAGGACCGATCCCCAGCTAGAAGTATTTAATGTGGCAGCTGCTTCCTGAGACATTTGGCCTCCTGAATGCATTCCTTTGGGACTAGGAAAAGGATTTGAAGGCAGTCAGAGGTAGTTCACTTCTCAGCATCTTGTGGTCAGCCTCCTTTCCTCATCTGCAGCCCTGTCAGTAGGGACACTCTGACTAGAAGAGAAATCCCTGTCAGTTTAAGTAACCTGGAAAGAAGCATGGGCTCAGAACAGAGACGGATCTTCAGTTTGCATTTGTGGGGGAGGCAATTAAGTCAGGAAATTCGTTTAAGACCCAATTGCTGTCAGAGAGAGGAACACGTCTTTGCATTTTAATAGGAAGAGTCATGAGTAGGAATGAAGGCAAAAGTTCACCTGAGGAAACAAGGGGTTTGTCTGGAAGTCGACAGGATCCTTTATTTAGACTTTATCCTGCCTTGTACATTCCTATCTATTGCTTCATATTGTCATGTGCTGGTTTGGATGAGCAGCTAATAGCTAGCCTGATTTAACCGACAGCTTGAGATTACCTTCAAACCAAACAATAGAAATTTGTGCTACTGTGGATGTGGATGTAGATGACCTGACTCCTACCTATGCCTTCTATTATCAGGCAGAATTTCCTTACAACCTCTCAATACTTTCCAGGTGAAATCACTGAATCCCTGCTGGGGATTACATACAGGATGGATCACAGAGAAGTAGATTTTTGTCCATAGTTATTACATCTCATTGTTCTTGTCTGGGAAATGTATACTCTCACCTTTATTTGTCACCTTTCCTGCTCTTACACTTGTAAATGCTCCCCACAAGTTAAAAATATTTCTTAAGTGACTAGTCAAATATATAAAACAGATGCACAATTGCATCTTGGGATGAATTAATTCTGTCTGTGTGTGAGCAAGAGAATAAACGTGTGGGTAGATCAGGGAATACATTGGTCTAAGCGCAGCAGCTGATTTTTAAATCTCTAGATCTTGATCATTGTTCCTTTGTGTCTGTTTTTCTCCCCTCTTATTTAGAGGGGGAATCAAACAAGGATGTTTTAAAAGGTAATCCCATTTTGAGTTATCACAATTTAAATCAAACTAACTTAAGATAAGGCCAAAACGTATCCAATGCTTTTAATTTCTGTTTTTCTGTCATTTGAAGCATAACTTAAAAACAGCCAAATTGGCAGGAATTTTCCTCTGGATTTTCCTCTAAACTAGTAAGGCAGGGAGCCAGCTCTGTAGGCCTCCTTTCAGATCAGTTCCTGTAACCTTCCCTATCGGCAGGCAGTACAAATACTTACTGGGATTTGTAGGTGTAAATTAGGCTACCATATACACTGTGGCGGACATTCACATGCAGAGATGCCGGTTCCCTCGGTGTATTTTGAACAACTGTTCTTTGTCTGAGAGTTTGACAACCTGGCCCTATGTCTCAAGTGTCAGGGCCACAGCGAGTTTTATGGCTGGGCTCAGATCTTCTCAATTACATATATCCTCCCGTATTGAGAGAGACAGTTGGACATTGCTCTTTTGAGAAGGCAAGCAACACTTGCGTAATTAAATCCTCACCTCTGAAAATCTCCATTATATATTCACATCCTCCATAGACAGTACTTCATGACAGAAATATTAACATAGTGGCCAACAAAGCTATAATTAATGGCAAAAGGTATGGCTAGTGAAGGAGGTTCTGCATAACCATATGACCATCTAGGAATCTAGATGAGGCATTCGGATCACTGAATCTAAGCAAACCTGTCATCAGGGTTTCCAAAAATTAAAAGCCACATGCCAAGGACAACAGCCACTAGCCACTTTCATTAACTATGGAGCATGGCTCGCTTTCACATCATCTCCTTTATTACCTTCAGCAGGACAAGCATTAAAATAAATGATGCGCGCGGTATTGGTTTGGCTCTCAAGAGAACTTGTTTCATTACCCGATACCTTCTTATACAGCCTTGGGCGTGGGAAGCCCAGATCCACCAGATACAGTTAGTTAGTCCATTTATGTCAATGGAGATTGTGCACGGAAGCATTTTGAGGTGATTCAGGTTTTCAGCTTTTGGTGATTCAGTTTTCAACCTATAAAATTCCCTGTTTGTTTATTAACTGTGATCTGTTTCATGGGAAGATTGTGCAGGTGTATGCATGTTTTGACATATTTTATGTATGTATGTTTTGCTCACATGTTACGCTGATAAGGTTAGGACAAACAAACATCTAGAAAAGTAAAAATAGTCATACTGAATAGGCAAGATTTGGTCTTCTTTGTTTATACTGTTTCTTCTATGTCGTGTGTTAGAAAGGAGATGTGACGGGGCCAAATCCAGTTTATTTTCTCATACCCTTACGACAATAGTTGTGTGTAACTACCCAGACTCATGCAATCTAAAATTATGCACTAATGCCCCTGTAAAAATTCAGCCCTTCTACTTTTCTTAGGAGCCTGCTAAAAGAAACAGCTACAGGGTCATTCTCAGGTATAATAGATTTTTCTTTTAGACTTCAACAATAAAATAGTTGGTGGTCTCTAATGCTACTGCCTTTAAAACATTCCTGGGTTTTATTAGGATAACCCATAAGTCTGGAAAGTCCCACCCTAAGAGCAGCAGCAGCTTTTGTTCAGAGAACACAAGTTTCTTCTTGTACAATGTTGGACTCAAGGGTGTCTGAACTATGAATGGGTGGCTAAGGGCATAATAGGCAACAGGTTTTAGACTTTTACGAGGGGAGGAGAAAGGCAGCCCTGCATTATGGTGCTAATGTATAACACTACCTGAAACATGAAAGGACTTCATCCAGCTCCTGTTATACATGGTCAGATCCTCAATGGGTATAACATAATGAAGCTCCATTGATCTCCAGGGAGCTGTGCTGATTTACATGCCCAGATCTGGCCATATATCTACACACCATATGTTGTCCTTAAGCAATCAGAGAATGCACAGATTTCTTCAGAAACTTTTCTACGAAACCACATGCAAATGAATGTGGTTTCTGAAGCGCATGAAGCATACCTGTGCAGAGCTAAAAGACAATTTCTGAGATACAGTCATTTGTTCCACTGCAAATGACCAACTTGTTGCTTTTCTTTCTAAAATGCCTGAAAAATAATGCCATGCCTCACTGTTCTTATGAAACTGCTTTTCTTCTTGGTTTATTATTGCTGACTGACCTCATGAGCTAACTTTTCAGAGGAGCACATGTGAATTTATTTACATACGTGCCAATTATATTAATAGAAGTTGCAATGACTCATCACTGCACATTGCTAAAAATCCTCCCTCATCTCATCTTCACAGTGAGATTTCTGTTCCATGTGAACTTCCTCAGCTTACCTTGCTGGAAGTTCAGACATCCTTCCTTACTCTCTTGGGAAGAAAAGTTCACTTTTCTTTCTGAGAAGACAGGCACTCAGCCTGCCATCCTAGTGAACAGACCTGCAGCACATTGACTTTGTTGCAAGGGGCACTGTAAACTATAAGCCTATTTAGAATTCAAATCCCAGGTATCTTCCTGGCAGAGAATAGCTGCTCACTCTGCTATCTCTTGGTCCTTGTTCAGTGATGCTTTAAGACCACACACGCATACAAGCAATAAGAACATATTCAAATTTGAAACTCTTTTGCAGTGTCATAACATTTGTATAAGATTGGGTGTATCTCATATGTCTGGAGCTGGCTGGACTGTTCTATACTTCACATAGATAATATTTATTAATTAATATTTTTTCTATGTCCTCATTTTGCTCTTTCACATAGCTCCCACGTCTTTGTTTTTTCCCATCTTCCTGCCTTTCCCTTTCTTAATCCTATTTGATTTTTCTCCCTGTTCTTTCTTCTCATGGCTTCACCTTTACAAAATACAAATCCAGCCACAATCAAACTGAAAACCTTACAGTGTTTGCATACATACAAGATTAAGCAAAATGTTCAGTATATGTTAATACCTGCAGGTAAGTGGGCAGTATGACTCAAAGTACTTATGGTCGGCTTTACAAAACTGCTTTGCATTGGCCCAACACAGCTTCCAAAGAGGACTGTTGAAAATCCCACTGAAATATTTTAAACTCCTGATCTGCAATATTTTAAACTCCTGATCTAAAGTTCAGAAATTATTCCTAAAGAATACTGTCACCCTTGAAAAACGTAACCGCTGTTGGTGGTTTATAGTCCAGATAGGGGGTTCTTCTTCATGAGGACTATGAATGTGTTCACAATTTAGACAGCCAGTCTGTCTGAGTGAAAGACAGAACTGCAATAGCTGAGGTTTTTGCATAAAACTGTCTTGAGAGTTGTATTTTGGATATGCACCAACGTGGGCAGCTATTTCAGTGCCCTCTTTTTAGTTAAGTATCTGCAGGTAACCTTTGAGGGTAAGACCAGTATTTCTCAGGTGAGTTTTGGCAAGAATTTCTTGATTAGAGCTAATAGATATTCACTGTATGATACATCAGTAATCAGATTTGTTGATGTCACTGCTGTTGACAGAACATTTCAGACAACTTTATTTTCTTGTAGAAAAGAATCAAACGAAAAACTGGTCCCTGCCCCAAAAAACTGGCATTCATGTTAGACCAAAATAATGATTGTTTCCATTTCTGTAGTGATGCAAAGGGGCAGATAAGCATATGACTTTTTAGCACAAAACTGAAGAAAACAAAGAGTGTAAGTGTTGCAATTCAGGACCATCGAGGAGCACAGCCACGGAGCCTGAGAGAATGTAAGCAACTTTCCCCAAGAGCTCACAGGTCACATCACAGAGCTGAGCTGAACTGAACTGAACCCAAGTGTGTCAAGTCCCAAGCCAGTGCTTTAACCATCCTTCCACTTAGGCGGCTTTACCCAGGTAGCCTCAGAGGTCCAAATTCTGCCCTGAGGTACGTGTTGGCCTCATTAACTCACTCTAAATAAGAGCTGCGAGCAGAACTTAGCCCACAGCAAGCAAGATTTATGGACTGAAAATGCCACATACTTTGCTTTTTATTCAGTGAGAAAAAAAAAGCTTGAAACAAGCCGAGCAAAGTAAATTAATCAAGACTGCATATTTTTCATTCTGCAAACAAGAAAATATATACACGTGAACATAAAAAACACAGGTGCCCAAATACTGCAGTTGCCTCCTAAATCTGCTATAAAGTGCCAATGACTATGTTATACCTGTCTCCAGACAGATACATAAATTACTTTTTTTTTTTTGGATGGGGAAAAAATAAATAAGTTGGGGTTTTTTTGGCATCTTTTCCCCGAAGGCCCTGTGGCCCTTTTACTTGAATTAAGCGTGTATAGGTACCATGCTCTTTGAACGTAAACTGCACAACAGTTTATTCTCAACAGGAAAAGGCAAAGCTTTGGTTATGCCGCATTCCTAATATTTTCTGCAGTTTATGGAAAACTCCCATAAACAGAGTACAACACAGTAAGCTTTCTCTGCTAATATGCTGTCTAGACTACTTAAAATATGAGTTCTCCTTGCCTACCATGTATCATGGCTTAAACTTTTGACCTTGTTTCTTTCCCTTTGACCACTTCGTAGGCTTTGACCCTATTCAAGTATTTAATATCCAAATGGCATGTCACCCAAGCTGCTGGCAATATAAGAACAAGAACTCTTTAAACCTCCCCTTTAATGTGAAGTTAAGAAAACTGACTGCAATCTAACATAAAAAGTTAGAAAATGTCTTCCACCTTCATACAGCCTCCTACATACAGCACCTTCCCAGGCTGGGTGACATTGATACATTATAAAAGTGACAGTAGAGTATTCTGCAACACCATCACATACGTGCTAGAAGGGGCAGTCGTGGAACCACACAAACACTGGGTCATTGCTAATGCATGTCTTTGATTTCTGTTTATGGCCCCCAAGTTGAGTGATCTGTCTTGTTGGCACCAACCTATTTTTAAATGATGTAGCAGCTGGCTCAACACATACTTCAAAGATTTATGTTCATGTCGCAAAGCCCTCTTACTGAAAGGGAAACTCTGGAGTAGCTTCTACTAGCTTATCCCATATGCAGATATGGTCTACATACTTTATCCCAGGCCATCATAGCATATATTTTAACTAAAAGAAAGCAGTGAGATATATAAGGGAAGGCAAATATGAACAACAAAGGCAACAATGAAACATTTGAGGGTTTACAAACCTTGAAGTTCCTGAATTACAAGGCATAATTCCAGAGTTCTCATGCTGCAGAGTCAGACAAACACTTGATGGGTATTAAGTGCAAGAAATGGGCCCGTCCTATGAAATGAAATACAGAAATGGAGTTAATTCCCACACTTGCAGAAGTACATAGATAGATACACACCCACATGAACTTAGATGTGCTCATATTTCAGTAACAGAGCAAAACAGGCACGCTGGACATCACTGTGCTGATTATTATAATCAGGTATCAGTTTATGGAAGATATCTAGCAACACTCATGTCTGATGCAGACCCACAGAATATTTCATCTAAGCTTTTCACATGCTAACACTAACAATTACTAAAAACACACTTTCGCATGGAAACACTCTGCCATCCAGAGGGACCTGGACAGGCTTGAGAGGTGGGCCTGTGCAAACCTCATGAAGTTCAACCAGGCCAAGTGCAAGGACCTGGGTCACAGCAATCCCAAGCACAAATACAGGCTGGGCGGAGAATGGATTGAGAGCAGCCCTGAGGAGAAGCTCAACAGGACCCAACAATGCGCACTTGCAGTGCAGAAAGCCAACCGCATCCTGGGCTGCATCAAAAGAAGCATGGCCAGCAGGTTGAGGGAGGTGATTCTGCCCCTCTGCTCCTCTCTTGTGAGACCCCACCTGGAGTACTGCATCCAGCTTTGGAGTCCTCAGCACAAGAAGGACATGGACCTGTTTGGAACAGGTCCAGAGGAGGGCCACAAAGATGATCAGAGGGTTGGAGCACCTCTCCTACAAAGACAGGCTGAGAGAGTTGGGGTTTTTCAGCCTGGAGAAGAGAAGGCTCCAGGGAGACCTTATAGCAGCCTTCCAGTACCTAAAGGGGGCCTACAGGAAGGATGGGGAGGGACTCTTTATGATGGAGTGTAGCGATAGGACGATGCAGGTGTCACCAAGATGGGCAGGAAAGCTGTCCATCGGAAAAGACACAGGGGTTTCGGTCGACAGCTGGCTGAATATGAGCCAGCAGTGTGCCACGGTAGCCAAGAAGGCCAATAGCATCCTGGCTTGTATAGTGTGGCCAGCAGGACTAGGGAAGTGATCGTCCCCCTGTACTCAGCACTGGTGAGGCCACACCTTGAATACAGTGTTCAGTTTTGGGTTCCTCACTACAAGAAAGACATTGAGGTCCTGGAGCATGACCAAAGAAAGACAACGAAGCTGGTGAAGGGTCTCAAGCACAAGTCTTATGATGAGCGGCTGAGGGAGCTGGGATTGTTTAGCCTGGAGAAAAGGAAGCTGAGGGGAGACCTTATCACTGTCTTACAGCTACCTGAAAGAAGGTTGTGGTGAGGTGAGGGTTGGTCCCTTTTCCCAAGTAACAAGTGATAGGACAAGAGTAAATAGCCTCAAGTTGTGCCAGGGGAGGTTTAGTTCGGATATTAGGAAAAATTTCTTCATCAAAAGGGTTATCAGGCATTGGAACAGCCTGCCCAGGTGGAGTATAATCCAGTAAACATCCCTGGAGATATTTAAGAGACCTCCATACGTGCCACTTAGGGACATGGTTAATGGCAGTGTTAGGTTAATGGTTCGACTCTATGAACTAAAAGGTCTTTTCAAACTTAAATGATGCAATGATTCTACCAAACTGCTCTGAGTTCATTGCAGCTCTGACACTACAAGGGAGGACCTCCCTGGCCAAAAAACCTGAAGGAAGAGAAACAACAATCCCATCTGACTTGCGTATGGGTTAGCTTTGATTCAGCTGTGTCGGTTCAAAGTCAGTTTTAGAATAAGGTAATAGAACATGGCTACCTTTATTTGGAAAGCAAAAACTTACTGACTGAATGAAACTGTGACAACCCAATCCCTCCCTCCCCCCCCCCCCCCCGTTAACACACAGCTGAACTTGTAACACTTGACTTAAAGAAAGCTGCATAGACCAGGATGCAAATTTCTAAGCCCAAGAGAGTTCAAGCTAGACTGAAGCGTGACACGCAGCCTCTCATCTCGCTTCTGAATCCTCCCAGCAGGTGTACACATGGCAGTGAGATCTCCACCCAGACTACTGCGAAATTTCAGCCCTTGGGAGCCTGGCATCGCCCTGCCTCCTACCTCACTCTCACAACACCTCTTTCACACCCACACGCCCCGGTGCAGCCCCCACACCCCAGTCCCTATCGGTTTTGCTCATCCCCAGGGCAGCCCCAGCTCACACCTCTGAGTTTTGCCCTGGGCTCCGCCCGGCAGCACGGAGAGGCAGCGGACGACAGCCAGAGGCCGAGTGCTGTGGTACCTGCCCCTGGGAACCCCGCTCTCCCTTTCGCCAGCTTGGATTGGCTGCTTTTACCCCCTGGAGGCGGGCCTGTGTGTTGGGCAGCCAATCAGAGGCGCTGTTCCTTGCTTCCCCCCTCTTTCCCCTCAGCGGAGGCGGGCTTTCCTCATGGCGGGCGTCGGTGGACGGAGGGTCCGGCTGTGCTGCGAGGCTCGAAGCCCCCCCCCAGCACCAGGGGCCGACAAGATGGCGGTGGGAGGCAGTGACTTTGCCCATCCCGTTAAATCCGTGCCATGGCTGCAGATCTGCCATTAGAAGAACTGGCAAGAGCCGCACACAAGGAACAAATCACCGTGGAAGTAGCACTGTAACTGCATCTAATTTTGCGCCTTCAGCTGCTTTCTTATTGCTTCCTCTGCTATCTGGTTCACCATCCTAAAGCAAATCACTTTTAAAAGAGATATTTCATAAAAACGTCCAAAATCAGCTGGTGTTCAAACATTTGGATTAATTTTAACAGTATAAAAAGGGAAACCCCAGTGAACACATACGAGGAGGTTTTTCCTCCCTCTCTCAGTCTTATTATAAGGTTGGTATATCGGACCCATTTGTACCTCCTGGTGATCAGAGCTCAACATTACAGGGTGGTGTGTACCTAAAACATAACCAGAACCAGCTCCATTCTCTTTCCGGCCTCTTCCCTTGCCCCAAAAGCATTTCAGTTTACTCACAGGACTAACATGGAGAGATTCCTACGTCCACGAGCTGAGCCCTCAGTCTGACAGTCAGCCATAGCTTTCCTTCATTAGTGCCTAATTAATATTTCTTCTCCACACTGTTCAAATCACACAGTCTTAATGACTAAGTTTTAGCTTCTGATCTTTGACAATGCAAGCAAATAAATCTTTAGTTTCTGCTCTTCCCTGGCTGCGGTTTGTGCCTGGCTTTTCCTGTGGTAGAAAGGTAAATCCAGCTCCTCGCCTTTTTCATGAGCCATTTTTCGGGGGTTTTATACCCTATACAGGGTATTATTTTTTTTTCTTTTGCAGTTTAGGAGGTTCCACATCTGAGAAGCCAAACAAGCCACAGCTCCTCATCGTAGTACCACCAGTTCAGGCAGCTTTCCTCCCCTCCACCTAAATAAGCATTTAGCTTCTCCTCGACAGTCTTGGGACCAGAATCACAGCAAGCCCATCACCCTTACTTGGGGCTGGCTGCTTGTGGAGCTGGAGCACACTTCTCCCAGGCTTCATTTCTGACATAGAGTCTCTGGCCACATAAAATTAGAGCTAGAAAATCAAGCAATGCCAGTTCATTGGTAGGGATGGTGAGGTGATTGGCAGAAAATGAACATCACCCAAACTGGAAAAGCCACAGAGTAATTCTGTAAAACCTACGCTACACAAATATATATATAGATATATGCACACATTTACACACACACACACACACACATTTATCATCCATACGTCTGTCCCTCAGCTTAATTCTGGCCTAAGCAAAAATCCTTCTAATCTGTATCAGGCACTGTGGCTGTCATCCCTGTGATACTTCAGTGCCTCACTGACTCTAATGTTTTTTTAGCTAATATTAGGAAATATTAGCCAAAAACCTTTGGGAACAATAGGAATCTTCCCATCAGCCCCGTTGGGTTTCAGATCAGGACCTGAATTCCTGGTCTAAGCCAAAATCTGTACACTTTCCTCTCTTTTCGCTCTAGTTTTCCCATGTCTGCCACAATTCCCTGTCTTTCTTACAACATCTGGTAGAGTTTTTTTATGCGTGTATATCTCAGGGCTGAATTAGACACATGATTTTAAATTGCTTAAAATATTTTGACATCTTCCAACCTACTCCTAAATCCTACAGATGGGTCAAATTATCTGCTCAGATCTGCTCAGTGGGTCTTACTGTAGTGTTTTCTTGTCCCTAAATGTGCAAAACAATTACGTGAAAACAAGTTCCTCCTATCTCAGCTGAAATTTATGGTGCTGAGCTGAGGAGATAAGTTTAGCTAAACATTTTGTCAGCATGCAGCAAACCAAATGTGAATAAGGAATTGATATTCTCTGTATGTCTTCTTGGTGTTCTTGTATGCATTTATACTTGTACATCTCAAGAGCTAACATTATAGTGATACAGATTTCAGGCATGTATTGAATATGCACAAACCATAATATTGATACATTTATAATGGTCTTCATATGGAAAATTCTAGCAAGTTCAAATGATTCACTAAGATTTTGTTTTGGTATTCATGTCTGAACCAGAAACTCTCCAGAGGGTCATTTGCTTGTTTGATAAATCAGAAGAGAACACATTTTTATACAAGTATTTTAATACAGGAAATATAAGTCTAGTCAGTATCTTTCCAAATACACGCGTCTGAGTGGTTTTTGATGTGAAATGCTGCTTAATGTCTTTTAAAGTACTATTTAAACAACTTCACATGAGCAACTACCAATCAATATGTCTCCCATTTTCTAACATTAAAAGACCAATGCTAAATAAATGCTAAATAATTGCTTTTTAGAATCACATATAATGAATAAAACAGAAAGAAAGTAAAGAAGAGGAAAAGAAAACAGCAACAAGGCATTACTTAGAATATGTATTACCCAAAAAATGTAAATGGTCACCCCTAGTTTGGCTCTCTAATGGAAAAGAAATAACATGAAATTGGGCAATTACAGACCTTTTGCTGAGGTATGACTCAGCCTGCTGCATTTTGTGAGGGCTGGCAGGAATGGCACTGGGAGTACTGAGCAGTGTCCAGGCAGGCCAGAACCGACTGATTTATGACATAAAGAAAGGAGGGTGTAGCCAGAGAATAACTTCTAACAAATGCATCTGAAAATGAGCTGTAAAGAAATCATGGATTGATAGCAAAGAGCAGGCCCCCAGGAAATGCTGGGGTTTGAAAGCTCCCATTTAACTCTGGCTTAATTCTGTTTTGAGTGGAACCAGCAGAGTGAGAGGAGGCTTTTCCCAGAAACCATATTTTTATATTGTAAAGCGCAGAGCAATTCAGACAAAGAGTCCCAAGCATCTCAACAGAGGAAATGGAAGACGAAGCTGCTTGCCAGACTTCCACTAGCTATGTTTGCACAGCCTTCCTTTCAGAAAAATAAAATCTAAGCCTTTTGGTAGTATGGCTTGTTGAGAGGATTTCTGAACAAGGGTCTAATGCTGTCTTATGTGGGGTGGAGAAGTGTGCTCTGTAATACAGTAAGCCACATGAATGGGAGTGGTCACTTAGTGTTTTGGATGTTGAGATTTTGTGCACCAAAAATGCTGATCAAGGGCTGGAGAAAATGACAGATAGACACTTAAACAGCTTGGGCCATTTCACTCATCAAAAACAAACAAACAGAAGTCTAGAAGTGACTTAATGACAGTGTATAAGTGTCTCCATCAAAATGCCAAGTACTGAAAGCTCTCTAACCCAAAAAGGAATGGTATCACAAAACCCCATAGGTTGAAGAGAGTTTTAACTCTTGGAAGGAAACATTGAACAGATAGAAAGTTGCAGGGACTCATGACCAAGGAAAATGAGAGGCTTTCTGTCTCTTTCTGTGTTCAGATCAGGACACGATGCCTTTCTGGAAAAGAGATTTCAGCCAAACCAGATTTAGACTTGTGCCAAACTCAAATTACTGGTCTCAAAAGAGATTTACCCTTAGCAAGTGGATTACTCGTTGCTAAACTAGACTAGATAATCTAATGGTCCACTCTGACTCTAAATTATGTCAGTCTTTAAGTTTTTATCTGCCCACTTCGATGAGTGTGGATACAAACGGTAATGTTCCATTAACATGCCTATTGAGATTTGTATTAGTGTATGATTTCTGGGTTGGAAAAGCCTCAGTCCGGTTTAAGGGCATATATTAAAGTTCCACTGAATCCAGCAGACCCAGTCTTACACCCTAATGTGCATTCCTGAAGCACACTCTAAAGATAGCCATGCGAAGTGAAATACATAGTGCTCGGTAACATAGCATCCATGTTTTCCACTTTTCCAGTGTTCTTAGTGTATACATGTGTTATTTTAAAACTTCTCTCTTCCTAAGTACAGGTAGTTCCAAAATAAGAAAAAAAATATTGCATAATGATGTTAATTGCGGTACATGTTGGACCAATTGCACTGCCTTTTATTATAATTGCTCATCATTTGCCATTGTAATGTCCTGATTTTGATTGCTTATAATTTATGAAAATGCAATTACATGCACTGAGATTTCTCATCTATTCCAGAAGTTTCATTTTGAATGTTTGGGAATTTTTAAAAGATGTATTATTCAAAACAAAGGAGTTGTCTCTTTCAAAAAAATAGGGTTGGGAGAAACATACTGTTTTATCTATGTTAAAACAATTATAGTGCCTCTTCTGTTAGTAGCTGTTGTGCTTCTTACCTTCTGAGTGAAGAACTTGAGAGATGGTATGTTGTTGGAAGGTGACTTTTGCCGTGCCTATGAAAATCTCCCCATACAGCACAAGCAAGAAGCCTCTGAAAAACTCAAGAGTTCCCACATGCTCAGAAAACACTTTTTATACATCTGCTAAACAAAAGAAAAAAAACACAACAACAAACCAACCACAACAAATACAAAAACAACTTTTACTGAGCATGTTCAACTACCTTACAGTTCCTGGTGCTGTTCAGACTGGACTGGGACCTCCCCACAGGGCAATTATGGATGCCTGTTGGGGACTCAGAAGGACTGTCTCTGTAATTATTGCTCTGTCATTTGGGTTTGAGGACACGGGCACTGAGAAGAGGTCCTTGGCTCTTCTGTGGCTTCTCCCCTGGTGTTCAACCAGCACAAAGTAGAGAGCAGCCTTATTCAAACGTGGAGGGGACGAAAGCTGCTCTGGGCAAGGGCAGAGGAAACAAGATGTGTGAGTTAGTTTTGAGAAAAGGATACACTTGAGTAATTAGACTGTAAAGAACAATAGGGCCAAATTAAGATTGCACAGCCAGCCCTGGTTTCTGAGTTTTGTGGACCCCGTTTTGCATCTATGGTGTTGTTTCTCCACTTTATATGGCATGCGTGATGCCTCAGCACAACCAATATGCAGTGAAGCGATATCATTCTGTTATCTGCAGCACATAGCTCTCTCTTCTTGGCAGGTAAACAGTAGACCTTACTTTCCTGAGTATTTCTGTTGGTTCTCATTCCCACCTGTATGTACCTTTCTCCCCTTTTTCTTCACATCTTCTTTGGTCTAGGTCCTTGTACCTTCCATGTGTATTTTACAACCTTTCTCATGCAGCTTGCAAGTGTGAGTAGTCCCTTTCCAGATCAGTTCTTCTGTCTCCCCAGTGTCTTCTCTCATTTCACTTGCCCTTTTGCTTTGCTATTCTCTTCCTCTCTAGATCTTTTTTCTAATTTTTCTAGTTTTTCTTTTCTCTGGCAGTATTTTCCCTAGTTCCTATCTCCTGATTCCCTAATGTATTTATCTCTTCTAAGTTCTCATTCATTCTCCCCTTGAAACCACTAAACTTCTTGCATCCATAACATTCTCTGGTATGGATTTCCACAGCTCTATTACCACCATGTGAAGAAACACTTCCTGTTGTTTTTAACCTGGCTCTTACTAGCTCCATGTCATGCCCACAAGTTCTTGTATTGGAAAAGAGAATGAACAGTTGATCCCTGCTCAGCCTCTCAGCATTTGTGGTGCTGTAGACCTCTGTCATACTCCCACCCCCAATCTGTTTCTTTTCCAGATTCAATAATTTCTCATGTGGAAGTCATTCCAAACCTTTGATCATCCATTTTGCCTTTTTTTGAACTTCTCCAGTTTACTCTATGCGTTTTTTCAGATGAGAGGACAAAAAAACACACATTATTTGGGGTGTGGATGGACCATGGCTGTAGAGAGTGATTAAGTGATTTTTGTTTTGCTCTCTATTCCTTTCCTAATCATTCCTAACAGAGGAATAGCTTCTGAGCCCTTAGCTGATGTTTTCATTCAAGGTTCACTTCTTAGTGGTAATAGTCAGCTCAGAGCCCATCATTTTATAATGAGTCTAGGATTGTTTTTCCCCACATGCATCGTTTTATGTTTATATACACTGAATTTCATCTGTCATTTTATTGCCCAGTCACTCAGCCTCATAAGAACCTTCTGCAATTCTTCACCCTTCACAATCCCCACAGTTAAAAACCAACAGGAAGCCAGTGGCTCCTTTTTTCCAGGAAAGGTTAGCAGGGTCTGAGCAATGCAGAGACACTCGTCTTTATGCAAAGTCATCTGGATGAGCTGCTGTTACACTATTCTCAGGACAAACTGGGCACTGAGGGAGTCTGGGCAAGAGCCTGCAGGCAAACAAGAAGACTACCTAGCACACCTCCATGAATGCACTGCACTCTTCGCCTAAACAGGGCCTGAAAGCATGGGTATATGAGCATGGGGAGGAACAAGGCAGGCTTACCCTCTACAGCTGCACATATTGCTTGGGAGTTAGGCTGGCTATGGTACAGCCACACGTCTACTAATGTCAGCTCATAAAAGGAAAAAAAAAGAAATCGCCTTTGGTTTAAAGTTTGCCCCCTCTGTGCCCCCCTTTTTTTTCCCCCCTCTCTGCTTCAAAAGAAAGACAGGTTTGAGTCTGACTCTGAAGCACCCTCTGCTACAGTATGTGCCATTTACTTTAGTAAGGCTGATTAAGTCATGCATTTACAAGTAGACCTTCCATCAGAGCTAATTTAAAGCAGATGTTCTGGGTTCCACAGCCAGGGAGGCATCAATCTGAGAATTGCAAGGGTCTCTGTAAGAGCACTGTTTTTACTGCACTTTATAGTGCACTGGGAGGAGGTTAATTGGTGTAAAAGTTTAATTTCAAATAAGGATCCCCTCTTAAAATTGCATATATGCATATACTTTTTATGGAGCGTTATATTACAAAGTCAAAGTGGGGGAGAAAAATCATCCAAAAACATTTCAGGATCAAAGACACCCAACCTGTCAAATGCTAAGATATTTTTATGAGGAAATAGGACTCACATTTTCTCCAGAAGACGCAGAGAGAAGTAAGGAGTGGAAAAATATTTAACTAGATTCCATGGTATATTAGGAGAAGGAGAAAAAAAACACCCATGCCAATATGTTGGTTTCAGAACCTTCTGGCTTGGCTTCCGCTGCTGAAAATATTGGCAAGAAAATGTTCTGTTCTGGGATTATTTATTAGAAAAGCAATAGATTTGTACAGTTTAACAATAGAGGGAGGATTCAGAATAGTCCATTTGCTCCGTGTTCTAACTTTCAACTACTTTTGTTTTTTATTTGCAAGCCAGAGTAACTATACTTATCCTTTGAAATGATCATCAGCACTGGCTTAGCATAATTTTATTATTTGATTAATTGTATTGCCTATGGAGGGGTTATGGCCTGTTTCTTACACTGAAAACTGCACAGGGTACTCCGATGGGAGACCAGTTTTCTTATTAATCTTAGGTCATATAGATTTACATTTTATATTTATCAGAAGTAATTGGATTTTTGCCTTTAGTAAAGACAACAGAAAAAGAAACTGTATTTACCTTGAACTTCAGTCTAGTTTTGCAGGTAATACAGACTGTGGCAGTATTCATCTCTAGAAAGGCTCTCCTTCCCTCCGTCCCTCTTGAGGGAGAATCTCATTAAATTTTGCTGCTCTTCTTGCCTTGTGTTACAGGAGCACTTATGGGCCTTGGCCAGACTTGCTTAGCAGTTTCCAAACCATGGCCTTGACAAAGCACCTTTGAGTCTACCAGGGTAAGACAGATAAAGACAGGCCCTACAAGCCCTTTCTGCAAATGAGAAATGAGTGGTTTACTCAAGACTGTAGGAAAACTAGGCCTGGAGACTTTATACACCCTTCACACATCCCAGCCTAGAGCCCCAATCACAGATGGTTCAGTTTCTGTTCCTGATGAAGAATTCTCATCAAACAGCAGCAAGACACGACAGCAAAGCTCTCACCTGTTACTCCTTCTTTCCTACCTGTTCAATGCAGAGGCATTTCAGACTTGCACGACTGAGGGAGATTTTTGTGGAGTTCAGTGTAGAGGATCATTTCAGACTTTCTGGTCTGAGGGTGATTTCTGTAACCTACAGATTGAGCTCAGTCAAGTCTCGTGCCCTGAGTGTAAGACACACACCCCTGGCCCTATCTGGTGCTCCTCTTCTCCCCCTTGGCAAGGACTGTATTTCAGGCATCTGTAGTGTTGTGCTGCAGCAAGACCTCTGTGGTGATGTTCTGACTCATGTTTGAATCTGCTACATGGGATGGATCCACAGCACATTAGCCAAAGTTTCCACTGAGTTCCTCACCTCTGTCCATCTGTCCATAAGTGGCACTGTCGGCTGCCATGGGGAGGGCACTGTCTGAGCTCTGTGCAGCTCAGGAGCAAGGAATGTGTGGCACCTGCGAAGAGGAAGGGAGGAGTTTTACTTTGGAGAATTCCCAACAGGAGCTGAACACTGGGCAAGCTGGAGGTGCAGACATGCAGGACATTTCCCGGCAGCAGAACAATGCAGGTGTTGTAACTACACTGGCTGAATGGGCATTGTTATCATGGGCAATGTGGTGAAGGATCGGCAGAATTTTATTGTTTTTGAAAAAATTCTCCCAATATTAAAGGTAGCTGTGTAGAAGAACTCAATCCTCAGAGCTTTCATGACTGGGCAGGGCACAGCAGGCCCATCACTAAATATGTTCTTTCAAAGGGCACCTCAAAAAGCTGTTGACATGATTAGTGAAGTTCATGTGCAGGGTTTGCACCTATTCTTTGTAGTCTAGTTTAGTGTTACACAGAGACCTGAGTGGGCTTCGTGCCCAAGGAAAAATACAATCCTTCAAGGGGAATGGAACTAACAATCTCGTAATGTATTGGAGCCAAAACAGGCAAAGCACACTGGCCCAAATGCATCCTGACTGGAAATCCTGTGATTTCAGGAGGCTACAACACAGATTAATTTGATCCAATGCACTTTGAATTTAGAATAGATGCCATGTAGTAACTATTCCCATGTGAAAATATCTAACATATCTCTTGGAGACCAGTTCCAATGAAGTGCATGAACTTAAGAATCTTTTTTTTCTTTCCAGGTGAATAGTGCAAAAATACATTAAAATCAGGAAATCCTGGTAAGTGCTACAAGGATGTCCATGCTACAAAAACATCAGTCTATCTTCTGCGTCTCTCTTATTCAATACCTTCTTCCTCTTTAATCTCACTTTCAGAGTTCTGAAACAAGTTGCTGCGAAGCCTGGTATCTGGGGCCAGGCGAAGTTTTTTATACTACAGCCATTTGGAATATGTTTTGCAACTTTGTTAAAATACAGGGAGACTGTCCAAAAAGCAATTACTATCCAGTTTATACAAGACGACAGTGGGCTTCAGGTTCTTTACCTTTGTTTTGTCTTTGAAAAATTCACCTCTGAAAAGATTGCTTCCAAATGCCATTCAGTAATATTCAGCCCCAAAAACACAAACTGTGAGGTCTTCCAGGTAGCAAATACTGAAATCTGGAGTCAGCTTTTCCAAAAAGTCTTACAGAGTGCTTTGGAGTCTTTCTGACTTTAATAGGGTCTCTTGTTTTAGCCTTTATTGACATCAGTATGTCCCTAGTAACTTGGGATCTCTTCACCTTTTAAGCCCTAGACTGCAGTTCTCCAAATATCTCTTTTCCCAAATAAAATATGAATACTTGCCAAGACCTTTGAGAGATTTGGCAGTTGCATCTAAATCCAAACTTGAGATCCACAAACTCCTGTTCATAAACTTCATGCTCTGCAAGTGCCTAGGAACCCTAGTGCCTATCAGCAAAGTTCTCTGCACGACTAAATTCATGCCTCAGATTAGGTGCTGCCTCCTCCTTCCAAATGGTGTTAAACATGACCTGCATCACCAAAGGAACACAACCTAAACTGGTAATAGTAGACAGAGAAAGGTGCTTCTCTGAAACCAGGGTTAGGGGCCTAATTAACAAATCAGAGGAGAGATCACTGCTGCAGCCTCATCTCAGATTCTCCTGCTGACCAGTCTATGCAACTTCCAGCTTGATAAACTCTTTGTTTTGTACATCCCATTTGTGGGTGCATGTGTTTCCTTGTGAGTTGTCAAAGAAAAAAAATCAGTAACTAACTTTGCTTTGTGGCTTTTTACGTGTACTTTAAAGTATTGTAATGTCAACCTAAGCTTTACTGATTGTGAAATGGAGGAGAAAAACTGACAAATGTTGATCCATCCTTCAAGTATTAATACCATGTTGATAAAAGGCCAAAGCCAATAATGCTTCTATTAGATACCTTTGATATGGAATTATCCTGCAGAGGGTATAATGAGGGTGAGCTAGTAGTGGGACTTTCCTAAAAGCATGGAAAACTAAAGATGGGTGTAAGCCAGATGTTCTCTTCTTTATGCTGCAGTGAAGGCTCCAAGTTGCCAAGAGTTGGTCAGATTTGCCCAGCTGGAACATTTCTCCATCAGGGGTGAAAGATGATGTCCTGAGACAGCTCTCAGCCATGACATTCACTGCTCATTAGGGACAACTTGTGTTTTATCCTAATTTTCAGCTGCTCTGACGTTCATGAGGGACTGAAAACATCTGAACTGCTCATGTTTAAGCCAAAACTTTAAGATCTGGATGCAAGAGTGGCACTGACCCTGGAGGTCTAACATGATCACTTCCATCAGCTATATCTTTTTCCTTTCCTCGTGTACCTGTTACATGTCTGTTACATCAGTGGAGAACTGCTTGCCTAGAAATACCAGCATGGGTAGGACTTCACAGAGAGTGAGATAATTCTTAAATCACTCAACTTTTATAGTGAAACATGCTAAATAATCAGTGCTCACCATGCTACAGATGTATGGTTTTATCATTATTTTTTCTTCCTCTGTTTCTAAATACGCAGATCAGTTTGATGTTCATAAAAGCAGGAGACAAAAAGCAAGACTGTGTCCTTGGATGCATCTCTGTGGATCCTGGAGTCTGGCTGCTGATGCCAAATGGACTCTGTGCACAGCACCCCATCCAGCTTTGCCAACACATTTCTTGCTCCCCACTAACTTATGATGTCACTTGGAGCAAAACTCATCTCAATATCTTACTTTTATTACGGTAACTGTGTTACAAAGCTGAAAATAAAAGCAGCGGTACCCTGGCTTCTCAGCTGGTATAAAAAGGAGAGCTGCATCAGTTTATGCCAGCTGAGGATGTGGTTCAAGCTGTTTGGGGAGTTTGGGTTTGGGTTTTTTTTCCCTGCAAGCTGTTTGCCGTAATCTCAAGGACATTAGAGAAATGTTAACATCAGCCAGTTGGGGGTGGGAGTAAAAAAAACCCTGAAAATTTAATATAGTTGCAGAGCACTTTTTGTTTTTTCCATTAGCTGATATTCTCAGGTTACCAGAAAGGAATTCATTGTACTTCTCCACATTCATGGCTAGTGAAACAAGAGATTGAAAGATTTTAGAATAAATGGCCAGGCTGAAAACTAGCAGCACTTGTGCTGAGGTTTGTGTTAGGGCCTTTACAGATTCAAGGCTGATTAGCCATCTATTTGCTGGTCCTCAGCAATAAGACTAGGAAGTGCAGGAAATTCATTGTCTTCAGCTTGCCACTGCTGGCTTGCTCCAATAGCTGTATATCACACAAAGGACCGACAAGCTCAAAATCTCCATGCCAATCTGCATCTGCTTTTAATCATATACAGATTTATGAGACACCCCCCCTACCCCCTGTGGAGATCTAGAAACTGTGCTTTGTTTTGACTTGACATACATTTTTCCATTTAAGATTAAGTAGTATGAGCCCTATTAGACTGCATTGCAGCTAGGAAGCAGAAGGAGTAAAGCTCTGTCTGAAATGGAGGAAATGATGATGTAATTTTGAACCGTTAAGGACTGAAGGGATTAAAAGATTTGGAGTAGGATTTGGAAAGTCTCTGGTGTTGCATACAGTAGGGCTATATTGCCTGTCTCACCATCTGGACAGAGAAGGCCTTTTTCCTATTTACTGGTTTGGAGGTTGTTGTTATAGCTGTGCGGCTCACGAGCACCATTGCCCTTAATGCTCCCTCATCGTTTCCATCATAAACCCTTTTTTCCCTTGAGGAACTACAGTGTCACAGTAAATATTTGCTGCAGGGTAAAGCTTGCCACTAAGGTCTGGTCTGAGGCCTAAGAGCAGCAAGAGCATGAGGCAGGGTCAGGCTTGGAAGCTTTCCACCTTATAGTAACATTACACTTACCTCATTTTCTAAAATGAACATTTCTAGCCATTATCAATAACCATGGACCAAAGGCTGATGCTCCTTTTCCATGGGTTTGGACAGCTTGCTGTCCAGTCCATGCAAGGATTTATAATCTGACCAGTTTAGTGGTAGGACACGTGCCCTGGGTGATCCTGGCCAGCCATATCTTGCATGAGGGGGTATGTAAAACCTCAGCAGGCCTCTTGCTCAGCTGCATGCTGGCTCAGCAGTGCTGGTGACTCAAGGCAGCTGGCCTCTTGATTCAGTTTTGTGCTTCCTGATGCACCAAGCAGGAGCTGTATGAAGAGCGAAGTGGCTGTTTTTCCTCAGCTTCTCCTTGGCCATTCTGCTCTTACAAAAGAGGTCCAGGAGAACAGGGATGAAGTCATCGCATGCTACAGAAATTACACTATTGTTTTGTGCTGCTGAAGTCCTACAGCAGGTCCTTGCAGTGTTATCTTCCAGCAGTTCAATAGTATTTGGGATCTCACTAGTTGTTTCCGTTAAAAGAAGAAATTCCCTCTATTTTTTGTAACTTCATAATCAAAACCTCTTTATGAGCTCAGATCCTCTTTATTACCCAAATCTAGATTCTCTGAGCAGAGCAGGAATCAAATAATGTGTGGGGCAACACCTGGCCCTATTGCAAACAACCGCTTGCCGATATTCCCTCTCCCTTTCTGTGTTATTTTCTAACGGCTGGCTCTAAGCACACCTCCGGCTGCAGCTCAGGTCCCTCGCTACCTTTTCTGTTTGCTCCCTTGCCCGCTCTGCCGCTTCTGTCACATACAGACACACGATCGCAATCAGAGCTGTACACTGTCTTGCTTGTCTTGTGAGAGATGCTTTTGTTAAGTTTTTCATGGAAATTTGCATTTTCCAGTTACTAATATGTCCATATCAAGTACATGACATGGATATTAAGCTAAGAATAAGTGAACAAATGGCAAGACAAATAAATTATTTCTTAGTCCCTAAGAGCAGAAGCGATAGTTTGACAAGTGTTCTTGCCAGGCTTTAAAGGATAAACAAACCCCATCAACGCTCTAAGTATAAGTATACATTGCATGTAAGTATACATGCAAAAAAGTCAGCATATTCCCTAGCAAAAATCTGATCGAGAAACTGCATTGCAAATATATTTTCAAAGCCTGTTTTGTAATTACTTTGCTATATGAAAACACAGCATGAATTTGTGGTCTGCTCCTATTAGTTTTAATCACAAAGCAAGCAAATAAAATCAGTCATTTAGACACGCTGAAATAACTTTAAGGGCGTGGTAAAATTGCAAGAGCAATCACAGTTGCAAATCAGAAGTTATTTAAAAAAAAAAAAAAAAAAATCAAAGTGCATCACTCTAATTCAAGAGGCTTCCAAAGACCTGCTTTCTTATCTGCCTACAAAGTCAGAAAAAATTGAGTGTATTATGTTCTGATAAAAACTTTCACAAGTTCCTTATCTGAGCAGAAATAGCACAGAGACTGTCTCACTTAGGTGACTGTAAATCAAAAATGAAACTAGCAAACTTTGTGGGTCCCAACAGGAGCATTGAGATTGCCCAAACAGAACTGTTTTCAGCAGCATAAAACACTCTTAGCAGGTACATCCTGCTTGGTTCCTGAGGTACTACTCTGTGGTAATAGAAAATAATCCTGTGTAAGCTAGAGGACAGTTTGTGGGCATTGTCCCACATTTCTGCTTGGGTTCATATGAATGCGGTGATCATCTTAATTAAAAAAAGAAGGTCCGGGTGACACAAGTACACACATGGCTATAGTATTCGCATTTAGAAAGGCCAGAAAACCATAATTCCCCAGAAGAAAAATAATGGGCTAAATCCAAAAGACCTCTTTGCTCAAAACTATTCCACAAAGACAAAGAGAGCGTCTGTCGAGGGATCACAAGCCGTATTCCTTAGCAAAGCTGAAATAATATGGCAAAGTAGTTTTATAGGCTGTCCCACTGTATGCAGTTGGGGAATAAATGCACACAACCAAAACCAATATTGCTTGCCAGTGGCTGAGAGGCAGAGAAGATACGATTTTGACTCCTTTTTTCTTCTCTTTCTCTCTCTGTGCCATCTTCAGAGCAGTTACACATTGCCATCCAGCAGAAGATTTCAATGCTGAAGCTGAGTTCTACAGCCTTTTTGCGGATCAGTTGGGCTCACTTCTCAAGATAAGTTTTATACTTTGAAACGTATCTCAAGATACCTTGAAATGAGTGATGCTTTCATGATTATAAGTAGCAGATGACTGGTAGGCTGAAAACAGCAGCCTGTTTTTGACCCACATTTGTCATTTGGATTGATATACTGCACCATCAAGGTTCTAGTGTGGTGGAGGTTGGTCTCTTTTCCCAAGTAGTAACTGATAGGAGAAGAGGAAATGGCCTCAAGTTGTGCCAGGGGAGGTTTAGATTGGATATTAGGAAAAACTTCTTCATTGAAAGGATTATCAAGCATTGGAACAGGCTGCCCAGGGAAGTGGTTGAGTCACCATCCCTGGAGGTATTTAAAAGACACATAGATGTAGTGCTGAGGAACATGGTTTCGTGGTAACTTGGCAGTGCTGGGTTAACAATTTGACTTGATGGTCTTAAAGGTTTCTTCCAACAAAAGCAATTCTCTGATTCTATCTATGATCAGTTAGTCCTTATGCCTGGAAAGAGTTTGGTCCCTGCTACCCTAAGCCCTGACAGACAGGTGGACTTTTGCCATCAACCAGGGGGGAAGCTTCCCTTCAGTTTCAGATGCATGAAATTAAATCTGTAAGTTCTGGTTAGTATTGCCATTGCTGGCTTTCACATGGTTGTTTAAAAGGGCTTTTTCCCATTGTTTTTCCAAGGACCTGCCCAAAAATGTTTCCATCCAAACCACCATCACACAAGACTCCAGCAGAGGAGCTAAGAACAATAGCACACAAGGCTCCAAGTTCAATAGCAATTTCAAGGATTTCAGCTGTCACAGTTAATTAGTGGCAGTTTCTCACAGGCCTCCTTTGCTTAACCCCTGAAGGACAAGGCTTGGAAAACTGCTGGTTGAGAGGGCAAGAGAGGTCAAAAGACCAGTTTTGTAGCAGCCAGGAATTATTAAGAAAGCAAAACTAAAAAATGGAATGTGTTATGAAGTGAAAAATTCAGACAAAGTGAGATTCAACTGCTATTTCCACTTTTGCTAAAGAAAGAGGCATGAGCCTGGAGGGTGGGGTCCGGAGTCTGGATTTTGGGCAGGGTTATTTTAGAAAGCTGAATGCAGTCCAACTGTTGTTCTAGGGCAAGCACTTCCCAACTTTAGGGTATTTAAAAAAAAAAAACCTGGATCCTGATCTGAAATCTGTGGCTTGGGCTTGTTTCTAAACATTTCTTTTTCTTGCAAAAATGAAAAAGCATCATATGGTAAGCCACTGTAGAAAAACACTGGCGCTCTGCTTGCTTACAGGAAACTGCCTTGGCATGCTTTCCCTTCCAAAAGGTGTGGTTGCTAGATACAAGTCTGAAAGTCGGAAAAATTGGGAAATCCAATGTTCCCAAACATTGATGCACAGACCACTTCTAAATGATTGTCGTGGATTCAGCTGGGATGGAGTTAACTTTTTTTTTTGCTAGCAGCTGGTGTAATGCTATGTTTTGGATTTGGGATGGGAATATTGTGATAGTGCACTGTTTTTTTTTTTTATTGTTGCTAAGCAATCAAGGTCTTTCTGCTCCTCATACCACCCCGCCATTAGACTAGAGGGGCACAAGAAGTTGTGAGGAGACATAGCTAGGACAGCTGACCCCAATTGACTAAAGAAATATCCCATACCATATGATTTCATGCTCAGAATATAAAGCTGGGGTAAGAAAGAGGGGACGGACGGACATTTGGAGTGATGGCATTTGCCTTCCCAAGTAACAATTACACGTGATGGAGCCCTGGTTTCCTGGAGGTGGCTGAACACCTGCCAACAGGAAGCAGTGAATGAATTCCTTGGTTTTGCTTTGCTTGCGTGCGCGACTTTTGCTCTATCTATTCAACTGTCTTTATCTCAACCCACAGGTTTGGTTTTGTTTTTTTTTTTTTCCACTTTTACTCTTCTGATTCTCTCCCCCACACCCCCCCATCCAAACTGAGGGGAGTGAGCGAGCAGCTGTGTGGTTCTAGCTGCCGGCTGGGGTTAAACCACAACAATGATACACTTTCTTACTCCTCTGCGTGAAGGCCCCTGACATCCTGAGCAAGCACCTCCACGCAGACTGTGTCAGAGAATGCCATCTGGGTGCAGCCCCTTCCCTTGCAGCTCAGGGAAGCACTTTTTTCCCCAGCAACTACCAATCTGTACCATGAGGGCTGTTGGCCTGCTGTGGTCACTACCAACAACATAATAAGGCCCAGGACACAATGACCTTACCCCAGTCCATAACAGGTCTCGTGACAACAGGCAATCCCCATCGTGTGGGCTGACACAGAACAAGCATTACCTGAGCCAGGACTCATGAGAGTGCCATGTGCCCTTGGCTAGATCAGGAGGTCATGGGTATCCCCCTTATTTCAGGTTTTATCGCACAGTGCATGTCAGGATTAAAACTTTTCCCCTGATGCAGCCAGGGGATTGCGAGTGCTCCCCAGGCCAGAGCTCGAGAGAGGGATCAATGGAGGAAAACATGGCACAGGGGTTTCAACCTGCTACGTGAGAAGGCCTGTATTTTATGGGAGATTAGCAGCTCCGCCAGGCATTACTTGCAATATGCAACCCTCTGAACCAGTTTATTACTCCTGCAGCAACGGATAGATTAAAACTGTAGGACAGAGGGAGCATCTGAGCAAGCGGGACACATCAAGACTTATCGCCTCTCCCTCTCCCAATGCTGAACACAGCTTCTTGCTTCATTTAGATCATTAGAATCATAGAATCATCTAGGTTAGAAGGGACCTTTAAGATCATCGAGTCCAACCGTTAACCTAACACTGCCAAAGCCACCACTAAACCATTTAGTCTCCAGATATGCTACTACTCTGCCCATAGGCTTGTCCAGCCTCTACAGCTACTGGCAGGACCTGTCCTGCAGGAGCCTCCTCCACCACTGCCCCCCTTTTTCCCCCATGCTCACACACAACTCGTGGGCAGCAGCAGCAGCTCAGCTTCGCATGGGGGATCAGTACAGTTCTCTAGCACAGCAAGACTGGAGTTTGTCCTAGTCCTAGCTTGTCGCAAGTCCCCTGCCAGAGTGGGATCAAGTGAGTCCCTTTGCCTGACTAGTGAAATGGGGCACCCTGCTGCTGCTGCCTCACCCTGCTGCTTGTGCAGCGTGTTGCAGAGGAGGAATCCGTCAATCCACAGAAGCACTGTCTCTCCAAGAAGCAGCCCCAGCTGGCTCTTAGCCCAGCTTGCTTTTATCCTGAACACATATGATGGCAGGGGATGTCCAGTGTGACACGTTTCTGCCATACTTTCCTGCACCTCACTGGGGTCGCAGGGCCAGCAGTGGCCAGTCTTTGCTGGCCCCATACAGCATAGTACTTTGCTCCCTCTTTCTCCATTTTAAAGCATTCATTTCCTGTGAGCGCGAATGGTGTCACAGATGGGAACAGACCAAAATTAGGGGTTGTCCTGCGGGACACAGCAAAGGTAACTCAGTAGAAATCAAGGGCCTATTCAGAATATCTACACTTTGGTGTTACCTGAGATACACCACTTGTAGTTGCTGGTGGTATTCCTAAGCCCTCTGTCCATCTTGCAAACAGCAGCAGCTGAAGCGTGAGTAAATCCTCCAGTACATCTCCAGAGAAAACAAGAGGCCCTCACATTCAAGGAGAATGCTTGTCACAGTCTCTCTGTGACAGCTCAGCATTTGATATGAATGGGGGGGTGGGGGGGCGGGGGAGCTGATAGCAGGTGGAGATTTTCAGGCTAATTACCTTGAATAATTTGCCTGCAGGTGCTGCGCAGGTGGTCTGAGCCCTTAGGCGTTGACCTAGGAAGAGTGGTGGGAATCCTGCATCCACCACCGCTCCCATCTGAGCTGGAGGCCTGGGACGCTGAAAAAATCCAGATTCCACATTTTAATCCACAGTTAACAGTTTAGGGTTGTTTCCCTAAATGTTTTGAAGCAGGAGAAAGAAGTTTGATCCCGTGGAAAAGTTTGACTCCATTCACTTTAGTAGCTTGCTACATGACAGCTTTAAAATAACCCCAAAGGGGAAACCTTGCTTGCAGTTTAGGAGAGCATTCAGCAGCTAAACCCAGTAGGCGTTTTAAAAACAAACCAAAACACACATTCTTTCCTGAGGCTGGCAAGGCAGCTGGTGGGAATCACACCCTCTTGAACAACTGCCCTCTGATGTTTTGAGATATTCTGGGGTTTTAGTTAGTTAGTGACAAACGCTCTGCTTCCTCATGAAATGTGCTAGAATTCTTCTCCAGACTGCTGACTTGAGGGCTACTGTGACTGCTTTAGGTTTTACAGCAATTTAACGGCTCTTTATTTTAAGCTAGTTTCTCAGGACATGTGAACCTTGAGAGACACAGTGATTTCTAAGGTGAAGCAGTAATTTATACCAGTGAGAGCAAGACTCTTGGATTACCAAAAAACTCTAATTTCTGGAAACAAACAAAAAAGCTGCATCAGTATTCTGTGCTTTGACATACAGGAATATGTTATGAAACAAGGTTATTAGTTTATGCTACATGCTCTGCTGGTTTCTAAAATCAGATACATCACCCATCTTTCAATGTTGCATGTGCAATGCTTGGGGTTTATCCCAAGAAGCACTTACAAAGCCTTTCCACACCTATGGAACGTGTTGGTCAAGACTCAGTATAGGCTGATCCCAAGTTTATCGAGAAACTACAGGCTTTGCTCACATGCTCAGGGCCAAACTTCTGGGTGGGGTAAGACAAATACTTCCTGGGGAGTTCTCATTCAGATTGCAGAAGATTCCCTTAAACCCAGCAAGGGTTGAGGATGTGAATTTTCCCCCTTGAATTTTAGGGTGAAGAAAATCTAAGTATTCAGAGTGTACTTAAAAATTCACTTTTTTTCACAAAAGTTGTCCTCTGGTATCAAAAGCTGAAATGCAACCAGGAGGTACAGAAAAGAATCAAAAGAAATGACTGTTCAAAGAAGGAAAGAGCAGGAACATTGAAACCAAAGGAATTCCGGGTTGTTCAGCATATCTGAAATTCATATTCCTCCTTTACAGCTGGGAACCTGTTGTAAAGAAACCATTATCTTAGCACTTTGTGATATAAGCGGCACCTTGTGCACCCAGCGGGCTAGATCAGGCCCAAGAGGAGGTGGATTTTTAAGCTCTTTGGAGAGCAGCTGAAAGCAAATGGATTTTGCTTTTGGTGCAGTTACAGGACAATTCTGTAGCGTATTTTTTTTTAATAATAAGTATATGGAGACCTGTAACTGCTCGTGTACATACATGTGGGTGTCTTGTCACCTCCCTTGACCCGGATGGTTTCGGAGTGTTTCCACTAAGAGAATACGTATGCTGAGTTGTAGTCAGATGCCACTTCACTGCTGTTCTGTTTATTTTTAGAAAATGCAAACTGATCCCCATTTGCCAGGACACGGTGGGATCAAACAGCAGGAGGCCGCTTCTTTGCTCACCCTTTAGGCCTTGTGCTCGCTACCACGCTGCCCAAAGCTTTTGTTCTTTGTTCTTTTTCAGGATGTGCCGTATGTTTGCTTTATCCCTTGCTGTTCTTGCCTACTCTGCTCTATCAAATAGCAACAGCTCCTTTATTATAGGAAATAGAAATGTCCTGGGAATCTCTTGATATCCCTCTAGCCTCACAACTCGGTTTTCAACCATTTGCCCTATGTTCTGCACTGTTCTGTTTCAGCTGCCGCTAAATAAAGGAGTGGTTTCGCAGGAGAAGGGAAGACAGCAGTTACGGCACTACCACTAACCTGAGACCAAACACACTTTTTGGGAGCCTGTTTTCCAGGGGAACAGCGTGCTCTCCCCATCTTCTCCTGCTTCTTGCTGGGTCCACACCAAGCAGAGAAAAGGACAGTGGACAGATTAGAAATGGCACAAGCATAATCAGGCAGGCACTACTTTTTGCCATGATGTTTTCATACCACAGACTCAGTCTGAGCTCTCTCCTATACAAACCTCCTGGGGGATTTTTAATCTTCCTGCTTGTTTTTGTTCCATCTGTCTTTTCAGAGAGTCCCTGAGGAATATTTATTCTTTCTTTGGAATCTGCTGTCTCTTTCGTAAACTCTTTCTCACTTCTTCTATAAAACCATATCCAGGACAGAACTCCTTCCAGTTTCCAATTTAATTTTATTCCTGGGCAGTTTATACCCAGTTGTTTCCATGGTGTGGTTGTGCCTTAATTTGAGTAGCTCTTTTCCATCCCTGATGTTCTCCCCCACAACGTGTGAAAAGTAAAATATTTCTTTTCAGGGCACCTCACATTTCTTTTTGTTTCAGATGGACTGCCTTGAGCTTATCACAGACCACTTATAAACAGTTTATGAGTTCCCCTTCAAAGACTTTGGCATACGTCAGGATATCATCTAGATACAACACGCTGGACAAAAGACACGTACCACACAGCAGCCTCTTTATTAGCGGATGGTGCATTTTCAAGCTGAAAGCCATTTCTTTAAATGAGTACAAGCCTTGTCCTGCACTAAGGGCAGGGCTTTTCTTTTCCTGTCTTTTGTACGCACCACTATTTTTCCAGATCTAATAAGGAAAGGCTCGCTGAATCCACTACAGCATTCTAACCACCATCCCTTCATGCAAGCAGTACCTGCCTTTTAAAATTATTGAATTTAACTTGCCAACGTTCACTCAGAAACCGGTGCTGCTGTCTTACTTCATAGTGAGAACTCCATGAAGGTCAGGGCTTGACTGCAGGTTTAATTAGGCTTAGTTAGTCCGTTTTATTGGTAGCATATAAAAGCCTCTTCTCCTTTTGCTTCTGGTAAGCGTTAAGAATGATTGCTTAACGGACCTGTTTCTGCCAGTCACTGGACCAGTTTTAACACCTATAACTCTATGAAAGCTGGAAAATAAATCCCAATTCCTTTCCAGAAAGCGTCTTAGACTGTTGTTTTTCCTCATTTGGAGGTACGGCCCTATGCTGGCACTAGTCCAAGGACAATTGTGAGAATTTACTTGCACTCCACCTTCCTCTTTAGCCTTTTGCCCCTCTACACACACATCTGTGATAGCCATGTTTTGCAGTCATTCCTCCTTTTGTAACAGTCTGCTGTTTATCAGAAATGCTCTGTAGGCGAGCAGGAGTCCATACTTGCTCCACAAAAGCCCAGATTCCTCAGACCACTGTGCAGGTCTCAACCGTTTTTCCTCTTGGAAACCTAAACCAGGAGGAAGTTGTTATGATTATTTCTGTGCCTGGAGGTGAAAGGAGTCACGCACAGCAAATGAGGTGCATGTACCTGCCCTGCCAACCCTGAACCGCGTGTTAAAAAGGGAATTTCCACCAAATTGTTGTCCGCACCTTTCCTCACCCTGGCCTAATGAAATTCAGAGCAGTCAGTAGTTCCTTTGTTACCTTGTCCAATCAGTCATTGGGCTCAAACCCCAGAGATCCAGTTTTTAATCCTTGTTTGTTTAAGCCCTTTTGGGACAGATTCCTCCATCACTGACACCAGTCAAAGGCTTGGGTTTGGATCCCTTGATCGTTACCTGTTTTCACATGCCTATGTGTCTCCCCACAGTCACGTTCAGTTGCCAGCGTACCTCCTCTCCTGCTGTTTGATGGCCATTGACCTAAATCCCCATGATTTGACTTTTCAGCTTTGTGTCACCTCCTCTAGCCCTTGTTGGAAGAGAAGCTTGTACTGGGCACTTCTGAAATTATGTTCTGGGTTATTTTTAATGGTTAAAGTCTTTTTCTGCAGCCAGGATTATTTTTTTTTCTTTAATTACAAATTGAAATACTGTAACAGAACATTTTTTTCTCCTTTTTATGCCAGTGCAATTTTTCTTGTTTTACAGGGACTGAACAATGTTTCAAGTCACGAGCCACCAACTATCCCTTCTCAGCAGTACTACATTCAGAATGATCTGCCTGCATATTCCTCTATAAAAGCTGCTGCTGCTTCTAATGAATAGCTGCAAAGACCAAGCTATGTTCTGTAAACCATTTCCACAGCCTCTTGGAGTGGCTTTTTTTCTTTCACTGATACTGAATGTCAAAGCCCACTTGTGAATTTATAAATAGACCCATTGCCAATTCATCCTGGAGGACCTCACTGTGCCAGGAACACACATTTCTACCGCTTCTCTGCCCTTTCAAGCAGGGCATCTCCTTTCCCTCCACTTCAAGCTTTTGACTCTTACCAGGCCAGCTTAGGTGAGTGGCTGGTGCCAAACTATATACCAAGGACTTGTACAAAGTCTAGATAATTCAAATATGATTATTTTTTTTTCAATCTGGCAGTAAATCTTTCAGCAGCCTCCAAGCTGGGCTACTCAAGTTCATGCTTACAAACCCATCTGTGTTCATCTTTCCCAGTCAGCAGCCTTTTAGACCGTAATATTGAGCTAAGCTGAAAAACCTTCGAGGAGTCTTCCCCTCCCCGTTCAATTTTGCATCATTTGAGAAAATAAAACCTCCCTTATTTGCACTTCTCAGAGTTACTCATGGGTACAGAAAAGTGCTAGAAATGTCTTGTTTTAGCCAAATTCTCTAGCTGGCCCAGCTCTTTGTCTGGGTCAGCTGACTTTCACTGTCCTCTCTGACCCTTCTGTCACCTTAGTCAGGCGATTTTTCAGCTCCCAAAAAGCAATTGCAGAATCAGGAATTAACTTGCTGCATCATCATCTTCTGCATCATCAAGCATTATATAGTTGGAGGAATATACAGAAATACATCAGTCTTTTTTTTAGATGAAACTATTTTGGGCTTTTTCAGGTTACATCAGTCTATTTTTAGACTAAATAACTAATCTCTTCACTCTGCTGGTTAGTCCTGACAGCAGGAGGATTGTTCAAAGAGGCGTATGTAGTCTATGTTGAGAAGTGAGTGTACAGGGCAACCTTTTGTCCTCTGTTCCAGCTTTGTGTCCTCTGTTCCAGTACTCTTTGTGACAAAGCTGTGCATGGTGAAAGGGCATAATGGAAAAAGCGTATCTGGCCACAGCAAAGGGAGGAGGGGACCAGCAACCACCAGATTTCCTTCCACCTAAAGTTAAAGTAAAAAATGTAGCAGATAGATAGATAGGTGAGTTTAAATGTTTGCTGGCATTCACTTGTCAAGAAGGTCCGCAATACTGCAGAAGAAATGGTAATTCCCATAATGCAGCATGATCTGAGATGAGATTGGGATTTGGTTTGAATTTTGAGTCTGGTTTTGGGAAGAAAAAAAACCAAAACACTCTAAAGAAATCAGTGATGCAGTTTTCTTATATGATGTAAAATGTCTGAGCAGATGAAGTGGTGGAATATTAAACGGTACTTTAACATAGAAAAAGCCATATTGAGAGGTGGGGACTAGACATGAAAGCCAGGCAAATCCACATGAGCAGCTCTGCACACATGTTTAAGTGGGGGCCCTTAATCATCGGAGCAATCCCCGGAGGGCAGAGGTGGATTACTTTGTGTCTTGTCATCTCTTCAGACATAGGGATGGAGTTTGGGGTAGGGGGCAGTTACGTTTTAGGCAGCCACAACATAAGCTGTAGTCAAATGTAAGCTATTTAGCTCAGAGAGGAGGTAAAAGTGCATGAAATTTAATATTCAAGACATTAGAGTAGATGTTAAAGTCCCTCTGGACTTCGGTCTGTCTGGTCATATGTAGTCAAGGATTTTCTAGGTTAGAGCCAGTTTTTCCAGTGGAGCACCTTGCTTGAAAATCTTTGGAGTCTTTTAATTCTTTGGGACACAACCCGAAAACTGCTTATCTGAACTTGTCTGCTTTGCTCTTTTCTTTTTGAGAACCTGTCAGGGAACATATGACCCTGTAAAAGCATTGTGGGGTGTTGGGGTTCTCCCCATTCCTGTCACAGATAGCCTATTACATACCACCCAAAAAAAAAAAAATCAGCACAAAAGGAGACGCGCGCTTTATAATTAAGACCCTTTAAATAGTTTTTCTGACTCCATTTTACAAAATCTGAGTCACTCTAGCTCAAGCTGGGAGGAATCAGTGTTCAAACCTGCAGAGATATTATCTCCCTTTGAAATACTTAGGAAAACTCTCAGCCTTATTTGGAAAAGTGAAATCTGACGTGATAAGCAAGGCCTTGATTTTCTCGGAGGAGAGAGGGGTCCTAAACACCTTTGCCTTCCAGATTAACTCCTGCTCTGTCTGTGTGGCACCCTGTGAGGCTGCTGGCACCTCATACATCTCATACTTGTCTCCAGAACACCCCACAATGTCCCAGGCAACTTCCCCAAGGCCTAAAGCCTCCTTTCCCCTAAGTAATGCAAGACCATGTAGCACATGGTCCGTATATGCATGGATGGGCAGCCCTTCTCCCACGCCTTCCCTCCAGGATCAGGGCCACAGTGCTGGGTTCAGGCCGTGGGAAGGAGACAGGGAACACAGATATTCCCCTTAGCAGCCATGGGGTATCACTACCCTATAGCCAGCATTATCCGATGTCTCAGTCTCCAGCACATAAGACAGGACGAGAACTGAACGAGCAGGTCACGTGGAGGGATAAAGGACACTTTGGGTCTTCTAGCAGGGACAGGGATGGAGACGGGGAGTGTGCCTTCTCCTGGGACACCTTTGACCGTAGAGGTTTTGTTGTGGCAAGACCTCATCCTCCCTAGCAGCACAGTGCCACCGCCCTGCTCTTTGGTGGGGACCCCAAACACCAGTGGTCCCCCATCAGCATGAGGTGCCAGCAGGATTATGGTGCTGGGTTTGTGCTGTGACGGCAGGAAGGCCACCCTGGGCAGCCAGGGCTGGGAGGTGGGAGCTGGCTGCGCTCACAAGAGCTGGCAGGGTGTGCATAATGGTTCCACGTCCAGAAGACTGGCAACATGTCACTTACATTTACACAGTCACCAGTAACACAAGACCTGGCAGCTCCTCAAAGATGAGCAGAGGTTTGGAAATCAAAGATATTTTTCATTCCCGAACATTTCCATCATACCCACCGGGTGTCTTTGATTGTATTCTGACAGGAGTAGGCGGCAACCAGAAGTGTGTAAAAATGGTGGAAAAACCATCCTCCTCAATTTGACCCAAATTTTTTACCATTTGCTAGAGGGTGGCTACACCTCCCCCTTAAAATGTGAGTTTCTTTCATTATTTTCTTTTTATTTTTTTTCCTTTAAAAGCCAATGCAATGTGGACAATGAACAATTTCACATTTAGAAGCCAACTTTTCATCAGGGTTTATCCTTTTGATTTGGAAACTGGCTCATTTAAGCTGGAAAATTCTGTGAAATGTTGCAATAAAAGAGACTCTATTTTTGCATTAGCTAAAATATGCACACACACAAACCCAAGCGATACAAAAACAAGCAAACAAAGGAGTGCCCAGCCTGTAAGCTCCGAGTTGCTTAAAATTTCTTATTTCAAGTACAAATGCCGCATAGATCCTTGCCATCTCTAATAATAATGCAAGCTGCCACCCAACAACAGCATAACATTTCCACTAGGCAGTATATTTTTCCCTGTGAAACATAACTTGGCAAATGTGGCTTCGGCCGCCTAAATGTCATCTCAGCCTGTTGCAATCTGCTGTAAACTTTCAAGATACTAGTCATATGTCATAGACTCACAACAGTTTCTGGATTTGCTTTAGGACTAAAATGTTCCTGGGCAAAAACAATTCACTAAGGAAGAAATCCTACCCACTGGGTTTTTTCCCCGATTCCCTAGAAGTAGCTCCTCACTGATTTTTTCCCCTTTCTTGCCTACTTCTGCACATGCCATTTTACTTTATAAATTGGATCCATCCCAGTTCCAGCGATCAGAAATGGGAGTATCTTGCATTTTCGTATTGCAAAGTAGAACAGCAATTGGACATACTGTTTGAGAGAAAAAAAAGAAAAGGAGAGTCCAAATCCAGGATAGGCTTCTGGCCAAAGCAGCTCAGATTTTCCATCTCATCTGCAACTGAGACATGAAAAGCGCAGGTTAGGACCGGGCAGCAGCCTGCAACAGCAGAAGCCCCATTTCTGGCAATCTTCTTTCCAAAGTTTGTGTGTGTGACTCAAGTTACGGCTTTCAGACCAAATACAGTAAAGCTAGGTACAAAGATACATTCAGACGCTGAATCAAAGTTTGACGGAAGGGTAGGTTTTTTGCATTCATATGAAGCCCAGATATACTTGCTGGCAGATATTTATAGAGGATGACTGTATTAACTTTGATCTACAGTCAAGAAGTGGGATAAGTTACATGAATTCAGTGCTGCCAGTTCAACATAACTTCCTTTCAACACCATGACCAAATTGCCTTGATTTTCACACCTGTAAAATGGGGATAATGCTTATCCCTTTTACAGGGGATAATGTTATAAACATTTGTTAAATTATTTGGAGAAGCACCGATTTTGTACTGTAAAATAACTTGATCTGTACTGGGTGGTGTTAGACAGCAGGAGTTGAAATCTAAACCAGGAAAGTGAGGGAGAAAGGAAACATAATTTCCTGTTGGTATGACGTGCTCTGCAAGTGTGACTAAGACTAAAAAAGCAAGGGACCTTGCAAGAAAAGGTTTTTTCAGCTCGCTTCCCCCCTTTCACAAGGTTGTGCTCACGCAATGCCATGGTCCTCAGTAAAGGCATTCCTCATTTACCCAGGGTGAGAGAAGAACCCGGGCCTTTCACATAAAATTGATTTTCCTTAGATTCCAGAGTAGCTATGATGCTGTGCGCCAGTGACTCCCTCCTATCTCGCATGCCTGTGCCGTTGTCCCCTCTGGTTGCAGAATAAATTAGAGGAGCCACCACAGTACAGCTGAGAAAGCAATGGAAAATCCAGCCAGCCAGGAAGCTTTTTCTTCTTCATTTCTGTGAAGTTCTCCACGTTTGGCAAGCTTTGTAAACTCAGTAGTGGGAACTGAAAAGGAAAAACCATCACGCACAATTTTTCTGTGGCTTGCAAAAGTGAAATAAATCAAGAGATAAAACAGCAGTGCATCTGTGATACAAGATTTGGTTTGTGAATGTTTAAAGCATTTAATCATTGTCCCTCTGGCTTCCGGTTCTCGTTGCTGGGACTTTACTATTTTACGTATTTTGTAAGGTATAATCACTTATATCTCAAGAATTTTCTGGCTGTGTTCCATATTCCCCTTTCCCTGTTGGTGTTAGCCTATTTCCCTTCTTCATGACTTGGATAAATCTCCGTAACACTGTCCATCTGTCCCGCTTTTCTGCCTTCTGCTTTATCACCTGAAAATTGTCTATGTGACACCAGTGAAGTCCCCATTGTCACCAGTGGGGCCAGCCGTGCCTTCTCCTCATTTCCGTCCCTTTGCTGCCTCATCAGAGCTAGGCCAGGTGTCTCTAGCTGAGCCACAGTCACGCTGCTCGAGCAGATGGGCACCCCACATTCCCCCATCCAAGGAGCAGGCACAAGGTGAGCTTACCGTTGCCACCAGAGTCCTGTCCATCCCTCCTCTGTGCCATAGTAACATCCCCTTTTCTGTCTCTTCACTCGAGTGATGAAAAGCAGTATAGCTCAGGTGAGCGTGGGAGACCTGGGGAGCCACCACAACCCCAGCTGAAGCTGAGACTTTACCAACAGCCCCTGGCCCTGGCAGTCTGCACCGATGAGACCAGCAAAGAGTGAAAGAGGGTTGGCAAATGGTCCGGTGTGTGTTTGCAAATTGGTGGAAGACCTGAAAATAGACTGAGCTGCCCCACCTTATTCAGTCCCACATGGACTCCTCTCTGCCTCCAAATTCTAGTTACCACAGGGATCATGCAGCAACCCTGACCCCAGTAGGTCTCTGTTGTGCCAGTTGTTAGATCTTGGCTATGGCTGCTTAATTCTCATTAAAGAGCCAAGTTTCTTTTAATCTTCTTCCAAAACAAGGAGCTTAAGCTTTACAACATCTCCCAGGAACTTTCAGCTCTCCTTTGGGGAGATATTTCTTTCTATTGAAGGGAAAATTTCCCAATAACTCTCTCCTGCTGCAGGCACTGAGACCAGAGGCAGCACAGTGCCACTCCCTCATCATTTCCTAAGGGACTCACACATCCCAGGCTGTGCCCTCTACCTGTAGTTTCCCGTTCTCATTCCCGCCTGTCTGCTTGAATTCGTTCCAAGGTGTAAGAAAAAAAACCTCTTGGGACAGTCTGTCCTGTGCTGCACCCACCGCCGTAAAACCTCGGCTGCCGTACTACTGGTTCTTATCAGCCATCACACCTTAAAGTATAGAAGGTGTGTCTAATATTATCCAGGAAACGTCGCGGTGAAGACCTGGACTTTTTCAGCTAATCGGTATTAATAACTTCCTATGTTTGAAGACAGCCCATAGGAAATGCAGCCTGACTCATCTACCCTGTAATTAGACGAACTCCTCGAAAAAGTGCAGGTGGCTGCACCGCAAAGGCACATTAGCCAAGGTGCAGAATATGCTTCTGACCAAAGGGCAGATAATAGCAGCAATAATTTCCTCCACTGATATGATATAAAAAAGCAGTATTTCTGACAGATTTGGCATCTGGCTGAGGCTGGAAACTCAAGTAGTCATTTTCTTTCTCCCTCTTACCTCACTCAAGGGAAATATGTAACATGCACAAAGCCTTGATTTATTTTTTACACTCTCACAAATTACTGGAAAACAATTATGCAGTGAAATTTCATGAAAAACAGAAGATGTTCAGTCCTATTTGCTACACAGGTTATACCTAGACTGTGATTCTTACCAAAGATACTCGTTTCCTGTGTTCTTTTTTCATGCCAAGTTCAGCCATATATCACTTTTATGCATCTGAAGGCCATGGTGTAATGTAATATGAAGCTATGAATGGGATAAAGTTACATATTCTCCATTGATTTTCCATTGTATCCATTATCTTTAATGCTGGAATGCAGGTTAGTGCGAGGGCCGGAAGCCTCCGCACCTCTGCGTTGACTGCTGCCTTATGAAAACCATCCCCGGGGGACAGATAAAATCAGCTGCAAGTTGCGGAGAGGAGACAGGCGTCCCCCAAAGTGTCCAGCTTAATGGAGGAAGTGGGTGGCTCGTGCATCTGTAGGAAAGAGAGAAGGAGAAGGCAGACTCAGGGAGGGGGACATGAGGGGCTGGGAGGAAACCAGAGAAGGGCTGGGAGTGAAGGCAGGGGAAGGAGAAGAAAGAGGGAGGGGAGGGTGCACGACAGATCTCAAGTCTTCTTCGCACTGGAGAAATACTTCTTGCGTGTGTAACAAAGGAGGAAAAGAAAGAGATTGGTGGTCCATGCTGCTGCTGTGATGCTACTGTTCCCTGCTGCGAAGTCCCCCAGGCACCACCAGCACGGCTGCCCGGGAGAGCAGCAGGGCGGCAGCCAGGGGTCGAGGGTGCTCAAAAGCCTTTGTTCCCCAATCCCGGGCCTTGTGGAAAGCAAGCCGAGGGCTCACTGCCGTTGCTGCTCGGCCCCACGGGTCAGGATGAGCAGGGAGGGTGTTTGCAGGCAGCACCGGAGCCTGCTGCCACAGCAGCTCAAGCCAAAGCTGAGCGAGGAGGATGAGCAGGACGGGAGGATGCAGCTGCACGGTGAAAGCGGGACACTCAGGAGGCTTGCCACCCAGATGGGCCCAGTTGCACTGGGACTAGATGTTAACACTAGCTCTTTAATAAGCTTCTCAAATCGCATTTTTTGAGGCCGTGTGTTAACAGAAAACAACTGTTCAAATTTAGCAAGTTCCAGCACCACTTTCACCCTTGTTACGTCTGGGCGGCAGGAGTAAGAAACACCACTGCCACTTAATTTTTCATTCCTCTCGCAAAGGGATAGAGCACTTAGTCATGCGAGTGGTCGCCTTGGATGATCCCATGCAAGCAATTCCAGCAGTGTTTCTCCATGTGTGACTAACTGCTCCTCCCGGGAGGCCGGAGATTCCCACTGGGAAGGCAAAGGACTCCCCATTTTTGCAGCAGAGCTGTCTGTAGTCTTAGCTCTGCAGTCATCGCTGCTGCCCCTGTAATGTATTTTTAAGATCAAAATTCTTCTGCAGGATGACCGACCTGTTCGTCTTCATCTGACCTCTGCTACTCTGGCTACTCTTGCTGACATCTGTGACTAATTTGTGATCTACAAAACCGAGCTGTGACCAATACAAAAAATCTTTATTAAGACCCTGCCAGGTTGGTCAGCAGGGGTTTCTCAGGAGAGCTGCTCCAGAAGAGCCGGCTCTGAGTAACTCCACGGGACGACATTTCTGGAACAAGCATCTCATCCCAGCTTACCTTGAAGCACATCAGCTCACAGCCACGGACAAGCCGCCTCCCTTCACCTGGGGACCGACCTTAGGGACCTTCATGCAAATTTTCCTTCACTCACTGGGCCTGGTAGAGAAGAGGCTCAGGTCAACACAGAGCAAAACGTTTCCAGCTAGCATGAGAAAAATCCGGTACCGTGGTTTGCTATTTTTGCAGGGGGAGAGCGTGAGCCGGGCCCCTTCCCGCCTGCCCCCCTCGCTATATGTGTGTGTACGTGCATGTGCTGCGCAGCAGGACCCCTTTTCTCATTTAAACAGCCAATTAAAGCCTATTTTGGCACTTAGCACATGACATCAACTTGCAGTACTTAAGCTGCCTAGCACAGTGTGAATTTAATTTGATAAAGGGGCAACTAATAAAGATCTTGGAAGGCTGGTTAAAGTTCATTAAGCCTTTCCTTTCAAGGTACACTTCCCTCCAGTGCAAAAGCTTGTGTCTATTTTTTTTAAAAGCTGTGTTATATCCTGCCACCAGAAAAAGGTGCCTGTGTCACATCCCGACAGGGTATATTTAAAGTCTCACTGTCAAAGTCATGTCGGGTCTTGGTTCTTTGCCCAGAAATGTGCAGAAAGAAAAAAATAAAAGCCCCTTTCCCCAAGTGTGGGGCGAGGAGTGCAACACGGGTTGGTGCAGGCAGGCTTATGAGAGGGGAATTGGGCTTCTGTCACACTGAGCTGCATTCATCCTCCCTCTCTTGAGCCATCCGTAGTTCCAGATGGCTTTCATAAACAGATGAGGAGGCTCCTCTGAGTTCACCGATTTAATGAAGCCCGTATGGCTGACTCATGTAATAAGTATTTAATCATGCTGATGAAAATCATTTTAAAAACTTCCACCACACACAGTGCTGTTCCCTGCGCAGCCGTGGAGCTGATAACACAACATCACAGCCAAGGAAACTCCGTTTTCCAGCTGCACGCCTTGACTTTCATCAAGGGGTTGTAAATGTGCGCATGCGTTTTGTGCATTGCCGCCCTCTAACAAGGACACATTCATCTTTAAAAATACTCATTTTTAAATCAGCTACAGAAGTGCCACAAAAGGAATTTTTTTTTAAAGCTCCACATTCCCTGTGCAGCTGTTCCAGAGGTCACGCAAGGGTTAACACTACACTGTTTACATCTTCTCATTAGTTTCTGTTTGTGCTCTCAAATGCCCATGCCTTAAAAATTTGCAGAGCTTAAGCGGTCTCCATTTGTAAACAGAGAAATGCCACAATACCTTGCAGATACTGAGTCATCTTAGGTGGAAATTGCTCCTCTTCTTAGCAGAAGTCATCATCAATGCCATGAAGGACATGGGCCTTCATCCTTTCCAGAGCATGGACCTAAATGAACACGTGTAAGTCTGTCACGTGGCAACTGTCAGTTCACACAATTTCAGTGCATTTTAAGCTAGCTCCAAAAAGTCAGTCATCCTCCTCTCCTCCAGGGAAAACCCATAGTTGATGGCCCCTTCAGAGCTGGCTGGATGCAGAGGGTGGGGGTGACCCCCCTTGGGGCAAGGCTGGGGGCCTTAGACCTGTTCTCATGTGTGGTTGTCACCCAAATAATCCCGTGTGGGCTGGAAGACTCAGTGTCAAGATTTGAACTTTTTCCTTGGGGGACAAGGTCCATAAATCACTACCTTGAAGGGTCAGGAAGGGTTGGAAAAGTCAATGAGGTCTGAGAACAAGAGAGGCCACCTTGCGTGGGCTGTAGCCCTGAGAAAGTTCAAGGTGCTCTGCTAGGTACTGAGTTTGTTTCCATGAAAGGCTGAAAGAAGAAACATTAACTCTAGGGCTGGCTTCATAGAATCATAGAATTGTTAGGGTTGGAAGGGACCTTCAAGATCATCTAGTGCCAACCCCCCTGCCATGGGCAGAGACACCTCCCACTAGACCAGGCTGCTCAAAGCCCCATCCAGCCTGGCCTTAAAAACTTCCAGGGATGAGGTTTCCACCACCTCTCTGGGCAACCTGTGCCAGTGTCTCACCACCATCCTGGTGAAGAACTTCTTCCTAATGTCCAGTCTGAATCGACCCATCTCTAGTTTTAATCCATTCCCTCTGGTCCTACCATCACCCGACATCCTAAAAAGTCCCTCACCAGCTTTCTTGTAGGCCCCCTTAAGATATATTGTCATGGTTGTCCTTAGCTTTACAACTGGCTCATCACATGCCAGCTCATCAACCAGCAGGTCCAGTCACCACTTCTGAGAGCTCTGGGAAAGGGAAGACAATTAATTCCATACTGTTCTGCACAGTGACCACTCCTGGTCACAGACAGAGAGAGGGGTATCCCTGGTTCTATCTACATGGAATTTTGTGGATCAGTCCACATTTTGATGGGCAGGTATTTCTTTTATCATCAGTTGAATAAGATTTAATTTTAAGTGCTGGGGGCAAGATCACTTGAAGAACTTTGATTTGTAAGATTATCTTTTCCAAATTCTAGAAACGTTGAAAGCTGAAGGTGTGTTCGCAGTATGTTATCTGTTACAAGATTGCTTACATCCTGATGGAGAAAAGGCTTACTTTCTGACATGAGACCAAACAAAATCTCCGCTTTGGGTCATTAATAGCTAGTTTCATTTTGTAAGCAATTTATTATTCAAATAACTGAAACGTAGCACAACGATCATGGCTTTAGAAACTGGGTTTATTTTAATTTCCCTCACTTGGTTTTACAATAGACATATTTCCACTTCTAAACATGCACGTAAGTTGGAAAGATATCAGTATAGGCTGAACAGAAAGATGACGGTGACCTTGCCTCATCCATCAACAGAGTGCCCAGAAATTACCCCAAGCTTTCTGATTGACTGAGATGACCTTTGTGCATAGTAGGTGCTGCTATAAATGCTTGTTTCTTAGTGGTTAGTGTTTAGGTCTTCAGATCGGGAAGCCTTCAAGATTGGAAAGTCTTCAAGATTGGAAAGTCTTCTGGTTTACTTTGAATCATATTGCTGTAGCACCTAGATATACACAGCTCCAAATAACTGTTGCGTTGCAGTCTTGAGAGACTTGATAACAAAATCCAGAGTTCACTTTATACAAGTGCTTCATCCTCCAATTCATGAGCTTATGAATTTTGGACCTGCAGGATCAAACTCTGCCAAGTACAGGAATTCTGCCCCCCTTCTTGTATCTCACTTCAGAGCACCTAATTAAGATGTCATCGTGACTTTTCAGAAGAGCACCTTAAATAGAAAAACACTGGAACAATGAAGAGGTCTCAATTTCCTTGGTTATGACTTCAAACTCCGGAGCTAAAGCACACCAAAAAGAGAACTTAATGCCTATAAATCTTGCAGCGTGAACTGATTCATGACTCAGACAAAGTGCCCAAGCCCCTAAGAGTCAGGAGAACAACCCTTTAAAATACAGTTTACCAATGTCACTGGAAACTTTAACCCGCTGGCTTCACACTCAGAAGGTTTAAGCTGCAAATGGCAGGAGAGGATTTATGTGTTCCTCTGAACAAAATACGTCAGGGTAGGAAAACTTGACCCGACGGTTTTGAGACATGCCTGCCGTAAATAACCAATTGATTGGCTGACTAGCAAAGCCATTAGCAGGCGTGAGGTGCCTGCTGAGATTCAGACACCACATAAAAGGCTGGAGGTGCCAGCAAAACGGACACAGCAATTGACTGCGCAGTCGTCTTCCAGCAGACTGCGCAGGAGGGCTCGTGAAAAATGGAGCGGCTTTCATCTCGCTCATTTGACACCGTAGCTCTGGAAGGAGACTGTGCGTGGGATACAGTCTGTCATGGGCAAAGGGTGAAGAAAAGAGAGATAAAATGACCACCTTGTGCTCGAGCAGTAAATCATCTGGAGGAGTAAAAGTATTTCAAATGAAGTTGGAGATCCTGCCTTGACAGTTGCAGACGATGAGTCTTTTCTTCTGTAAGTCACCACAGCTGCCAAGTGGCACTGGTAGGTCTGAGCTAATGGGGCTTTCCACCCCCTGAAAAGTGGCAGCAGCAGTTATAGGAGAAGGGAATTTGGTGACTTGGATCACAGGCTGTCAGGTGAGAGGACCAGGGTTACGTTTTACTATCTGAGAATGGGCCGTTTTTACCCTTTCGCTCCATCCCTTTTCCCTCCCCAAAAATGCACACAATGCACCCATCTTCACTCTCACTGCTGCAGCCACACTTTCTGGACTTGGGTTCATCTTTTTGCACTGTCCCACCCTGATGGCAGGGGAAAGGGTAAGAACAGTGGAAGTCCCCTGGAGCTCTGCGTACCAAAGTCTTTCATTCTGGAGAAGAGCCGGCACTAGGAAGCAGAGCAGACATGATGCTGGTCTATTCCAGACACTCATTTATACCAATCTGAGACACATGCACCATGCAGTTGAGTAGGAGTCTGGGTGTAAATGGCTACATAAACAGTAGCACAATGATGAACCAGAGCCAGCTGCTCAGGGAGGCTGTGGCTTCGGGCATTAGCCTTGAACAAGCAAAGACGAGGCCTTGTTCCAGTATCAAACATGAGATGAGAAGCGATGGCTGGGAGATAAAAAGGCAGGTAGGAAGAATGTGGGTATGTGAAATTACATTCAATCTGATCCTTTTCAGAGTTTCAAGTTCTTTCAAAGCTGTTCCTGCTCAAGGAGATAGTAAGGACCTGCTCCCTGGGTGGGTATATCCTCCTGGGTTAGCCAGATTGCCTCTTGCTTTTAAAGGAGTGAGAAAGTCCTCAGTCCTGGCACTCAAACCCGTTTGCTCTTTCCGAACCAGAGGATTCCTCCACTGTGTGGAACTTGGTTCCCCCAGACAGTTTTTCATTTTGTGGATTAGATTCAACAGCTTTTTTTTTTTTTTTTTTTCTTTTTCCCAGGGAGCGAAGGCCCGCAAGGGAAGAATTAGTTCCAAATAATTGCATTTACACACTATGCAAATATGCGCTGGCTGAGTATTGACATGCTGCTGCCCAGGTGGTTTCCTGGTGGCTCCTAAAATGTCAGAAATGGTGAGGACCAAGCAAAGGATTCATCTGCTTACAGGAATCTGGCCCTATTCCTATGAACTACAAGCCTGTACAAGTGTGACTGTGCCTAAAGTCTCACTAGCTAATCTCAGGTTTTATTACAGTACCCTGCTATCCCAGCAACATCTTTCAAAGAGGCAAAAATACCATAATCTCCCCATTTTAATGCCACCAAATACATACTTGCATGCAGTGCTGTCAGAAGAAGCATCTGCTTGAACAGACCTTCCAGCAGAGCAATCTGCAGGACAACGAGCATCACCGGAGCAAAGACTTCATCCATGCTCAAAGCACTGTCCCCAGAACTCATGGCATCACTTCAGTCAATGTGTTCAAAACACGGAGGGTCGGCATTGCCGGAGGCTGGTATCCGTGACTCCTCTTCACGCTGGTTTGGCCTGTGGTCTCTAAAACTGGAAGCTGAAGTAACAGGTGCAGGAAAAAGAAATCAGCTAAATATTTCCCATCTCTGGAATATGGAAAGATGGGAGGTTCCCAGGTTGGATGGGGTGTCTCTGCTATCAGGAAGAAAAAGGAAGAGCAGGTCAAGGGAAAGGAAGTTTGTGTCTGGAAAACACAGAGTAAGCTGCTGCCAAATACTTTTAATTTAATCTCCCTTTTTGTTGTTGTCGTTCTTTTTTTGAACTGAAATAAGCCTTAGGCAAGGGATGGGAGGCAAGAAGCTTTTGGGATCTTGCTTCTGTTTTGCAGGCAGTGGTTCCTTTGAATTCATGTTTTTTTTATAGAAGTTAGGGAGATAAGAATGATCGTATTCAATAAGAACAGGAGCCCAGCATCTCGTCTCTGACAGTAGTTTGGAAACAAGGGGAAGAGGGAAAGGGAAGAGCAGTTGTCCCTTACCCAGCCAGCTTCTAGGCTGCAGTAGTTCAGTCTTCTGGAGACCGATGTTGCCTGCTGCATCCGTGCAGCTCTGCAGTGAGCAGGCACTGTTTGTGCTGTTTTCCATGAGCTTGTTTCATCCTACCCTTTGAAAGTTTTAGCCCTCACAGCATCACTAGAGAGGCGTTCTGCAGTGCTGTGATGCCTGTTCGAAAAGTGGTTCCTTTTGCTCGCTTTAACCTTGCTGTTGGGCAGTTCCTTTAGGCACCATTTACTCCTGGGTTTATGGGATAAAGTGAATAACAGCTTCACGTTCACTTCATAACTGCTGAGGGTTCAATCCGTGTCCCCTCCTTGCTAGCTTCTTTCCAAGAAGTGTCTTACTCTCTTTGAACCGCCCATTTTTTTGGAAACCTAACACTATATTTTGTACAAATATTTTGCTACAGGAGAGAAAGTACTTGATTTTGGAAGTGTCATTTTAATACACACAGCGCAACTGTTTATAAATACATACCTGCACACAGACACAGCACTTGTCAAAACACATTCAAAGGATACCTAGGTTCTTTCGTGTATTACATACTCAGAGTGAAAATAACCAGCTATATTTAACCCACATCCAAGCCCAGACTAAATTATTTTAAAGGTCAATTAAAGAACAGAAAATCTCACTAGCAAAGAGATAAAAAGCTCCCATTCGTCTGCAATTCCAAGAGCTTTAACAGAACTAAAGCACAGAATGAGAAATTGTAATTAAGTACAATTTCGTATAAAAATCATTGACAACTCCAAGTTTCTGTACCTGCCAAGACCTGAATTCAGATGACTGCATTTGGCCTACAGCAGTTGATGGAAACTCCATCGCTCACCGCGCTGATGTAGTTGTTTGGAAACCAACGGCTCTTGGCAGAGAAAATACATTTCAGCTTCTGTTGAATGACTGCACATATGATGAGCAGAAGATGAGATAGACCAATAGCCGATGCTCACATTTGGATCATGTTTTGGCTGGTGCTTAAAGTTCAGGTCTGAGGCCAAGCAAAGGCTAGAATTTAGCCTGCAATGTAATCCTGAAATCACATGGACCGTTCTCCTCAGGTATTGGACTCGGTGGCAGAGACCTGGGGGTATTTTCTCCCTAGCGATTGCTAGCCCGTCAGTTTGGCAGGCGCCGCTGTGCTTGCTGCATTCCTGTTCTTTGGCCCTGTGTGAGTCAGTTCTGGAAAACTCTTATTTGACCACAACTGGAAAAGAAAGGCAGAAAAAAGAAACGAGCCAAAACCCACAGATCAAATTTGTAGGACGGGTTTGAACCACAGAGTCCAGTTTTCTGCCCCAACAGCCTGCATGATCTCAGCTTCGAGATCCTGGTGCAGTCCCCGCAACAGCCACAAACAGCTGAAGGAAGCTCTCACGGAGCCGAGACCCCGCTGCAGTCACCCAGCCTGAGCCAGGCAGGCGACAGCAGCCCAACCGGGAGAGCAATGAACGCAGTGAGCCAAATCGCTGAAGAAACATTGGAATTTGTTCTCTCTGGCTGCTTGGAAAAGCTATTTCCAGAACTTAACTCAACACCTTCCTTCAACCTCAGAACATCTCCTTGGGTAAACATAATCACCTTCCAGGTTTGAGCCTTACACAGCAAGAGATCAGTCCACACAGGAATGTTATTTAGCACAAGCCACAGTTTAAAATGCCATCAAAAATATCTGGAAGGGCGTTCATGTTTCAGCTTGGCCATCAGCTCTAAGGTGAGGACACCTCGGTGTGTCTGCTCGGGGCATGGATTTGTGATGTGCACCAGAACTTTTGTGAAATAAGCAGAAACGACGGCCCAGCTCCATTTCTTGTGTAGTCTGCGATTTCTTAACGTGTCCGACACACTGGGAACCCATTCGAAAACCAGTGACGGAAAACTTGGAAAGCAAATGGAAGTGAAGAAAAGTCCTTGGTGTAATTTTACAGCGTGTGAAAGACTTAAAGCAAGAAACACAACCAGATGCCACAAGGAAACTACTTTCAATTAGTTCTGCTTTGTGTTATACCTACTGATGAAAAATAAAAACAAATTCATTCTGTCAACAGCTCTATCTATAGCATAATCCTTAAATGAACTCATCCGTCAAACTGGTCTCCTCTGGCAAAACACATTACAGTCCCTGTTTCTCAGCTGTGTGAATCAATCATCTGTTTCCCAAACCCATTGGTCAACATCTTAGGAACTCAATATATTTTTGTTGCGCTAAACAAGCCAGTTGCAGGGCACCAACTTCACCACATCACCTATGTACAAAGAGTTCATCTATTAGCAAACTCTGCGACTTCAGGGGAGCTATTTCCCCATCAAGGTTACATGGTAAGTGCTCCTGACCTGGAATAAAGGCAACCCTCAGCGTTCCTGCCCCAACAGCGTACGTGGGGCGTGCTGCTGGACAAAGCAAAAGCACCGAAGAACAAACCAGAGTTTTTTCTAGGTGGACAGTTCAGAAAGTGGGGTTTGAACTAGAAGATATGGAGGTATATATATGCATTTTTAAGACAAAGCTAATGGTTCACATTGAAGTCGCAGCAGCAGAACCCCACCAAACAGCACAGACATCACTGGCAGTATTCAGTAGCATTTGCAATATTTCTCAGTTCCCCATTATCGATGCAGGAGGATCTTGAAGAGGGGGTCCCTTCCCAGGGCTCTGAAGGCTGCTGCAGCCTGAGAGCACACCCTCCTTCAGGCCCGGGGATCCTGTGAGAGGAAGACCTGCTCTCATTCCCATGTTACCAATGGGAATATACAGGTACAGCGATACTCTACCCTGGAAGTACAAAGGGACGTAGGTACGGGGGTTTCCAAGGGTTTCGGTGCCTAACCTCCCATGCCAGGCTAAGAGGCAGAACTCGCCAGGCTGAGATGATACATGCTGTGCTCTGCATGAGCCATGTAAGGATGGAGTGGCCAGAGAACAACTTCAGTCATAGTCACCGAGGGCTGAAACGTGCCTCAGTCATCCTTGAAGTGCTGTTTCCCACCAAGACTCGCTCATGCTGTGGGCAGAGACTTGTGCAGTTGGCGCTTCTGGCTTCGCTATATTGGCTGATAGAAAATCTAGCAAAAGTGCCACACAAACCTGCTTCTTGCAGATGTATTAGCTTAGCCAGGCAAACGACAGCAGGGGTTTTACCTGACGACGCCTCATAAAAGCTTATTACTTGCATTTTAGTTGTTAAAATGACAACCTTTACCAAGGTTGATAAAATGACAACCTGTATCAAAATAAATTACGATGTAGATATCAGCACAGACACCTTAAGGGATTTTGAGCAAAGAAGATACGTCAAGGAGTCTTTGGTCTTACTGTCCCTTCAACAGTACCAGCTACTCTTGGCATTACAGGTGCAGCAATATCCGACCAATAGTAAGAATTCAAGAAAAAATGTCCATTATCTCCCATGGATTTCAGTTACCTGGAATATTTGGGAAATTTTGCTTCTGGGTTTGAATTTTTTCGATGTAAGCCTTCACAAAAAGCCAAACCTTTCAGAAGCATCTGGGCAATGTTCCCTTGAATCCTGGGGTGCAGGCAGAACGGCAGAGGACTCGCCCCACTAACGCGCAGATCTTACAGAGGTCTGTTACTGATGAGCTTGGCTCAACATGCAAAAATGCCCAGAGAAGCACCTCTGAAAACTCTGCACAAAGCTGACCAAGTTATCAGGCTTAAAAAAAAAAAAAGGCGGAACATGAACTTCTTAGCCACATTTGTAATGATATCAGTTTTTATTGAAAGACTGGGCTACCAGCAGGTTGGAGAAAAGCAAGATATGTCCACTCTGTGGCAACCTGCCTCTTCCAGGATGAAGACTGATCATGGCCAAACACAAGGGAACTGTGTGCTCACTTCAGCAGGTACTAAATCTGTGCCGCAGGGACACCAAAGCGTCCTGTTAGTGCATAAGGATAGTGATAAATTTCACTGCTGAAGGCAGCAAAGGCAAAGGATTCATAGTTTGGTGTGGATTTTGACAGCTCAGGCATGCTCTGCCCAGGGCTTCCAGAGCGGGCCAGTCCCGGCATTGGGCCTGGCAGCCCGAGAAGGAGGAAGGGAGGAATCTGTCTGAGCTGAAAGCAAAGTCAGTCTTCCCCGAGGAACAAAGCCGCGACTCCCAGACACGCATATGCCAGGGGAATCTCGGAGCAGACAGGTGCCTGGCCCACATCCGCACGCAGGGACGGACGGGGAATTTTGTCAGATAAGTGTCTCCAGCACCAATACCCTTGAATGAAAAGTTGCCAATAGAGCTGGCCGGAAAACAAAGCAAACAAGGCATGTATCACTGGAGAGTCAAATAATCCCCGTGCGGCAAACGAAGTCAAGTTCGAGGAATGAAACTTCACTGCTCGCAGGCACCGGCTGCCGAGGGCATGTGTGCTGTGGAACCAGACTCTGGAAAGTCATCTGGTGTTCACCTTCCCTAAACCCAAAAGTAACCACCCCAAATCCCCTGGCATTACCACGGAGAAGCAGCCTCAGTATCCGTCCTCTGTCAGAGGAGCCCACACACCCCGCCAGCAGCAGAAGGGATGTGCGTAGCCCTGCCCAGGAGCTGGCTACCTTCTTCACTGAAGGACCTGCTGTCGTTCCCTGCCCTGCACCGTGGGCTGAGGCCATCCATCCATCCCTCTTGCCCTCACTGGCTCATCATGTAAAAGCTCGTCTGTAAACAAAGCTGAGACCCACTAATGGTATCACCACATCCAAGCATTCAAACCCCTGCTCATGAACTGGCACTGAACACCATGAGGCTTCTGACAACGATGCGTCGAACACGCCTTCGCTGTCCTTCTGTATGTCCCAGATCTGCTCTACAATCATGAGAAATAAAAGGATTTTTCTTTTTGTAGATGAAATTGTGTCTACTGGCACGACTTCGAGGCCTAGAGTCTCTGTACGAGTATCAGGTATTGCTAATTCATAATAAAGCAGTAAAAATTGGCGACATGGCACGGTTCTGCTGCTTACCCAGGACTCCGGAGTCAGATTTCGGTGCAGACATGGGATCACTTATTAAAAAAAAAAAAAAAAAAATCACATCAGTGACATTAATAAGTATCAAGCAGATACTTGAATTCTGATGGAAATAAACATAACCTACTCTGTTCAAGGAAAGGTGAAAAATACCCTAAACGTTTGTAGCATTTTCAAAAGGAAAAATTAATTATTTAGACAAGGCAGACACAACTACTAAGATCAAATCCAGTCCCTGTTGGTCACTCCCCAGAAGACAGGGGAGTGCGCGGGGGCAGACCTGGGCCTGGCTGTGGGGCCGGGGCTGCTTTGGTCTTTTCCCACCGTGGTGACACCGGGGGTAAAGGCAACGTTTTCCTACCTCAAAACAACATTTGTTTTGCTGAGTTTTTTTGGCATAACAAAAGAAGCACAACCCGAGGCAAACCACGCAATCATCAACACCGGCTTAGATAAACAAGAGGGTGGGTGCATAGAACACCCATGGAGGGCCTGGGGGCCCGCCCTGGCAGGCTGTGGAGGACCGTGCTGCAGACCCCCTGGCCTCATCATGGGGACATTTGTGCTCCCCGTCCCCGCGTCCCGCTGTCCTTGGGGAGCTGCCCTGAACACTTGTGCCCTTCGCATCCCCGGGACGGCGATCGCCCCCCAGGCCCAGCGCTGAGACAAGCTATAAATATTCCTCCCAACCTCCCCTCATCACTCAAGCCCCTGGCAGCCCGGCGGTGGCCGCAGCAGCCCGTGGAGCCACCCGCAGCCCCGGGCCGGCGTGGGGGCACCACCTGCTTCCCCCTCCCAGCGGGATGTCTGTGGATGCTCGAAGCCCCGGGGGGGGCACGGGACATCCCGTCAGGCTCTCCCAGAGACACCGGCAGATTAGCGGCTCTATTTTTCAAGCTGATCCTCTCCCACCCCCTCCAACTTTCATTCAACTTACAAGAATTTAAGACAACTTGGCAGGACAGGCAGGGTCTATATATAAACCCCAGTGGCCATTTCGTCAAACAAACCCCGATGAGCAAATGGCCTCTGTACCTGGAATGCGGGTTTATGCAAGTGACAGGTCAGCAAAGCAGCTGCCCTCTTTCCTCCCAGCACAATGGGGATAGCAGAGATGCCATCAGCACTATTTTTTTCCTACCCTGCTGCGCACTAAAAAAATTATTCTAGGAACATTATGGAGCAGGGGAGTAAAAATAGATATGCAGGTTCAGCAAATGGCTCTCTCCACTCCTTGTGTTTCAGCCTTTATTCGCAGAGAATAGAAGCAAAAGGAGTTGTGCTACCCCTATTAAACTCTGTGTGTTTGCTCAGCAGCTCCCGGTAATGACACTCGCTGCTTTCTGGGCTCATTTTTAACATGCTTCCAGCAACCTGGGCATTTGTGCGGTTCCAACTAAATCAGAAAAGCTGGGTCTGATCAGAAAGATCAGCCCGGGCGGGAAGTGTCAAAACGGTTGCTGCAATGGCCCCAGTTGAAGCTAAGTTTTGCTTATCACTGTCATCAGCAGCAACTAACATTAACTGCATAGTAAATCAGTTAGAAATAAGGTTTACTTTGCTCCAAGACCTCTTGCCCAGGGTGAGCAACCTGCAAAGCTGCCTTGGGCACTGGCCCCAGTCCCTCGGGCTCTTGCCACCCCGACCCTGAGCCCGACGTGTGTCCCAGGGCCGAGGCCGGGCAGGAGGCAGCTCCCGCAGCCGCTGGCTGAAGTTTCGGCTCAGTGCGGCTCGGCTGGGAGCAGGCGGCTGGAGCTGCTGGGATGCAGCAGCAAATCCTGCCGCTGCTGTGCCTGTGCAGCACGCCCGCCACAGAGCGCTGCGATGGACAACTTTGCCTCGTCCCCAGAGAAGTGACGGTGGTTAAATAATCCCAGCGTTCACACTGGTGAAATCGTTTCGGTGAAGCAGCCTGGGAGGCGCCACACTGGCACTGGGAGCATCTCCCCCCGGCTGAGCCACCCCCTGCAGCTTGTTTAGACCCTTGGGGACAGGCAAGCATGTTTATGGCCAGCTCAGGAGGGGCTGAGTGACAGGCTTTGACCTCGGGCTCTCCTTTGGTTGTCTTGGAGGTGGAGGATGAGGCTAGAAATGGGTCACACAATAGGACCGTTGCAGGGGGTGAGGGCAGACCAGGCAACGATCCCAGGGAGGTGCAGGCAGCTGAGGCACAGAGGGTGACAGAGCAGCGGGGCAGATGTCCCCATCCTGGTCTTGCAGACCCTCTGCACAGCAGGGCCAGGACCACGTGCTTTTGATCACACGCTCTGCTCTGGGTTGGCAAAACACCACAGTTGCAAGAGGCAGCCCAGAATATCCTCCCTCCCTCCCACTCTCGGTCACCTTCCTCCTGCCCCAGGGGTCAGCAGGCCCAGGGAATCCCTTTGCCTTGGTGGTCTCCAGCCTTGGCCTCTGCAGCTGGAGCAACCACCAGCAGTCCCGCAACCACTCCGGGACCAGCCTGGTGGTGGTAGAGCCCAGGCCGGGCAAAGGGAGCCCCCTCTTAGAGGCTGGATCCTGTAGATTCAGGCTTCACTTGAAAGCCTCTGGCATTTAGACTCCTAAACACTTTCCCAGCAGCAGGACACCCCCAGAAAAGGGGATGGACCTTCGGGCACCCATGTCACCCAGTTGAGCCCTTTATCATCGCTCAAAGCCCCTGGGCTGGCACAGGACAACAAAGAGTTTTTAAATTCACCAAATTACCAACAAAACCTCATCTGTTTTTACAGGCAACGTCCATCGGACTCTGCTTTTTAGATCTTCCCAGTCAAGCCAGTTCCCTCTGCAGGACAGAAAGGGACTTCAATCCCCAGCTTCCCAAGAGCTCGTTTAACAGCAAGCTGGAGGGACGACAAGGAATTTTAATAGAAGGCAAATTAAGCACTTTATAACTCACTTCCAAATTGATTTATATGGCCAAGGCTGCTCCGCTACCCTTTCATGGAGGAACGATCCCTAAAGCAAACACCTTCAAAGGACTGCTCCAACTCTCCTTGAAGTCAGGAGAGGCAAATCCTGCAAGTCAAAAGCCAGGGCTAAAACATACACAAAATCCCCAAACCACTCAGAATCGCCATCTGATAGATCACTTCAGCTGTCCCCCGAATCCCAGGTGCCAACAGATGGATAACGGTGAGCTATCAAAACACCAATGTATGTGCAGTTCCTTTACACGCAGCGAAATGCTGTGTTTAGCATTACATTTTTAAAAGACTCCGTTTCTCAGCATTAAGGTTCATTTCAAAGCAAGGAATTTCACTTGGTCTCTCCTGGGACCCCTAAAGCCCTCATGTTTGTATTCCACCCCCGCAGAGGGAGCAAGAGGTGGCAGGGAAGTGCTCAAGCCAAATATTTCCCCCTTCGCAGCACGCTGGAGAATGTGCGGCGACACCTCTGCTCAAAGGGAAGGGCCTTGTTTAGATAAGACGTGGCAAACACGAGGCCCCTGCCCTGGTGGAACCGCTTCAGTGGCTGGAAGAAGGTCGAATATCAACTTCCAGAATTTGTGGGGGGAAAAAAATCTGCCCATGGTTTCCACGTATCTCCAGCCTGAGGCTTTGCATCCCCTGGGGAAACGTCATACCTTGGCTTCCGACCCACCAAATTGAACTGTCAGATTAAGGAATGGCAAGACAGACGTCTTCGACTAACATTTGGCAGCCAGGCCGAGACAATGTCTCTCCACCATCATTCGAGTAATCTCCCCTTGGAAAAGGACCAGACGAATGTTCCCGTTGTTCAGATGGTTCCAGAAGAAATGACTTGTAAACAGCAGCAGAAACCGTGCCAGCAAATACCAAAAGGAAAACCGTACCATTTCAACAACAATTTTGGAGCAGATTCCAGCAGCGATGCTGATTAACATTAAAAATTACCATATCCGCACAGCTCCCTGTCCCACCACAGCTGCCAGGGAGCATCGTGGACTTCACAGGGCGCACCTGGTTGTGCAATGCCGTCCCTCAGGACACGGACCTTTCTCCCTAATCCCATCTGGCGATCACGTTGTGCAACAGGCCTGGTCGCCCTTGATGGTATCATTGCTTGCATAACAGCCGAGGCTGTTCTTACTCATCACCACCTCGAACCCTTTCTGATCCTTGGGACGGGATGTGCTGCAGTGACAGCTGGCCATGGGAATGACTGTTGGCCTCAGCACCCACCAAATCTGGAGCAGCCCACTTTCGTGCAACAGAGTTTATGGATAAATACACATTGATACAATAAAAGGGCTCTCAGCTCTTCGCTCCGTCTTTCCTTACTACTGGTGCCTGGCAAGTCCTCGAGCAGGACCTCGCTGCGCTGCATCGCTCCCAAGAAGAGAACACAACCAGGAGGTGCAAAGGGACCAATGTCCTGAAGATGCAGCAATGCTCTGGGCATAAATTCCACATATCTTTGTTGAGAAAAATATGCACGGTGATCCTGTGCTCAAACACGTAGACAACATCAAAAGGGAAGTGAAGAGTCTCAGGTGCTTTCAAGCAACCTCAACTCTCCCTGTTTGAGCAAAGACACCTCCAGAGAGACCTTCCCTCTGCATCTCTTACCTACCAGCTGTGATTTCGCCTACAGCTCCCTGCACCTCTGAACTCCAAGCCCGGAAGAACTGGGTCAGCACCCTGTCAGTGAGCAATAGTGGAAATTCCCCTGCACCCCTACCCAGAGCGCAGGGGTGAGGGAGCCTCCAGTCGGGCTCCTATGACCACACAATGACTGGCAATTAAAACAGACCAAGAGGAGGAGAAGGTTCACGTTATTTCAGAAGTTCGCCCCAATGCCATACACACATAGGTTAACGGGCATCCCCTCGCGCTGCTTCTGCCCAGGCTGTCTCTGTGTCCACATTTGGTACCCACCAACACGAACCTGATTCCATCTAACAGCTCAGGCTCTTCAAAGCTTAGGCCTGAGGGATGCGTTTGAAGAAACAGAATTGAATTGTCAACAATAAAAAGCATTAAATTCAGCCCTTTCTCCCTTTAACAGGGACGGAAGCTGTTCATCAAAATTGCGAAGTAAAAATCTGCACATGCATCCCATGAGGTATGCCCAGTGCCAGACCTGCAAGAAGGTATAAAACACGCAGGTTACTTCCACCCTTCCTACAGGAGATTCACAGCCCCGAGCTGCGCAAACCCATCTGGGGAAACGCTACGCTAAAGCCCCACTTCCAGACCGGCGTACAAAATGAAACAGCAGAGTACGACTGCAGGAGGCAAGAACAGGGCCCGAGACTTCCATGGCCCTCCATTCCAGTCCTGTGGGTTCCGCACTGTCATAACCGCGTCCCAGATCTTTTCTCCGTCCCTGCATGTAAATCCCATTATGAAGCAGAGCTACCTGGGAGGGTGCAGAGACCGGCCTCCAGGGAACGCCGTCCCACTCCAGTCAATGGGGTGGTGAGACCGGGCTCCTGAAAGGCAACAGCCTGTAACGACCGCCCCGAGCTTCCAGGGCTCGTTAACTCTCTTCTGGCCAGATCCGTGATTTGCTATATGATGCGTGGAGCAATAATTTCCACCCTTGGTCTCCAGAAAAGTAGTTCTGCAACCCGGGCTGATTAGCCACCGCACCAGCCTCCCCGTTTGCCGTATAAATCTAGTGCCTCCGATTACATCATGCCAGAAAACCGAAATGTAAGTCAGATGGTGAAGGCATTAATGGCAGCACTGTAAAGGCTCAACAATGCAAACCTTCCCAGAATGAACTGTCTTGACCTTCGCCGGGCTGACAATAAAAGTGTGACATCATGTGCAAACGAGCTTTAAATTTAAACCAGGTGCGGAGAGCTGCCTGGCGTCATGCGGCTGCCGTGTAAACCACTAACATGCGAGCGGCGACGCTGGAGGCAAGAGAAACGCCAAGCACGGACAGGACCCGCTCCGCAACAAAAACGGGTACGAGCAGCTGGTGCGGTGCGAGACCAAATTCTGCATCGCGCTTGAAAAAGCCGGGGTTTGGGCTATTTGGTAACACTTCTCGTTGGGGTAAACATTTTAAATTGAACACAAATTTGCTGATAATCACTTCCACGTGTGCGAGCATTCATACAGCTCTGGAATCAAGACAGCAGCACAACCGTGAGCATTTTTTTCCATTTTTTGCTTCTATTCAGGACTCCCTTAGACCTCGCAAAGCGCTTGGAGCCGTGCTCACAGGTTGTCCATCACAGCTAGCAGAGAGCACCGTGACTTACAACCAAGAAGCACGTCCCTGCTCCGGAGCCCTTCCAGGGCAGCCCTCATCCCTTTTGCTACTACCCTGTAGCAAAACGTTCTGCCTTCCCCGCCTGACCCTCCCCTTGCTGCATAACCAGGCCCTTCCCAAAGGTGATCCCAGGAGTTTTTCAGCCCGCTGTGCACTGCCAGGCCAGCCGGGCACCCGCTCTCCAGCCTGGAGGCAGTGCCGGCACGGGGCAGCACGCGAAGTCTCTTCCGCTGCCTCCTGTTCTACAGGGGGGAGCACAACAGCGCAGAAGGGGCGGCTTTGCTGTTGATGAAACCAATACCTGAGAGGACGTCAACTGCAGTTCTCGCTGCACAAGTTATTTTCTGCATCCGCGGTGTTTCGGAGAGTACAGTCCCAAAGAGTAAAATCAAGCACTGAGAGTAGGCAGGTCCAGGACGAGCAATTCGTAACAGCTTCCCGGACCACATCTCACATCCATTTCAAGCTGGGTGCTGCAAAACACCACCTGCAGAACAGAGCGGGGATCACACAGAACTACGTCGACGAAGGAGAACACATGGAAGTGCACCACTACGCTACCACCACCAAACCAGGAATGATTTTTAAGAACGACACCCTTCCCTGGCAAAAACGATGCTGCAGCCTGAGCTGGGGCTAGCAGCACCGCCGCTGCACGCCAGGAACTAACCGCAGAGACGACAACGCTTCGTTATTTCACTCCGCAGGCAGGTTACGCATGAAGCAAAGACGACAATCACCTGAGCTACACAAAAACTGTTCTTTATTTTCTGGGGTTTTTTTGGAACATGCCCAGGCTGTTCCGCAGGGAATCGGAGGGAGGGTGAACTCAACACAGGCAATTTGTTGTACAACGTACAGGTCTGACATCAGCTAGGCAATTTTTTACATACAGATAATTTTTTAAGAATTCCAATTCCACAAGAAGCACGGTTGAATGATCACTACTGAAATACAAATACAAAAAAACACCACCACAAACTACAGAAATTAGGCAGCACTTTTGTAATACTGAAAATCCTCTGCCAGTGGCAGTCATTAGGAAGTGGCAGTAAACGTGTCTGAAGGTTTTTCAGTATGCAGAGCAACTACAACTAATGCTTTTAACATGAAAGTCAACTGTAAAACAAGTTTCAGGTAAAGCGTTAAATTATATCTAATTGGGAAAGGAGTTCTACTACAATCAATGCTACTTTAGCTTCTGGACTGATCTGAATTTCAACCTTTAATTAGAGAGCACATTAGGATGCCCGCTATAGAAATAAGAAGATTAATTTTCATCTCCTTAAGTAGGGAAATTTGCCAGCAACTTGATTAATCTTCAAGTATTTGTAGTGACACACTGGTAAATATGTCCATCTCTTTCTTTTTTTTATAGAAATAGAAAGCCACATGAAGACCCCAGGCTGCTCAGTTGGCAGGACTCCCGAATTCCGAGCCTCCCTTTGGCTCAGTAAGGGCTCGGGAGTTTGCCTGCCAGGAGAGGTAATGGGGACATCACTGATATTTCCATCCAGAACAGGCAGAACGAAGGAATGCTAATGAAAGCATGTCATATTCTTCATTAATAACTCTAAAAATTCATTTTAGGATTTTATTTGAAATGAGACCCGCCATATTGGCTCAGGCAAAATACCCGCATAGGTCCATAACCCTGCTCCACCTCTGTCCAAAGGAGACGCCTATGGAGCCTCAAAACAGGCAGGCGTGGACTGACGGCTCCCCTGCGTCCTCACAGCCTCCATGGGCTACAGTTGCTGGAGCACTGACTTCCCGATCCATACCAAAATGACACTTTGTGCAGCGTGAGAAATACAGTAATAAAGTACAAGCCCCTATTCTCTCTCAATGTGCTCACGAGCCGCTTGAGGATTTAACATTTGCCCCGGCAGCTCAATCAGACAGATCCCATCGCACCATCATGTTTTCATTCTCATTAGGAGGACTCCAAGGGTAGAGAATGTGGCACCTTGAGTATGTTACAGGTGACATAAATGATTTAAGAACTACAAAACAGCACAGTCTTCCCATGTCACAAAGTTAAGATGTTGCCATATTTCAAAAAGAAAAAAACCTTACAGGAACAGACATGATGGGCACACCAAAAAGGTCTACCTTCAACAATCACCAGTGGTGGACATTTAGTGAAAATTAAGCCTGCCGGGCATGGACAAAGCAGTGCTTTCCCTGATCCATACCTTTCAGGCAGGCTGCAGTCCCACTAATGCCCATTTGGGCTGTTCAACTAAGGGCACGTTCCTGCTCAGTGCCCTGTGACTGCTACGAATGCAGAACTGAAGCGAAGTGGAAGGTGAAAGGAGGGCCAGAGAGAAGACAGCATAGTTTCACAGCGTCTCAATTTTCACTATACAGGGACACCAGGGAGAATTTTAAACAAACTTATGGCCGTTAAAATCAATATATTAAAATATAAATGGCTTAGAAACATGGGAATAAAATGTGAGCATTTGCCACAATACAAAGGCAGGTCAAGAGCGCTTTTGTTTTGTAGTACGCGTTCCTACAATGCTGTTTAGAAAAGAGACTCTCCACACCCAGCTTACCACAGTCCATCTGAAATTTGAGCAGCCTTCAAATGGACAAGGAATGGAAATAGGAGAACAAATCAAAGGCTACCAATCAATTTTCATCTCTTACATTGTTCTTCTTGTTCAGCTGGGGAAAGAGAACCTTTCCAAGTGAGTTCAGAAATGCTGCGGGCCCCTTCATCCATTCCTGTCAAGTCCTCAGAAAGGAAGGTTGGAAAACGCTAACTACAGGTAATACACTGAAATATATAAATCTGGAAATTCGGGGGGAAAAAGATCTGTACACAAGAATAAGGAAAAAAATATATTTAGCAATATGTGAGTGAGCAGAGAGTTCCAGATTGGAGGCCTGTTTTGTTCAAAAAATTCATGCTAGTGCACAACTGTTGTGAAACCTTCACACAGACACAACAAAGAGAACACTCTGTGGGGGATGCAAAGGATAAAAATAGCGCCCTGGCTCTGCTTTTTCATTGTGGAAAACACTCATACCTTTTTTCTAAATTTGGAAATAGAAAGTTCTTTCTCTTTATGCCCCTCTCCCTCTCTTCATATTTTAAGTTACGTATCATAGGAACTTAAAAGTAACAGTATTTCTAAGTCTTTTTCAGACGAAAGTTAACACACATTCTGTAACCCCCCGTGCTGCTATCCTTTCTGCACCGCAGCCAAAATGTAATAATAGAGCTCCAGCAGAGGTGTGAATTGCTTCCATTCATCCTCACCCAGTATTAACTTCATACATTGGTATTCATTATTCCAAAGTTTACCTATTAGGATAGTCAGTTAATAGCCAGGCTAGTTAGGGTAATAATCAGGGATTAAAACCAATAACGTGGTGATTTCCATAGCATTACAGGAATCGACTGTAAAATTAACACTGTATTTCAGGTATTCTCTGTCATGTTTTATAAGATGATGCACACAAGCCCAACCACCTGTGTACGAACAGAGCATTACAGTGCATGGCAAGACTCAGCTTTTTCAGAGGGAGGAGGAAAGAGCAAAAGCTTAGCAAAGCTTTGCCCGCTTCCTGCGCCTTCAAAGATAAGCCAAGTCTTCAGTGTTAAGTCTTGCTGGTTAGAGTTTAAAATAAAGTGACTGCAGTGATTATGAGTATTACTCAATAGTATGCTACGAGAGTGTATGATAAATGAGAAACAATTTCCATGAAATTGCTAATAAATATTCCTCCTAAATTCTAGTGTCTGAAAAAACCCTATAGTTTATTCACATGAATGTAGTCTCCTGTTTTCCTAAAAAGTTTTGGTTCAGTCAGATATGAAAATAATTTCCTGATGTACAGCTGTCATTGCTTTCTCAAGGTATACTTTTATAAGGTAAATATTTAGCGTTTTACACTACTGCCAGAGATACACCTTGAGTGGCTGAATCCCTACAGTATAACGAAGCCTGTGAAACACAGCTATTAGAGGGCAGCCGCTGGCAGGAAGGCAGCTACAGCTGGTTATCAAGAGTTAAACGAGCTGGGAGAACTGCAAGAACAAAGGCAAGATGGGGAGCCTCCACCATTAATACTCACACAACGCTGAGAAAGTCTGATCAATCCCCTGATCAAAGGAGGCCAGAGACCCCTTAAGTTCGAGACATCCCCTGTGCGCACACACACACGCTTTAACCTGCTAAAGCAAAACTGCTGGGCAAAGTGTGAGGTTTTATGAGAAAAACGTGCTATCTAATGGCTGTGGCTGCTGCTGCTGCTCAGAAAGGCGGTCCCACTCCCACCACCCCTTCACTTTTCTTGTCCCCTAGATGAGCTCACTGCATTCATTTTTTTGGCAGATAACATGTCACATCTCCCAGTCACGGTGGTTTTCTGCTAATTAAACATGCTGACCCGGAGCCACTGCCAGTGCCACAGAAGTAGCTCTGAACTCCTGGCCAAGAGCGGACGTGCTGTTTCTGGTACTGACAAACTATTACACGGCTCACCTTGTGTCATCAAACCTCTGCTAGAAACTTTGTGATGAAAGTAACTGCAGTCTTTTTCAGAAGACAGAGTACCAATTCCTGCACATTGGGGATCCTACCAAAAATTCTTAGTTTCCAGGCACCACCATACACATCTATTTTTATACTAACCTCATAAGCAGAATAATATTCTCCAGGCAAAAAAGGATTCCTGAAGCAGTACCAAGCTGCACCACCTGGGTGCCTTCAGGCCATCTATCAAAAATGAGAAGTATCTTATGGATCCCAAGAGAGCCGCGTGATCTGTTGGCACGAGAAATTCTAGTTTGTCAGTGCAGGAACAGAGGTGGTGATTCCAACTCTGCTATTTTCTCTTCCTCTGTTAGATAGGTGAGGACCAAGTACATTCAATCAGGGTTATGTTAAAGTTAGCATATCAATCAGTATTCTCCAAATCCAATGTGACATAATTTGACAGGTTAATGGCACAGACCCACTGCTAAGAAGTTCGAAATGCCAGGCTCTGGGGCATCTCCCCTATCTCAACTGATAAAACATAAGTCAACATAATAATAGAACTGTCTCAGAAGGGCTTTCTAGCAATAAGTCAAGTAACTTGCTAACTGTGCACTTTATGGACATTTAAATGTATTTAACTGTCACTTACTAGCTGCTTTCATTACTTTGCTATCTTTCACTTGTGTCTTATTCCACTTCTCAGATGTACAAGTGCTAAGTTAATTTAAAAGAAATATTGCATCTGGAAACAATGAAGATCTTTCCCAATCTCTAAATCTTGCCATTTGAGGCTGAGGTCTAATTTCTTAACTTTACACAAGCCACTTCTGTGAAGGCTCAGCTTCCTTAGGGCATAAAGTCTCTGAAGAGATTAGGCTAAAGACATCACATTCCATCCGACAGAAACAAATTTTAAAAACCTTACCATGATATCAGCCATGGCTTTCATTCTACTAATATGAGGAACTTTTGTGGTGGGCACGCGATACCATATTTAACAGAGCCCAGTTGGTGTTGAAAATTGCCTTAACATTTCATTTAGGCAAATAAAAAAAAGGGAATTACAAAAGGGTACATGGAAGTTTAGAAATCGAAGGTAAAACTAGGGTTCCATAAACGTAAAATTTCCTTTGTCTTCAACAGAGGCAGAATTTCACCTTTCAAGCCCAAACCTTCTCTGACACACAACAGTACATAAAATATAGAAACACTCTATTTCAAATATGTAACACTTGTAAAAATGGGAAGAAGAGAGAAAAAAAAAAAAAAAAGTCTTTCACTGGGGGAATACTGAGGTACATTGAATAATATTCAAAAACAGATATTAGTTGAAAGATGTCTATTATTAACTACAAAATGGAAACACTTCCTAATGCTACTAAACGCTATTATGCTAGATGGGCAAAGCCTTCTAATTTAAATATTACTTCAGTATGATTCAAGTACACTGAGGTATAAAAACTGTATTAAAAAAACAATTAACAAGTATTTTCATGATATGCCCATTAAACTGGGCTAAGGCAGTTGATTTCTGGATCCACGTTAGGATAAATTAGGGCAAGCATTTAGAATCAGAAAGTTCTTAATATGAATCGGCTGAAATTTTGTAAATTATTCAAGCAATAGAAGTCCTCCACAGTTTAGGATAACGTGGATTATTCTGAATGCACACATCATGATAGGCACATCATGATTGATATAATATCGATCTCATTATCTTTAAAACAGAAGTTATTTCACGGTTCTGCTTTTGTTCACCATGTGCACTAAACCATTTTTGCACTGCAAAATTCTCAGGAGATCTTTTTACATGTCATAATTACGTAATTAAAAAGTAATATTTTAGAATGGCAAGGACTAATTGTCCAATAACTGAAGAGAGTGACTCAAGATTAAAGAAGGAACATCACTAATGCAGATAAAATGGAGCATTATTTCTTCCAAAGACAGATTTGGTCAGTGTTTCCTTCAGGATGTCCAGCATTCATTTCAGTAGTTTTGACCCATCTCTGGTTCTTGCTGTCCTTCTGAAGCTCAGTTCAGGCTGTGACAACAGGCTGTTACTGATTAATCCAATTGAAAATTATTAGAACTAAACTAAGAAGGCCAACACAAATGCCAAAAATAACCAATGCACATGCCTGTGAAGAAAGAAAAGCACAAATTAACGTTTTACCAAAGAAAGCATTTTACATTTCTAAGGCATATAACTAATGACAAAAAAACCCATAAGAACAGGTTTAAATAGTGTCTTTTAAAATAATCTTTAATGTTTCAAATTACTCAGTCTTCAAACACAAGGTATCTGCTTAGAGGGAGACTAAACTAAGCCTGCTCTGGGGTATCTCATTGGGAACTCTCAGAGCGGTCTCGTTTGCTTACTCACACTATCCATCTGCAAAAAAAAAAAAAAAAAAATCGTTTGCCCTTTACAACTGTGAACAAATTAGGAAACAGAATTTCTATTTTACTCAAAATATAATTTAAGTAACAATGGACTCTTTACATTTTTGAACAGCCAGATTATAATAAAACCACAGTTCAAGAGACAGTAGATTGCTGATTTATAACAAGGCCCCAAATCTGTTGGAACTAGTCACAATTTTAAATGATCACAGAGCATCGTGATTAAATTTTCTTTCAGATTGCCTATTTTGTCAATACAATAGCAGCCCTATGAATCAGAAGAATGGAAGAAGGGACTACATATAAACAGTTTGTCAGGATTTTAGCCACTGTCACAGAGTTGCTCTGCTGAGCAGCGGTTAAAATGAAGACAAACAGTTACAGTGCAAAAAGCAGGCTGCTGCACAAATTCCAACTAGAACTTAATCTACTATACCAAGAAAGAAACCATAAAGAGAAGGAAAAAAAAATAAAAAAGGAAAAAAGGAAAAGGAAGGGGAAAAAAAAGATATTTTTCAGAAGGCTTACATAGAAAACAAGCAAAAACACTGTTTCACTTAAAGGCAGTTTGGCTTTGTTCCAGCTGCCCAAACAACATCAGAGTAATGTGTAAAAACTGAGGAGAAATTGGATTAAAAGTCAACATCTGAGAACTATAGGGAAAAGCATGTATTCAGATCAATAGTCCAACACATGGACGTACTGCTGCTCAAAAATCTCTTGTGAAGAAAGAGTTTCAGAAAGACTACATCTATCATGAAGGATAAAAGGAAATGCTCACAGTTTTTGGGAACTGCAATGTAAACAGGAACTTTGCCCCTTGGATTACGTGCTCTACAGTGTATCAGGATGCATCTAAAATGAGTCTGTTCAAGTATAATCAGCACACGTGAAGAGAAAGCATACCCCAAGTTTCTGCGGTGATAAAAAGTCCTCTCTGCTAAGCTTAAGATAAAATAGTCCAGGATATACAAAAAGCAAACATGTTGATGTGGTTGAACCTTTAAAAAAAACAGAAAGTAAGATTTTACTTAGAGCAAGAATACGGAATTTTTTGAAGAAAAGCTTAAAAAAACCACCAAACAACCAGAACAACTTACCAACTACTCCAAATACATTTTTAATGTCTGGCACGTACATCGCAAACAGAACAACAATTGTATTCAGTGCTAAAGTGACAAGGATATGGCAAATCCACGACACAGGAAGATGAGAGAAAAATACCATCAATACAGCTTTCCTTGCCTACATAATATAAAGAGAAACATTGTATGGGTAAACACATACATATATTTTCATCTTATCTCAATTGCATAAACTTATGAATTATATCATTCCAGATGTGAAAGAACATTTTAAAAATCAAAATGCAAAAAATTTAGTAACAGTTAAACATTTTGTCTTTCTGTAGCCTCGAGTTTACTTTAGTATTAAAGCAGTATTTATCATATAGCCATTAGCCTTAAGGAAGTACTCCTATTTCACAGAGACAAAAGAAGGTTTGGGGGCTAATGCTTTGTCTCTTTGAGCATGCTTGGTAGCAAATGTCAGCGTGTTGCCAACTGATACGTAATCCATAAGCTACTTCTATATACAGTTTTGCACGCACAATTTCTTTTTGGTCATAACTGGATGGATTTTCAGTTCTACCATGGTATTGATAAACTGAAGTAGGGTTTTTGGTGAAATAGGTGAATATGTGTTTTTAATTTACAATTAAATTGAGTTTTCAAGTATAAGTGTGTGTGTGTGTGGGGTGCGTGCATGTAGAAAGGAAAAACCAAGTCAGCAAAACTCAATTTAAGGGGGGGGGGGGGATCAAACTAAATAAACTTTAGAAGTTTTGAATTCCCTAAATTAAAAACAATGCTGTGGGCTAGTTTTAATCTGAAATCTGTCTCAAGAGCACAAATTAGCTTAGTGGTTAGTTGTTATTTTGGAGCTCTCATGGAACATATGCAAATATGTGGTCTTTGATCAATCACTTGACAAGTGAATAAGATACACAAGACTAGATGCGACTCAAATATTGCAGTCTGCAAAGCATTAGTGTTACCATTGCTTATGCCAGCTTCAAAACGTTTAGGAGTACTTACTGGGAAATGGATTAGAGGGACTGTCAAAAGCACAGCAAACAGTATGGCTACTTTAACACTCATGATGACAGTATCATGAGGCAGGTACCTGCTGTAACCTTGTAGCAATTCAGAGTCCACTTTGTCTGAAAACCAGAAAAAATAATTGCTTTGTTAACCGTTTAAGAAGTAAAATAATTAGCAATGCATATTAAGCTTACATTCAAATGGATCAATTTGCTTGTGACTAATGCAGAGTGGAAGGGGGCTGCAGATATGGGTCACTTTGGCATTACTGATACAGCAGGGTACGTAACCTCGAGAAAACTGAAAAAACTTCAGGAGGCAAGTCTCTGTAGAGCCTCTGCTGAAGACAAAGCTATCTAAAGAGAAGATACAAGTATGAAGGTGAAAGCATTAAAAAGAAAGAGGATGTGACATGAAGCCAAGTACACATTACTGTAAAACTTGTTCTATGTGTCTGAAACAGTCATTACTAGATTGTTTTGGTTCAAGTAGAAGCCAGAAACAAATTAATGGTGATAAATTGTCTGAATTGCGTTTCCTTTTTTATTTTCCCCAGAAACATTAAGTGATATGCAAGGTAAAATTTCACAATTTGAAAGAAGCGCTGCAATTCTGATTTAAAGAAAGAAAGAAATGTTAAAACCATGCTAGCGTATGTGCTTTTACTGACTGTAATTAGCAATATATTGCTGGATGACTTGGAGAAGGATAACTAGCATCAATTATACTTCTAAAAGATATTTATTATTAAAAACAACAACTACACAACAACAAAAAAAAACCAAAACCCCCCAAAACTATTGACAATTGAGATGGATTTTTCCCCTATGCCTCATAAGTAGAAAAGTGCAACACAAGGACACCTGAAGCACCCAAGGTATAATAGAGGATGCACCCAACAAGGTCAAACGCTTTCACTGACAGCGCTGTTTTCTTCAGCAGTGAGAATCTCATATGTTCTCCACCACCTGCATATTTAGCTTTGCAAAGCTGAGTGTTGTGGAATTACTATAGTACCGTATTCCATGAATACACCATCACAAGCATTACTTGTGTACTAGTCAAGGCAGAAGCGGGGCAAAAAATGACGGAACAGTGATGAATCCTCCACCTTTGACTTTTGCTGCTTTTAATGTGAAAACTTTCACTAAGTTAACAGCAAAAGTCAGAGCCCTGAAAGTGGTCTGCTATCCTGCCTTTTTTTTTTTTTCAGCATACCTTTACTAAATGCTTTTTTAGACTTCAGAATGGACCAAAATTTCCGCCAAAGTCCAGTCACCATCTGAAGTTTCAAACTCACAGAAAACAGAATAAACCATCTGAACCACAGAAAGATGAAGCATGCCTCATTTCAAAGAGGGAACTCTTTTTTTGTTTTCAATTTAAAATAAAATGTTTTACATTTTCTTGGACTGGTGTTTGAGGAACAGGGAACAGATTCTCTCTATTTAAAGAAATAAGTTAATTAAACACGACAAGCAAAAAGTGAAAAAAGGAGAAGCAGCTTACAAGGGCAGGGGGAGGGGGAATACAAATCTCTTGCAGACATCCCTTGTTGGTAACCAGTTTAGGCTCTTGAGTCTAAGAGTTACTAGAAGAAATCAGTCCTGCAGAAAACCAGAAATGTTCCCAGTGAAACAGACTAAAAGACTAGTATCAAGACAGGGTCTTGTCCCAAACAAATCATGACAGCGAAGCTAACAGGAACTGCGATGGTTGCTAGGACTACTACCATTTTTCTTTTTTTTTTTCTCCCCTTTTCTTTCCCCCCTCCTTTTTGAGATTTCATCTGGAGACAGATGGTCATCCCACACTGCCTGCTGAAGCTCTCAGAGTGGCACTCAAAATCATATTTTCCTATAAACCACATGGAGACAGTCAGGAAACAGTAATAGTGGCCTATACGCTATTAGAAGTTTCAAGACTCCCCATATAATTTTTCAAAGGATTCTGAGTGTCAAGGGAACATTTTCAGACAGTTATGGTCAGACATACACTTATACTTGGGGTAAAAAAGTGCAAAATTCCCTAGAAATCTGGAATTATTAGCTGCTGAAAGACACTATTTTTGGTGCTTTTTCAGACACTATCTCAACTGAACAATCAAGAAATATAAAACACTCTGAAAGGAGAGGAAATCCTAATCGGAACACTTTTATCTTACTGCATTACTGTCCCTTGTAAGAATTTTTATTCATTCCAATCAACACAGGTTAGCATGCGATCATCTCATAAAAAGGGAGAGTTTTCAGAAGACATTGGAAGAATCCTCATAGATGACTGTGATGCATTTACATGATGGTATTTGTATGAAACTACTCCAGAAGACAGATCACCAAGTAGAGGCGATTCAATTTGTCAATGCGTGCTATGTGAGCATAACACAAATTCACAGCAGGATACAGAGACAAATGACATTTCTAAGAAGAGGCATCACACTGTGATGTTACATGACAAGGTACTAAAACTGTTGTATGAAATAGACGCTCACCTACTTCTGCCAAAGTTATGATGGACCCTTAAAAAAAAGCCACTATGTAGATAAGTGTTATGAAATCTTGCCGTGTACTTGGGAAATGCAAGAATACCAGACAGACAAAATCACCTGTGTTTAAACTCAACTAAAAAACTGTACCCAGAAGTATTCAAAAGTCCAAATGCAGAGTTATTAAATTGGTACTGAAGCACATTGCCATGTAAACCCTACAGCAAATGAAAACACAAGAGGTCTGTAGAATGTGGTAGGGCAAGTGTCATACCCCACCCACTTTTCTGTTTGGTAAATAAAGCACTATGTCAACAACATCTCTAAGAAATATGCATTTCTTGGTTCAGTGCATGTATCAAACAGATGATATCTCTGGCTCAGGAACATTACGCAACACAATTACTGAAGACCAGAAGCATGTGCTAGGAAGCCCAACTCAAAGCTTATCCTTTTAAATTTTTCAATCCTTCCCTAGTCTTTTGTCATTGCCCCCGATTAGATGGGCACTTTCTCTGATTCAGACCTTCTAATTTTCTTATGTTCCTTGTCAATTTTTTTCCAGAGTCCTCTAGTTTGTCTTTACGTTACACATAAACAAACCTATCATGAAGAAGTCACTTTGTGCAATCCTTTAAAATAAAGCTTTCCTAAACCGGATGATTCATGGGAAAAAAATTTTCCACTTCCAGCAGAAATAGCTAGTGTTAGTTCCAATTAATTTGTAAAAATACCAAAATGAAACAAAGAAGCCATACACGCGTTGTACCCAAGCTGTATCGGACAGGGAAAACATGCTGCAAACCTTCATGTCCACCTAACATTAGGGCTAGCTTGCTCTGGGTCAAATTCCCCTCATAAAAGACAACTGCCTAAGTGCTACTTAGAGACTACAAATCAAACATGCTGGGATATCACAGGGTTAGTAAGTGATAAATGTTGCTAGAAAATAGAGCCTTAGAACAGACCTTTCAAACTTGTTGCACAAGCAGACTATTATCAGATCTCAAAATTTCTCACAGGCCACGATAAATCCGTTCCCAGTGAAAATATTATGCAGTCCAACATATAGTGTTAATCAGTACTCTAATTACATAGCATTACAGAACATCAACAGATCATCAGCTACAGTTTAGGGACCAATATCTTGTCTGTATAGCACTTTCGCACATAAACCCTGCAAAGTTTAGCCACATTACACATTGACAAGTCAATGAGACTGTAATAATTTGCAGTGTTAAGCATGTTTTCAGTCTTCACAGGAACAAGATTTCTGAGGATTCAAGTGTATCAATGCACAAACAAGCCTGAAGTACTCCAGACAGAATGCATTTATCATTTATTATTAGCCTTCGTTCTAAAGAATACTTGAGGACTTACCATACTTACCATAAAACGTCAGGTACCCAAACAGAGCAGACATAAAGTAAATTAAGAAACTCAAACCAATTCCTGTGACAGTTACATTCTGCATTCTACTTTTGGATGGACTAAAACACAAAAAAAAAACCCCAGAAAATTAGTGATGCTTAATATGTATTGTGGACTATTAAACACAATTCAATCTACATTAAAAAAAAAATAAAAAACAAAACCCAAAACTGCAGCTTGCCTTTCATAAGAAAGTACCCATTTAATTTACGGCCACAGAGTATCTGCTGAGGTCTGTGCTGTCAAAAACATTTAGGGTTTTTTAAAGTATTTTTAATCTGGTAATTAAAGGGCACTTTTCATGCAGACAACTAACATTGTCCCCATCTTGTAGGGAATTTAGACATACCAGAGTATTTTTTAAATCAAAATTTTGATTTATACAGGATGATATATATTCAGAGCCAGGAACAGAATCTGGGTCAAAAAAAACCACTGAATCAGATGTGGCCAAATGCAGATTCAGTTACAGCAATAAAAGTTAACTAGTAAGTACCTTAGCAAATGACCTTTTTTCTCCAGATTGTCCAGGCCAGGACAATGTACTGACATTGATGATGGAACCATATTTGTTACTTTTCTCTCCTGTAAGAGAGGAAAAGCCAGTACAGACCAAAACTGTACATTTTCCAAAAAACAAGAAAGCTACTTAGTTTGCATTGTTTGATGGCACTGACTTGAAAATAAAAAAAAAATTCAAGAGTAATTTAAGGAAAATATTACAGAAATACTGTAATTATATTTTAATATTGCATGTATTTTCATATATTACCTGCGGAGCTCGCAATAGATGGGTAAGACTGAGGTATGGCAGAGAAAAGAGAAGGCCATAGTTGGTATTGCATAAGCACTCTAAAATAGAAGAGAAACATCTTGTAAGTTGTTTGTTATAACAGATGGTTGGAAAAATATCTGGATGAATTCAGTTCAAGTGTTGGAAGTTAGTGGAAATCTTTCCACATTAATGCTTTGAGATAAATCTCCACAACACAGAATGGTGTCTCTGAATCATTCCACAAAAAAATGGACCTTTTCAATTGGTCATGGCTTACTACACCATGATCAGGAGAGGTCGTGCTGTCTATAAGCCAACAACTGAAAGATTCTTTGTTAACTATATTGAGGCCAAGTAAAAAGATTAGGATTTGGTCCAGAGTCAGTGTATCATTCATGAAATTTTTTTAAGAAGTTTTCTAAATGCTAATACCCATAGCTACCAGTCAAATTACCGATTCCTTCATCCTGACTTCACTATTTTCTTATTACTCCTTCACAAAAGTTTGGATACAGCATCCAGAAAATACAACATGCTTTGGCATCTAAAGTTTTAAGATAGTTATATAATTAAAGCTGCAACCACACAATTAGTGGTATATTATTCCAAAAACTTGTAATAGCAGAGATGAATCATCTAGTATAGCTTACTTCAATTGCCAAGAGGAATAAGCTGAACTGTAACAAACACTTTTGTGCTGATATAATCAGGCCCATATTGGTAAAAATACACCACTTTCTATTGATAAAATGGAAAAAGAAGTAGAGATGAGTCCCAAGATTCTTCAAAGCACAAAAGGCCAGACAAAAGGCCAGAATCTCACGGTAGATGTTTCTGGTCAAAGCAGAATTTCTTCTTTGATCTACAGATAACATTTGTCTCATGTTTGCATTGCCCAAGCTTCCCCCCCCCCCCCCCCCATCTTTTTCTTGGAAGGGTGGGGGTGGATTTTGTTTTCCAGACAAATGCAACCAACTGCGTCCATCCTAAATTCCACTACGCTACAAGCCTGTCCCAGATTTATTCTTCCCTTTTTCCCTTCCTCTTCACCCCACAGAGACTAGAGTTCTACAGGATAGTTCCTCTCCTGCAAGCCTTGATAGGTGGTGACATGATTTAAATGCCACATTAATTAACAAATACCAGAGCTGGCATCCAGAGAAATGGACAAGATTGCATTAGGCCTGAAGAATTAGCTTCAGGTAAGAAAAAACTAAGGTTAGGTCCAGGCTGTTTCAAGAAACCTGTTCTACCTCGCAAGGAACGAAAAGTGTGCACACAGCCAAGTAGCACTGAGTTATAAGGGCATATTAAGTTGGCTTGATCTGACTGCATCATGAGGCTGACCACCACTGCATCTGTTATACTTTATACTTTGGTCATATTTGTGAAATATTTTCATAAATGCTAACTTGGACAGCCAGCCTCCATATAAAAAAAGAAAGAGTGAGACTGGATAACACTTGGCAACAGGTATAGGAAATATTTCAGCAGCCTATAACTACTTTTACAGAAGAATAGCTTACCCTGGATAGAGTTTAAACCCCAATTCTTTAAAAATCACCCCCTCCCTTTAAGTTTGCATATTGTTAATAGAGATTACCTCTTTTGAAAGATGAAAGAGTTTTGCTTTACAATCTCCAGTAGAATTTGAAACCTGTGGGACATACATGCAAAAAAATGGCATAATGAAAGAATAAGCCCAAACCACAGACATGAATCTTTTTAGTTTCTGTGATGATTAAGAAAAGAAGAATTTAAATTACAAGTCATTCTGAAAGTGTTAACGTAAAAAAAGCATTACAGTTACTAATAAAATTAGAAGAACTTCAAAACAGCATGCACTTTACCTGTAAAGTCTCTATGGCACTATTTAGAGGTAGAGGACAAGGGATCGACCATTTTTTTATCATAACCTGCAAAGACAGCATATTTAATGCATGAATGATACCCTAAAAATCAGTTTAAATTTAGATAGATGTAGCTAAACCATCAGACTGTCGGTATACAAAGCAGGGAGCTACGCCCATAGTAAATTAGCAGGCTTGACTGCTAGATTGTTAGGCCACACGAAGGAGACTTGACAGAAAAACTTGTCAGTGCCATTCCATACAGCTGCTTACTATGCACAGCTGGCAGCCTTATGGCGTGCCTACCTGGAGGTGGTGCACTGAAATGAGCTCTGACACTAACTGAAATACAACCAGCACTCCACATTCACTCTCTCTGTGCTCCACACTAACTGCCGCCCGTACAGAATAGCTGCTGTGTTAGCTATCCCAGACTCTTTCCCTAAGCAGACAAGCCCTTAACAGAGATAGAGCAGAGCCTAGGGCTAATCTTAAAAGGCAGAAACATATGGTTTGGACTAGAAAGCAAAGGAAAAACAATAAATGCAATTATTGTCCCAGAATGTCATTGGGGCTTTAGCTACACCCTGCTGGTTTAGGGACTGCCAAGGAACAGGGCTGAAAATCAAAGGGAAATTAAAATAAGAAGTGTTACCTAGTTTAAAATGATAGTTGCATTGCTCTCCTCACCCTAATTAATTTCCTATTGTAGTTGTCTGGCTTTAGAGGTTATAATTCTTTTGAAGCCTAGAGCAAGTAATTAAAAACTTAATTAAAGACTCAGATTCACAAGAAGAATAACATGGAAGAGAGCACTTCTCCTGGCGCAGAAAACTACTTTTTGGTTGCAGCCAAGTGGTGTTTCCCAGAGGATAAGGATTAGATGCTCCCTCTTGTCACCAGTGCCAGGAGAAGCAAACAAATACTACCTCCGGACAAAATGTGGGAAAGGAAACTGTGGTACATGTCACACTGAGTCCATTGTGGCAATAACACACATCTTAAATTGCATAACTAAGAACAACTCACAACAACTCAAGGTATGGAACTAGGTAGTAGCTTGCTCAACAGCAGTCTGCAAACTGTGAAAAAGGATTATCAATGGAAACTGGCACTGCTTTATACCAGCAGATCTGTTCTTACCTGCTTATTGATTGGCTAAACTGCCTCCCTCTGTGCAATGTGAGCTACAACCTCATCTGAGGAAGGGTGTAAGAAGGGACATGCTGGTAGTACATCAAGAAATTCAACTGAAGAGCAGTCAAGGGAGGAGGAGGAAAGGACCAAACACTAAAATGTAATTTGGGCCTGTATTGCACATATGCATGACTGTCACATGGGTCACCCCTGCTTCATGTCCTTCTTGCACACTAAGCAGTGAGAAGCTACGAGCTGAGACACAGATGCAGACTGCTGCCGCTGTAGTGCCACAACCATGGCTGTGCTATCTCCCCAGGAAGCCCAAGCTTGTCTAGCCCAAATGTCTAGCTGAAGACATTTATGAGGCTGAGCAAGGAGGCAAAATATTTTTTCAAGGAGATCTCTGTATTTAAAGGCACCCAGATAGGGAAAATGAAGGAGACACTTTGAAGGCTCCAAAGTAGAAGGCTTTGTGGGAGCTCTGGCGAAGGTTGGAATAGGCTTCCTGAGCAATGAAAAGGTGGATGAAGCTGAAGTGCAAGCTTTGGGGAAAGTACAGTGTGCCTGGCAGTGGTGGGGGCAGGGTTTCCTGCAAGCTGAAGAGCAAAGATATATATAAACATTGCAGAGGGAGGACAAGAAAAGCCAAACCTAAAAAGCTGAAGAACATTTTTTTCTAAAATGAAATTAATACAGATTAAGAACAGATTAAAATGGTAACAGAAGAAGACGAAATGCACTATGTGCATTTAAAATCTGTAATTATATTTGCCCACCTGCTTAATTATTCAAATCTGTTTGGGTTTCCAATCGTAGACTGCTCTGTATTTCTAATGAGGTCCCAGCAACTGGAAGAAATTTTTAAGTTGGCAGCACAGCCAGCCCAGTTAGCTGAGCAGTCATGCAGACAGCACAATCTTCCTCTACAACTTTAAGCCTATTTCATATAAAAGTTGTCCTTTGAGCGTAACAAACTTTAAGTGAAAAAACCTAAAACCTAAAGAGAGGTTCTAGTGGAAATAGGGTATTTTAAACCCACAGCAAAAACACTGCTAAAAAATAAAGTTAGAGGCTCAAACTGTTGTAATGTTCTCAGTGATGTTGCTTTTTCGTATCCTGCAGAGGGAAAACAGAAATCCCTTTATTCCAGCAGTACTGACAGCACTCAGCAAAAAGGGGCTCTCTGTGCATAACATCATTCATTACATACGACAGGTTCCCAATCTGCATCACATTTTGTTCTGAGAACATAAACAAGAGATTTTGAAAAATACCATCAGGAATCATTAACACCTTTGTTGAGCAAGCTACCAATAGGGCTGTCTCCACGAAAAAGAAAAATCTGTCTTTACTCTTCACCAACATTCAATATAGCAAGAGGGAAGGTAATAATAAAAAAAGAAAGTTTAACGATCACGCTTAATTTCTTTTCACTTAGGATTCAAGTCAGGAAAGCATTCAACAATCAGAAACAAAAGCGCTCAGAACCTCACAGAAATCTGGCTTTGAATTAACAGTTACATATATTTGTTCTTCTCCCAGATCAGCTCATCTCAGCGTTTTCACTTTTTTCCAAGTGAGGACTATAACCACTATATTAACTTTGAAGAAAAAAAGATACTGAAGCACAGAGAGGAGATACGTGCCCTGCCAAAGCCCCACAGCAGAGTACAGAGAACAAAGAGTAGTCTCTGGACCTTCGCTCAGTGCACTCACTAGACTATACTGACCAAGACATATGCTGTCTATTGTACCTATTTTTTCTGCAGGCTGTAGTAAAACTGCGGCTTGCTGGCAAAAAGCTGAACAGATGGTATGCACTTGAAAATGCACAGAATTATTGTATATGCAAAATATAATTGTATTACTTCCATATGACTAACATAGTTTTCTTCTGGAACAAATTAAAACATATCTGCTATACAGAAATTAACATTGTGCAAACTAAAACACCATTTCAACAGCACATATCACCCCCTTCAAAGCCATTAGATATGAAAACTAAACCACAGTTCATGCCTTTGAGTTTCAGTGCCTAAAGAAGTTAGAGAAAATATTCTGTGAAGAGTATTAGCTTTCTTTAAATATCCAGAACGGCTTATAAAAATTGTGACCTCAATTAGATTTACTGTGGCTGCTTCTTTGTCAGTTCACAACAAAGAGCATAAAAATGTAACCATTTTATAAGAAATCCAGAAGTCTGTATCCTCCGTCATTTATACTTTCTACCTACTTTTTTGACAGAGAATCAAAACTAAACCTTAGCTTAAATCATCCCAGCTTGACATGTCTGCACGCAAGTCTTGCTTACACACTTGCCTTTTCTGAGCCCAAAATTGTTTTCAAATGCATCCACCCATTACAACAACTTTCTTCAGACATGCATACACATTCCCATAGAAATCCACGAGATGAACTTGTTTTAAAACACCTTCAACTACCTTCAGCCGAAGGCCTATTTCAGCATTATAGTTAGTGCTTTTTCTTTTCTTTTCCTTTTTTTTTTTTTTTTAAAAAAAAGATAAATTTTAGGAGAGAGGTCAAAAGTTAAGGTAATTTATAAATATTACAAATGAATTTCCATTAACTCTGGAGAGGCTGTGGCTGCTCCTCAATGCTCAGCTTAGGAAGAATACTTCCCAAGGTCCTACAAACACTGCAATTCCCCAGGGATACCCTAGGGAGATGTTTTGACAGCTTTGAAGTTTGGTTTTATCACATGGTTTAGTTCCTAATGGATTGCCTTGGTCTCCTGGATGGCATGTTTGTTCAACTTGCCTTCAACTCTGTTTATCCCTTTGTAAAACAGGTATTAAATGCAAGTCAGTGCAAGCCAGAATGACAGGGGAGAGGGGGAACGTTTTTCCAGGCTCCCAAATAAGATTCTTGTTTCTATACCTAGCTGACAGAGTGTGAGTTGCTTGGTTGTACTACATATTACACATGTGCATTAACACACTTTTTCCCCATAAAAAGAAAAATAGTGCAACTTAAAGGCACATTTTCCCTCTTAGATCTGCCTAGCAGGTCTCACTTTTGATATTTGGAAACATCTACTTCACAGGGGCCTTGAGAGGGTGACCATCAGGGTCAAAAAACCCCATGTGGCTCAGAGAAAAGAACTTTTCCTTTCAGCGGGAAAGAAGAATAAGGTCATTGACGTATTAATGAATCTTGTAAACTGCCTTAATGAAGTTCTAGTTTTCTTTGCCTTTTTTTGAACTCTGTCACTCCATTATACATGTAAATTTAATTTATTTGGAGTATATTAAATTTTCTTCTGCACTAGTTGCAGTAAGTAATAGTTAGAAGCTAAGAAAACAGAATTCCATTCCATTACTAGTAGGGATACAAAAGAATATGTGCCAGCTCCCTTCAATGCACCGTCAGCAAAACAAAAATATTGTTACATTTACCAGTCCCAAATATAATTATTTTAAATCTTTTCACATGTCTGAAAGTTCCTATACATTTCCATGCCTCAGCAAAACAAATGTAATCTGTCCAAGCAGGCACATACTGAACTTAAGGAAAACTCTCAATTTCACATAAAAAGTTAAGGGGGGACGGGAAGACAATTCATTTCAAACCGGGCTTATGAAAACATTCAAACAATAAGAAAAAAAAAATAGATAAGCTGCGCACAGATTTTTAACTTACCACAAGAGCAAAGTACACCATAAAGAAAAATGATAAACTACTTGTGTAGCCAAGAAAGCCTGTAAAATAACAGTAAAAATAAAAGAGAATTTATAAGGAAAGTGATCCTAATGTACAGCTAAAGCTTTACATTTTAGGCATGTTTTCTATTACAGTGCTTGGTATCTGGGGCTTAGGACTCAGAATAACAACATTCCAACTGCCTGTCACAGATCATTTATGTAGTTTTGTAGGGCAGAATTAGAACTGGCTTACCACTAATGGCATGCTGTAAGTAAATGCAGCTCTTTAATGTTCTGCTGTAAAGATTTTATTTTAGTATTGCAGACAAAATACTACTGCAACCCAAGTAATAGGTTAACTAGGCAGGGCTGGAAGGCAGAACACACTACAGCAACTTAAGTAATCCCCACCATCACCAGCCCCCTGCCAGTTAAAATAAATAAATAACCCATTAAGGTTTTAAAGTCTTCAACTGTAATTGCTACTAAAGTAGAATAATATTCGCTTCTCTCCTTTAATTACTCACCAATTTTAGGAAGAAGTGCAAGAGGAAAAACAATGCAGACTGAAGTAATCAGCAGCAGCAGCCTCCCATCAAGGTACCAAGACCTGTTGGAAAATCTATTTATGATTGATACAAAGCTCAAGAGTCCTAAAAAACGTGTTCTACTTTAAAATTGTGACCTTAGACAAAATAACTGCTACGACAAGAAAAAAAATCATTTCCTGTCTCACATGCTATTTACACGAATTTGTATCCCTAGTTTCTATACTGTGACATAAAATAGAGCTCCTGGATAACGAGGAAGCAGAGCACCATCCCATAATGACCCAGCATTGCAGGCAATGCTGCATAGGCAAGTGCCTGCTGAGAAATAACATTATTTCTCAGCAGCTCAATATGCAAATCCCTAACTTTATTCAAAGCCACTGCTTTGAGGGCAAGGGTATTTCATACTCTACGGATTTCCAATAGAAGTACTTATAGAGTACACTATATGTATATCTATCTTGAATTGTATTACACTGAGTTGCGTATTTACACAACTGGAAGAAACAGAAACATTAATTCCCACTTACAGCTGAACTTCCCTTCCACTTTATTACTCCTACATGACCTTAGTTCCTTACCATTTCCAAGAGGTGTGAAACAGAAAGCTAAACTACCCATCCTACTTGTTTGGAAATTCAGTTATGTTTTCTAAACATACTAACTCTCTCTTCTGTCCAAGTTTCATTACACCTATCATCACAGGGTTCAAATAATGGAAGAAAACAAGTAAATCAACTTTCAGTTAATTTGAAATTTTGTTTGCTGTCCAGAGGTGATATATGCAAGAACAGAAATAAAGAGGACTTTCTCATCTTTAACTTTGCACAAAGCAATCACTCATTCTTTGTATACATCCACACAAGAATTAAAGGACAGAAGGGATGGAAATTATGATAATGAAATCTGCTACAATGTTTAAACATAAACTATGCATGTAAAAAAAAATTGTAGAGGCATATGAAGTCTTAATGCATTTAAAATCCATTCAAAGTATCAAAATCTCATCTCCAAAGTGAGGAAAGTACAGATGAAGAAGTTGTTAAGAAACAGAAACATCTTGAGGATGGCTCCCTCTAACTTGGTAATAACCATATCCTGTACTGATAAACATTTTGCACATCAGCCTTCAACTTTACTACCTATAAACACCTTGGCCTTTGACCTTCAAGTTTATTTAGTCCAGGATATGGTTAGCACCTAATAAACAAGCAGCACCTCAAGTTATCATAAGGAAAGTAGCGTAACACCTGTATTAAAGAAAAATTACCATATAGGTATATTAACTACTGTCATACATCGTGGACAACCACTAGCATCACTCGTTTGAAAAAATATGCAATACAAAAACAGAGAAATGTCAAGGTTGAGGGCATCTTCGCCATATCAAAATCAAAGTAACCCTTAAGTGACAATGTCTATATTAAAAATACATCACTCTTCAAAAAAACATATTACTAGCCTAGGTCTGCTACTGCTACAGTGAAAAAGCAACTTTGCCAAGATCACCTTCCTGCTGTAGTATGCTTCACGTTGTTATCATTTAGCATTCACATTTTTTAAACTTTTTCTTTCTTTCTTGTATGGTGGATGTTCAGATTAGGAGGAACAGCATCACAGCAGTAGGCAGAAGTATAATGAATGCTGCAGTATGTGCACACGCGGGACCTCTGCTTTAAGTCTCCTGATTCTAAGCATGCAGCAAATCCACAGTTGCCATCATAGCTCACAACTTAAGCAGGACAGAGAAAAAAATTATTTTGGTTACTCTATGGCAAATTAAAAAAGATTTGTGGGGGAGGGAGGAAAAAGAGAGAGAAAAACTGCAATGACATGACAGGAAGGAGAAAAAAATAATTTTGTGAACTGCGTCATTTTGGAATATGGATTCTTTATTAAAAAATACCTCAAAGAACTGAATAGTAGACCATTTACCAGTTATCCAAAAACTTGGCCATTCTTACTCAAAATACTGTTGTTACAAAGGCAGAAAAGATGTTTTGATATTGCCTTTAAAATCAGTTTGATCTGCAAATTTAATCCTATATGATAAAAGCGTTCCAAATATGAAATATGGAATATAAATCCTTGACTCTACTGAAAATGCTTTGGCATGCAGATGTTCCTCTTCCCTCCCCCATATTTTAACTAAAAGCAGACATTTATAAATCGCTTTAATTTCATTCCTGAATGCAACAGGACAAGAGATTCATATGTTCTAAATTAGGATCTTACTCTCAGTCCATATCAATTATATAACACACGAGCAAGACAACTTAATTGCATCAATCATATCCTCCTGACAGGGTCATTAAATGTTAACAGAGGGCTCACAAATTACAACTTCTTAACACAATCCTCATTTGAAACTATGCTCATGTCATCAAAACTATGTGGAATTCTTGTTATGCAGACAGACTGCAACATCTCAACTCACAATTAACAAATGCTCATATTGTACGTTTTTGTTTTTTAATAAAGACATGAAGATGTATTATACACTGGCTCTGAGCCTTTCTAACATATGCACACCTGCTAATCTTTACCTATAAAAATAATTCAATACGTAAAACCTGCTTTAAATGGCTTTTCCAAATGTATGGCTTGGGAGGGTTTATGCATAGAAAATATTTTTACAGCTAGTTTAACTGACACTTTTGATACGTTATAACTACAGTTAAAAGATAAATTCTGCACCCAAATAAAAGCATATCAGATGCTGTAACGACTTAACAAAAACAGAACAGTTGTACAACCACATCTGGAAACAACTGGTCCAGTTAAAGAAATTTAATCTAGTTTGATTTGTCTAGTTTGTCAATATTTATGCCCTTTGCATGAGTAAGTTGCTTCTTAGGCTTGATATTTGATTACCTATTTTTGTTGGACAATTTCCTAAAATTTAAAAACTCTGTTGGTAAAAAAACTACTCTTAACATCTGTGAAGAAATACACAGAAACAAAAGATCATGATCTACCATGGCAATTAGTATGACAAAATATATGAAATACAGAAGTGGGCATACAGAGAAGGGCAGCTGTGTGCGTGTACCTGGAATACTGCTTAACCACTGCATGTGAAATATTTGCTTGGGCAAAGAATAGAGGAGTCAAATTGTGTCAAATAAACATTTATCAATGGAAGAACTCCCAATAACAGAGGCAGAAACAGGGTAAGATCCAGGCTGACAATCAGCTTACCACTTGAACTGTGGTTAGTATTCCTATGGACAACTTCAGCTCTTTCTAAATGCAAAATTGAACTTCATTCCCATCTCAAACTCTAATTTCAGCCAAGGAAGAAGTATGGATGGTGGCAGTGCTGGCAGCACACTGAGAACTACTATGGCTCAGATGACTTGTAACAACCAGTTCAACCACCGTAATCCGTCTGTGCCCACCAGCGTTCGCATTCAGAACATCTGCACTAGGACCCTGATAAACAGCTAAAGCTGGCAGGAGTGTTAGACGGCTTAATCGAAGAGTTGTTTATACTGCCTTTTTTAGGCAGAACCATCCTTTGAGCAGTATGCATGCACGTGGGACCTCCAGATTCTACCTATTATGAGTTTTCATAAGCTGTTAGTTTAAAATGTATCTTTTGGGAAAAGTCACTTTGCATAAACAGAACTGACATAAAATTAAAAACAGTAGTAAGTGATGTTACATGCTAAATTTGGGGACAGACTGGAACAGACGTGCAGCAGATACGGTAGCAGGCTCAACGCCACTGCATAGGAACAGTGGAGTTAAAAGTATGATCTTGAAGGAGAAGGTGATAGCACCCAACTGAAAAGCTGGTGACTACCACAGCTGGAAGAGGTACGTTAGCAGACTAAAAATTACATACATGTATAAAACATGATAATTAAGAAAAAAAAAATAAGGGCCCCTTACTGAAAACATATTATTGCAAGGGCCAGGAGGGCAGAAAGACAGAAAGCAAGATTACCACCACACTTTACTTCTTGAAATGTTTGCTATAAAATGGAAAATTATAAATGACAAAATTAAAAATGAATTAAAGCACCTTTTAAAAAAAATAATTTCAACCCTAAAATTCACCCACGACATTCAGGAATAATACAAGCATCACACAGCCTTGAGACAATTTCACCACATTTCAATCCAGAGAAAGTTTTGAGCTCAAAACATCTGAAAATAGCAGTCTGGAAAAACAGCCATAACACAATCTAAGATACGCTGTTGTGAATGACAGCAGCACTGGAACAACTCAAACCAGATATTTCAGTGCAGAAGCTGCAATGTTTGTCTTAGCAAAGGCACAGATTTCTTGCGACAGTTCTGACAGAAATCTGAGGGACACCGTCCTTTCACGCAGCTTTATAGCTCAATTGCGAAGAATAATTTCTTTACTGGGAGCCAAGTTACAGAATTAGAAACCAAGTCTGGAAACCTGGCATTTTTCCCAAAACAAGTCCAATTACTGGAGCAAGACAACAAAATATTTAAATTTAAATGTCTGCCGGTTTTTGTACTGTGGTTTTGAAATATGTGAAATGATAACATGACAGCAGTTAAAATGTTTCTCCTCCTCTCCCTCCTGCTTCCCATTTTACATTTTTACGGAAGGGAGATTTCTGTAGATGGAGTTTTGCCACTGACTTTAAGGTCGTCTGATGGGAAATTGCTAAGAGGAAAGAATCAGACTCCGGGTGTGTGTGCTGCAGAGGGCTTGCACACACCAAATACATTTCATGTTCCAAGAACTCCTGTAAATAACTAATTTTTTTAGCATGCGAGATCAGAGGGAAGTGTCAGTACCCATCTCCTCCAGCAGTCCTGAACCACTTTCTTCTTCAAGACAAATACAGAATGTATAAAGCATTCTTCCTTACCCACTCTTGTCTCCACTTAGGAATTCCGCAACAGCACCAGGAAGTTCAGACTTAACAATTAAAAGATAGGATGACATAGCTGCAAACAGAAGCACAACAGATTTAGTAGAGGAATACCAGTATCTCTGCTTGTAACAATTAGCATGGTTTAACCAAAGCGGTAATGACTGTAACATCTCAGATGTATATTAGACACCGTGGCACCAGAATCAGAATTTATTTTCTTATACGCTTCCTTTAAAAATAGCTGCAAATCCCTGAGTATTGTACTGATGTTAGCTAACGCCTCCAAAGAGACTGTTACGATGTGAGTCTTGAAGCAAGGAAAACATAATCCAAAGGACTAAAAGGCAAAACAATATAAAAATATAAGCCTGACCTTTTACCTGGGAATATGGACCCACAGGCTAAGGACAGGCTACAAGGCTGTAGCACTTCTCCTTCCTCTTTACTCTTTATAAGACGTTGTTAATGATGAGAGTAAATAATAAAATTTGTTTCCATCAAAACAATAGGGTTTTTTTAAAGACTCAGTTTTCATTGTTGCTCAATTGCTGTTACACTAAATAAATCTATGACAGAAATTTAGAGACAAGAGAAAGATTTGAAAGGTTCTCTATCTACTGGATGGTTTGACTCTCGGAGGTAAGAGGATTGTGACTGTAAGAGGTAAGAGATAGTGACAGATCTCTGCTTCTTGCTAAACCCACCACCAAGAAGATCCCAGTAACAACATAAAGTGCAAAACTATACAAGAAGTGCGAATCAGAAGAGAAATTGTTTGTTACTCTTACAGGAGTATTGACTTGAAATTAACGATTTATAATTTTATTCAGAGGAAAGCAATCATGCATACACATAAATCCAAAAGCTACTTCACGGTATCACTTTTCTCCTTTACTATATGAAATGATCAAAGGCATAAATAAGATTTTTTTTTTTCAATTACAGCTTATACTAACCTGATACCTTCACATACTGTTCATGTCACTTTTTTCTTTTACATAAGCAGCAAGTATGTATACGAATAAAAACCAGCAGAAAATTACTCAGAAAAATTAAGCTTTACAAACAGGTTCAACGAATATCAAAGCCTACATGAAACTTACTTCCATCCTTTCACAGCAAGTGATTTTAGCAATGTGACAACAAAAGTTTAGTTACATTTAAAATTTGACAAAAAGTCATCGTTTGTATTCAAATTTTACTGTTCTATATTTACTAATTCTCTAGAATTTTACTGTGGTTTATTTATTAATGCTTCAAAATTAAAACATAAATTTTAAAGAGGTAAACCAGCAAACTCACATAAGTTGATGTTTTAATAAGTTTGTTTGGGTTTTGTGTTGGTTTTTTTAAAGGAATGTTTTGAACCATAAAAAACAGTGCGGACTTGGACACTGCTGTACTACAGCAGTTAATGTTAAATTTTGAAGAAAGGGAATGTGGTCTCTATAAGGAAAGCAAATTCTATTAATACAAAGTGACATCTACCTACTGCAAGGTTAAATTAAAACCATTTGGTAGGTCACTAAATAAGGAAATATTCACTCCTTCATAATTAAAAGCTCTGTTTTTTCCAATATTCAAGTATATTTCCCTGTTGACACATAGCTGTTGATTCTGTCTGGTGAGATATTTGTCTGCTGTCCTAATTTTACTTTCCTATTTGCATACAACAGAATGTAGATTCAACCACAGAGAACCTTACAGCATTATTTCTAAATCACCAGAACTTATAAGTAAATTAACACAATTTCTCACACTAAGCTACAGGCAGATCCATATTTCACCCTAAGCAAAGACAGATTTTTAAAAAATTGGGGGGAGGGCGGCTAAATTCCTCTAAATTATAATTCAACTTTATTTATCCATTAGCCGCCTTTTTTGTATTATACTTTATACTCTGCAAGTCAGAATTTTTACAGATATATGTCCTTCAGAAAGATTTCAAGATTAGTTCTTTTGCAGCCTCAGCTGCAGAAAGCTTCAAATTAATTTCCAGATCAGATTTCCTCCTAATATGCAATCTGTCAGTCTTCCCTTGCATTCCTATTAGCCTCTGGCTAATCATTTGATCACTTATCCTTTGTTGTGCGCTTACTCTTTGTTTTTAAAAGAGGAGTCCTATTTCACTGAATTCCACTCCTAAGTAGGGAACCAATCGTGTACCAAGAAACTTGCACATGCTAAACATTTGTATGTATCCTTCTTCCTTTCCCTGGGCATATGGGAAACAATCTCACATAGTAGGATTTTTTTTCTCCCAGTTTACATTCTCTTGTTTGTTCTAGAAGATGAAGAAAATAAACAATAAATAATTTATATCCTGATGCTTAGATAAGACCATGAATCTCATACATAAACCTGAGCAGGACGCCCACACTAACTACCGTTTAAAAAGTCAAATCCTCCTTTTTCTTCCCTTACACACACAGTTGTAATTCTCCTCACAAGCAACAGCTTCTTGTAGCTTTACTCAGCGTGAAAAAAGTAAGAGACACTAACCACTGTGTAACTCTCTGAAACACATTACAAAGTAAGCAGAGAACATTGTTTGCTTTTTAAAGCTCAAACCGAAACAGCAAAGCGTCTTGAAAAAGGGCATAGCAACTTGAAAAATTATGTCAAGTAGGAATAAAGTGCATACAGTACGACAGACAAAAGGTCATGTATCCTTTGCTCCAAATACGAAATTTTACGTAACTTCCCTGACGCCCACCACAACAAAAGGCATGTCAAGTTAGATTGTAAAAATTAAACGTCAGCTATCCTTGGCAGCCTTAACATATAACGGAAGGAAGAGATTACACAGTCACAAGGCTAAACTGTGACACAAGTGAACACAACAAAATGCCTACCTCGTGCTTTGATTTATTCCACTTTGAGATACTGACTTCCTCTGTCGTTTTAAAAATAATTTTAATGTTTTAATGGCTAACTTTTATGGCACTTCTTACCACATACAAAAATTACAATAAACACACATTCATCTTCAAAAGTTAAGCATTCAAAATAAAATTAGCAATGTCAGAAGCAACATTCCCTTCAGAGTTCTCCCCTCTTGCATCCACATAGCACGCGAGAGCAGAACTTACAGCTCTGGCAACCCAGTCTCATCCCCTAAACTGAAAAAGAATGTTATGTTTTCTTCGTGTCACCTTCTCTTTGCAACATGATACATCTATCTTTAGCACTGAATGAGACAGGTTTCCTGCAGAATGAATGGTGTACAGTGATGTAGTTTGAGGTTTTAGCAATATGCAGATGCAACAAGTGCTGAACTACAACCATGTGAACAACCTTCATATAGTCGCTTCCTAATTTTTAGGTCATAAATTTGCATATATTATGCTATATTTAAATAATTTTCAGTATGCACCAAGAGGTACTTGATGGAAAACAAAGCAGGTTTGAACTTCTCAATAGGCCTTGTCACAGAAATGCCATAAAGCAGTATTCTGCAGAAATCAAAATAATATTGCTACTTTATTATTCAAGAGGCTTACCACTGACTTGAAAGCAGCAAGAAATCACATTCTTAAAATATGTATCACTTTGCCATGTTCTGAAAACTTGGTATTAGCTCTTCAGCAGAAAAAAAGATGCTTGTAAAACATAAAATAGGGTACTGGTTTTACACTTACATTATCATAACCTGCAATGCCACTATGAGATATTACTTCCTATAAATATACATACCATGCATATAGTATTTAGAACATCCTTATTGTGCTACAATATTGTTCAACACTGAGCACATGTGCCTTACCTGAAAAAACATTAGTTGCTGGAGAGAAATGAAGCCAAAGCTATGTTTTTTTAAAATTGTCCTCAAAATACCTCTTCAGGGGCAGCCCAATCTTAAAATCAAACATGGGAGTGGCTTTTTGGTAACGAGAAAAGGAAGTATAACTTTTCCTTACTATCCTACCCCAAAAAGATAAATTGCTTACGTCCACACCAATGATGTAGGAGAATATGTACATTAAACTTACGTGTAAACACATAATTTATTCCTTCCTTAGAAAATGACTGGTGATAAATCCCTTCAAATCACTTCATTGAATGGACTGAATCTAACTCTTCTGGTTAGTTTTTCCTCATCTACCACTGCAGCTGATCATTAATTAGAGCGCTATAAAGATGTCTCACGTTATTAAGCACTGTGCAAAAATGGAACCAAGCTGCCCTGCAGACCTCAAGCAGGAGAACATTAGGGGGCTGGGGAAAACCAGCCTGTATAATGCAGCCACACTGGCACTTCAGCTTCTACTTAAAAGAAGACTGAGGATTGAGGAGTCAGGACAAGTAGACAGAGCAATTTCGATTCTCATCTGGGGGAATACCAGATATGAGATTCCTCACAAATGCCTACAGATAATTCAGATAAATGAAAATACTTATAACTCTCATCCTCTAAAGAGTTTAGGTCCCTATTTTTCCCAAAATACTGAAAAGATTAGAGGCTGAAAGACAGAAATATCAGAATAAACAGTATAGGTTGCTGCACACTCCAGCCCAACTGAGCTGAATCTTTCATAGCAACTGCATGTGAGAAACCCCTTTAGGCTTGTGTCTCCCTTTGCTGGTATGGAGACTGTTTAAAATCTAATCTGTCCTCATCCAAACAATGTGACAAAGTTAAAAAGGAAAGCAGGGAAGGATTTCAAGAAAGAAAGTGAAACTAGAGAGGATTTGGGGCAAGCTCCCATTTTTACTGTTCAAGAATTAGAACGGAATAGCAAGATAGAAAGTACTTCAGTATTGCTCCTCATAAGTAATTTGAATTGTGGAAAGATCAGGAATGATGCATAGATGCCACTGAAAACCATCAACTATTTAAGGACACATGATGTAAGGGCTAAAGAGCGTGCTCTTTTATTTTCATTTTGCAATGAATCCCCCACATACTCAATTTTAAGAAGTCTCCCAATTACCTGATGTATTGTTTTTAATATTTCCTCTTAGTGGAAGCTGAAAAACTGAAAAAGATTATTGGGATCGCTTATTTGGTTTTAAATACAGATGTAGACTGGGATGTGCAAAAAGAGATGTAATGCTCATTCACATGGAGAAGTTCTAAGACCAGAAATAGGTTGTCAAATTCTTTGCTAGTCTTCACGTTATGGGCACTCATCCTGATGAATTTCCACTCCCCCGATCCCCTTTCTTTCTAAGTTTAGGTTTTATCTGAATTACACGCCAACCCTAAATAAAAAAAAAAAAAAAATTAAAAAAGGAGAAAAAAAAAAAAGGAAAAAAGTCCATCTTATTCCACTGGGAACACATGGGCAGCAGACTTCTTTTGGTAAAACTTCATTAGTTTAATTGTATTTGTACAGTTACGCTAATAAAACTGAAATGTTTTCTACACAGGTCATCGTACCTTCCATTCTGAAGTATAGCTGCAGGTTAGGATTTTCGTTGGGTTTTTTATTTAAAGCAGGCTTAATATTCTTTACAGTATCAAACCTTCCAACAACCATTCACTGCGATACAAAAACACAAGAGCATGGGTCATCAATTGTTAAATTAGTACAGGAGCTGACAAACCTGCCCTTAATTAAGGCAGCTCCGCACTGGAAATCCTCACTTTGAATCAGTAAGAATAATTAGGCTTTCAAGTCAAAAGCAAACGGCACTGTGAAAACAAAGATTCAGGTTTGTTTGAAAACAAAATTAGATTTTCCATACTTGAAGGAAGTTCCGTAATTTCTTAAGGTATTAACAGTGCAGGCCTCAGCATGTAACAAGCTGTATTTTATTCTTGTGTGATTTGCACCATTCATTTATTTTCAAAGTTTGTAGAGTATTGTGCTCTGATTACAAAAAGAAGGATATTCTGACCCGTCCACTCAAAAAAAAAGTAATTGCTCCATTTAAATTTGAGACAAATTTTGTACATTAAATTGTACAATTAAATTGACAATTAAAACTAAATTTCAGAATGGATGAACTTGGGGGGTGGGGTGGGTTGGGGGGAGCAGGAATAATTTGCAAAACAAAAATGCCCAATTGATAAAGACGAGGTAGCTTTGGTTTTGGGGTTTTCTAACACACGCACAGCATGTATAAATACTGACAGAGAACACACATATACACCTCCTCCCCAAGCAAATTCCTAAATTAAATATTTCATTGTTTACCTCACAATAAAAAAAAAAGAGGGGGTGTGGGGAATAAAGCAGGAGAAGGCTGGAGGTTCCCGGGAGGCGGCCGGGCCATGCGAGGCCGGGCAATGCCGGCAGATGGTGGTGCGGGAGCGCGGCTGCTCCCCGCCAGCCCCGCCATCCCCCAGGCGTTTTCATGTGTGCTTTTTCCAGCGGTGACGCCTCCTGATTTACTTCGGGAAGCTTGAAAAATATGAACTACCCAAATGTAAATACGTATTTAGCATGTACTACACTCATAGCAGGGTTTCTGTGTATTGTCCGTCACGTTGACTCTATTAACAGGCCATAAAATGCAGCTAAAGAACTGAATCTCCCATCAGAACTAATCCTGTAACTTCTATTTACTGCCTTCAGCATTCAGGCAGACCCAAGGATAAAACAGCGCTCCAGGGATACAAAACAATCTTTTTTCCTTATTGCTTATTCTTAACAAAGAAGAAAGAGTTGTACCTTTGAGGACATGTTAATTGCAGAATACCAAAACAAAATCTGCAAGCACCAGTTACAGAAATTACACTTAATTAAACTGTGTTTATACCAGAAAGCAAGTGATTCTTTGTAGAACTAAGATAGCTGTCTGGAAAGCTTAGTTCCAAAGAGCAACTGCAATGATCATTTGGGTACGCACCAAGAAAAGACTAGTTAGTTACTCATACTGATCCACAGCACAAGAATTCCCCTGTGTATCTCAGCCTATTCAAAGGAATTAAGAAAAACAAGGTCTGTTGCAAAAAATCCTCATGCAGACCACCTATGCTACATGGCCGTACTGCAGGTTCTCCTGTTGCCCTTAATCCCACTGCTAATAAATATTAAATAATTAAACTCATGTTCTCAGTAGTTTCAATTTATGTTTCTGTGTATCACAGCTACCAGGCCCTCTGGGCCCGGTGGTATCTCCCTACAGCAGTGACCTTCAGCTGATACCAGCCCACAGCCCAGAGGAGTACGCTGTAAAACTCTCCACATACTTCCTGCTAGACCTCAGTGCTGAAGATTTGTTAGTGTTGGCAACAGACTGAGAGCTGCTCTTGTGCAATACTTTATTGTGTTTGTCTCCATTTTTCCACCAGCCTTGCTAAAATAATTTCTTCTCTAACTTCATTACATATGCTTTAAGATTCCTACCGATTTTCCCTCGGACACGGCTGTGGACTGTCCTCCTTTTCAGTCACATCTACAGAGAAGACAATTCCAGGAGGAGAAATTCCCGTCTTCCTTCCCCTCTTTGGAAAGGATCTAGGAAGCTCACAGAAGTTCCCCGTCAGGAGAGGGGGAAGGGCCATGTGACGCCGAGCCACGGCTTTGGCCCACTGTGCCTCATCCATCACTTCCTAGAAGCACAACGCTATTAAAACAATAGTGGGGACTCCGTCCAACTCCAGGCGCTCCTGGGAAGGATTACATAAAGAGCCAGCCGAGCCATGTAACTGAGAGTTTTCCATGGCAGCTTCCCTCCCTCCTTCTACACCTCCAGGCATACAACTTCCCCAAGGGCCCTCGCTGATCTTAGAGGGCATGTGACAAGACCTGAGGTCCTTGAAGGTCTTCTGCATGTGTTATGGTTTGAGGAACCCACATCAGTTTATTGTCATTTAGACAATTATTCTCTCACCCAATGAGCCCTCCCCACCCGGGAAGGGGAATCAGGGCAAAATAAGGAAACCAGAGGGCTGAAATATAAACAGATTTAATAGAATAAGACTAGATAATTAACATTAATAACACTAAAGAACCAGCGTTGATACCAATATAAAATATACAGGGATGATACTCAGCTGATTATACCAGCAGGAAGCTGTGCACTCCCAGCAGTGGACAGCAAACGTTGGGCACTGTGAGCGCTACGGCTTCGGGGGGAAGGGAAGGGCCCAGGGGTCTGGCACCGGGGCAAGGAGTTGTCAGGGTGGTAGCCATCATGGAAGAGAGAGCGCTCCTCAGCAAACTTTCTAATTTATACTGAATGCAACGTTCATGGTATGAAGTAATCCTGTTGGCCAGCCTAGGTCGAGTGCCCGGGTCTCTCTCCTCCTCATCCCTGTACCTGGCTAGCTCAAAAACACTGACACCTTGAAACCCACATACCACAGCTGGCTATAAAGTAAATATTTTCACAAAATCAGACACTAGAGTCTTCTAGAAGTGCAGTTTCCCGAAGCATTAGAAGAGACCTTACCAAAAAGTAAAATTACTGAAAGAGAAATTAATCCTGTGTCACTCAAACCAGGACAGCATGGCAGGCAAGAAATGGACATTTGGAAGATCACCCCACTTAAACCTGGGGTGAAAGGAAAGGCTCGGCAGCAGTGGGTGAACAAAACAACAGCCTGGTAGCATGCAATTTGATTGTTTCCTTTCTAGTGTCCGCTCTGCAACCCCACAGACACACTAACGCTCTTTCAAGAACAAGGCAGTTCACATGTAACTAATCATGAGTTATTTAGATTAAAGGGCTGATGGATTGGGCCAAAATACTGACAAATAGAATATAAAAATTAATAGCACTGGCCATCCCATTCAACCTTTTCACTTCGCTTTATTAATAAATGCTTATATTGCAAGAACAATATATATATATATTTTATATATATATATATGTGATAGAAGGAAAGTTATCCAATATTCTAAAAGCTTTATTTGTCAATGTTCTAGAAAGTCTTTAAATCACAGTATTTAAGGTGACCTTAATTTAAATTTGGATATTGCAAAGTTAATCCGTTATCCTGATGCATTCTTAGTTAATCCTTGATACTTAAATGAATTTTGGTATTTGTGTTACTTGGATTAACGTAACACAGTGTTCCAAGAGATGATTAAGAATCTACAGGAAAATTTGAGCACTACTGTTAGATATACATGTTAAAATTCCAAGCGAGGTACCTGAAATTAATTTTTCTTAACCTTTTATATTCCAAATTTGACCAACTAATGCTTTCCTGTAGCTGTAGAAAAATGAAAAATCTTTTTTTTTTTTCCTTTGGGTATCCTGCTAGTAGAAAAATAAACTCCCCTATCTACACAAATCCATAAGTGTACGCAATTAGGATGTCAAATTCAAATTTGCACTTTAAGCGTTCTTTTTAAAAAGCGCAGATGACAAATTGGAAAGCTTAACTACTATTAAAATGACTACTAAAAAGCTCTCTCTACCACAAATGAATGTAAATCACTCCCACACAAATTATTTTCAGAAGTGATCAAACAAAACTTTAAAAAAGCCCAACCACATGCTGATAGTGACAATAACCATAGTAAAGTTGGTTATTTTAATCAAACCATCATTCATTACCTCTTGCTCGCCAATCACTTTTGAAATAAGATACTGTATGATGCAGTGTACCCAGGTCTGATGATGGAGGAGTTAACAGAAAACAATTTTATTTTTAGCCTTACTTTGAAACTAAAGATGTTGACAGTCTGGAAGTCTGACCAACAGGCACAGTGCTGCAAACAGACAGAAAAACAAAAAGAAGGGGACACCTACCAAAGTGCACCAAGGGCAGAGCCTAAGTTTCACGCTTAATTCCAGCATGGCTCCTGTTCAGGACAAACTACACTCCACAGTTTCACCACTCCCATTTAAAAATCCGCAGAAGGACAAGAAAAACTCCTTTTTTTTTTTGTATTTCTTCAAGAGTCAAGGCTCTGTGAGAGGTTAAGAGAAGTCTTTTTTTTTTTTTTTTTTTTTTTTTTTTTTTTTTTGCTTCGAAGAAGATGCCTGACACAGTGCTGCTCTGCTGACTTGGACTGCAGCATCACAGGGCTCTGCCAAAAGCAGTTGTTAAGGAGAGAAATAATGCAGCTGGGAGCTCTGTTCCCAAACAGAAATCTAAATACTAAACAGAAGCTGTGACAGCTCGTTACAGTGACAGCACAATACATCTTCTGTATGGAAGAAGGTGCCAAGGAGGCCCAACTTGCAACCCATGTTTCCACGTATCACTCTTCCTCACAGACTGGGGCATGCTTGGGCACCACTAACACTGACTCAGAGAAGGAAAGTCAGCTTTCTCTTTTCAGTGCATTTGAAACTAAGTGATCTTTGCAAACAAACATACCGGACATGTGAACTACTACCATTCTCTTACATGAAAGATATTGCCCCTGGAACCAGAAAAAACAAACCAGAGTTTTGAAAGCTTCCATCAAAATGAGGTCACTAAAAATATTTGAAAAAACAGTTTCAACTTGCAAAAAACCTACTTTTTAACTAGTTAAATGGAAAACCACTGGTTGGCAAACCAGGCCCAACTTGTTGACAGGGAAGGCCACTGCAGAAGACTGAGGAAGTAGTTTGATAACATCCAGCATGCAATAGTTTGGGGCTATAGAGTTACGGAGATGAATTTTATCAAAAATGACACAGAGAATGTTATGAACTGCTATGAGGAAGAAATGAGAGTCATATTTCCTTTGACCACAGAGTCTTGTACATGATCACAGAGTCTCCAGAACCTGTACTGTGTGCCCCTCCTCCTCTAGTACTGTTTATTTAGAGGTCCACTCAAGTGGGAAAGGAAATTTAAAAGTTTGTTCATTGATACACAACATCCTCTAAAACCTGTATGAATAAATAATCCTTAATCTTGGAATTAACGTGTTCACTCCTGCATGAAATTAACGCTTGAGTTTTTATAGCCATCTCAATTAGCCAGTTTTTATTATTGGAGCTTTTAGTATAAGAAAAGATTCCAACTTTGTCATAACAGCAGTTACTTGGTCTAGTTCTAGGTCTCTACAATAGTGACAAAAGACAGCAATCACTGAGTTATCTGGACTTGACAGGCAGTCCTAAAGGAAAGGAGAAGAGCACTGGAATGCTGTTTCCTCCTGTCAGTGTATGTGAACATGCGTATCTTCTTTGGGGGTAGGGGATGGAGCATTCACAGAATTCCCTCATCTAAAAGAAAGTATCCAAAACATCCACAGCCAAAAAAAAGTTAGAGTTGTTCTGTTAAACACTGTATACCTTCAGACAATTAATTTCTAAGGGCACTGTTACTTAGTAAATTTCAAGTACGTGAAAATACCCAAGAAAGAGTTTAAATGTTTAGGCAACTTTTTCAATATAAAGACAGCTAGTGTTATTTTATTATGTCATGCACCAAGGAAGACAAAATAAGAATAATGTAACTGGACAGCCCAGCGTATGACAACATAAATTATCAGCTCAGACGATGAAAATCAACAAACTAAACAACCCTCCCTCAAGAAACAAGGTATTGAACTAACAAGAAAAAAAAGCTACCATTAATAAAGAACACATGAAACTTCACGGCTAAGTAAACATTCAGTTGGTACATAAATCACTAAAATGCATAAGCAAGTTCCAACACCAAAACCCAAAACACGTGATATGATAAAATCTAGCAACCTCATGCAAATGTATAGAACAGCATTCTATACATTAGCAATGCACCAATTAGCACTGCCAGCTATAATGAATGTGCTCCACATCCTGTGATGCAGTACTACCATCCAACATACAATCCAACCTGTGTAGGTCCGCCCCCCCCCCCCCCCCCCCCAACTACCCCATGACTATAATGCTTCCACTTAGCATGATCACATAAGCCTTTTCTTTAAGTTTTCTGTTCTTTTAATCAGTGTCTTAAGAACACTTTCATTTACTTATTGCCTTTGGTGTTTCTGGAGCTATGTAGACTGTAGAGGTTATTCTTCATTCAGTTAATATTGAGCATATGAAGTTTCTTACCTCCAATATTCTGGATAATTATTGTAGTTGCAACAAGGACCTATAAAAAAAATTGATTTCTTTATAAAGGGTAAGCATAACTAAAATCGTATGTCTATAGCAGTCATAAAACACATGTGTATTATCTTAAACAGACCAGATGTGGAAGCGATAACTATTACTGAAAGGAAGGGCATCTTCTCTTTACTGAAGAGTTTAACACATGGAAACCAACGTAATCTAAAATAAATACAAAAGCAAAAAATCCCCGTGAAAATACTGCATTTTCATTCTGAGATGACAAAACAAGAGAAGTTATAGTGAAGCCTGTTCTGCAGAAGATGGGCTCTTTAAAAATCACTGAAAACACGGAATTGCATTCTGACATCAGGCGAGTACAAATGAAAACAATCATGTCCCTGAAAAGACAATCAGACAGTGGAGATTTGTAGAAGCTACTTTCTCACTCCAAAAACCTGAGTATTTTTAACTGTCATGAATGTCATTATTCTTTTAAACTTGTAAACTAGATTGACTTATCTTTAGTATTTGTGATTATTCATACTGGACCGACATGGAAATAGAAATGATCACAGGCTATTAAAATATTTGTCTGAATCCAAATACTTAACTTTCAACTGAAAAAACCCTGAAAGTGTCTGAAGTTTTCCCAGTGTTTTCTTTTCAGTTCAGTTCTAAAATAGTACAATCATCTAATACAGTTTTTCTTTTTACCCACTGCTCTTCTTGATGTAGCAGGACCTTCTTACATGAGTGCTACTATTAAGTCAATTTGGAAGAAATTTAGCCACAGTTATCAGAAGAAAAACAAATCTGTATTTTTGAATAAAACCTTAAAGCAGAGTTGCCGTTTTTTCAATTGATCAGCTAGAAAATCATATCAGATTTTAAACTAATTCAAAGTCAGTTCAAAAGTCACCAGGGAAAGGAGAGGAAAAAAAAAAAAAAAAAAAAGAAGCACAGTATCTTGGAATTTGCTGTAGATGGAAACAAACACTTCATGCCTTTGGAAAAGGAGAACCTGCAATCTTCCAATAGCAGAAAATCTCCATTCTCATAAATCTCGGAGAAATATTTTTGACAGGAAATCACCATAAGGTTAAATAACCGCTCTACTTCAAGAGCGGTTAAGCAGTAGTTTACTGTCAACCTAAGATGACAGTTCAAGCAAGGTCCTACAGCAGTTCTGTCTGTATCTTTAGCGAATGACTCAGGTGAGGGAAGAGTAAGTACTACTTTAAAGAAAAAAGGAAAAAAAAAAGCCACCTGTGCCTGGCTAAGGTGAGGAGAGCTCAGGGAGAAGATGAGAATTCAGAATGGTTGTGATAAACTAGAAAAGTCTAAGAATCAACAAGGTCAGTTAAAAGCAATGCATTCAGGAAGTAGACCTCAAATATATTACTTCAGAATTATTAGATTGCAAACAGAGAAAATAGTCTGAGACCACACAATTAGGAGCATGAAGCATGCACAGATACAGCAAGTCTTGTTTTGGAACATAGTACCGGCCATGTTCTATCTAAAAATACTGGTAATAATTACATTTCTTGTCACTGTCAAGTTCTCAGCCAGCTTACTGGCCAAGAACCTGAGGCATTTTGCAGGCAGGTTTTAAGAAAGGTGTATAAATATCAAAGATACTTCAAGAGAGAAAGATAAGTGTTCCAGAAAACATCAGTTCAAAAGGAAAGCTTGGTGAACTTTGGAATATTTCTGGGTTGGGAAGCTGTTGTTTTGATAAAATAATTAACCAGTGCTCTCTATGCACACTGAAAATAAAAGACCAGATGATTTTTAGTACAAATTATGAAAATATATATTAGAGAGAATGAAAAAAAAAAGTTACTGATGTTGACTACATCTTGAAGCTGTGAAATCTCTTTCATTTAAGCTTTTAAATAACAGATTTGACAAACATCTGCCAAGAATAGTTTATGTAGGTTTAGCCCTGCTTCAGAGCAATGGCAGACTAAGTCACATTTTAATATCTCCTTAAGCTCTACATTTCTATGACTTCTGCTTCTGATGGCTTGTGGTTAATGTGTACAGATCAGTTCCTATAAAAAATAATTTTATTTCATACCTTGCTAATATCAAGGTTTATTATCTCTTGAGGTTGATCAATAAATATTGATCTTCACAAACTACACTCATATCTGCTTATTAATGCTAATGGAAGTCTTACAAACACCTAATAGCTCAGATTTCATTCTCAGTTACATTAAAACAGAAGCAATCGGACTCCAGCCTGTTAAGCAGAACTCATGTTAAAAAAAAATAATTACATTGTTTCAGTAAACCATTAAAATTGCACTTCTGTGTGGTAAAATCTGCTTTTAGTATCACATAACTGAAACACAGAGCACAGAAGTCATAATACTGAGTGCGCAGTATTCACAAGTAGTATTTCCTGTGCACCCAGTATTACTGGACAACATTGTCTATTAGGAAAACTAGATTCAGTACACACTACTAAAAAGGCACGGCTTACATGTTGATTACTCGTGTAGCAAAAATGGTTACTTTGCTGGTGTTTCTTTGTTTTTAAATCATGAGATAAAACAAGTAAGAAACAGTCATCCGAAGAGTTCATTAAACAAAAGAAAAAAAAAGGCATTAATTGTTCCTATATTAGAAACTACATAAAAGGCAAACACTTATCTTGGATCTCTAATAAGTGCTAGAACACCAATAGTAAATCGCTTACTTGTCTCTCAGCAGTTTACAGCAAAGGTACGATGGAACTCTGACAAACCTGAAATGGATTGCTGAGCCAACCTGGCAATAATGCCAGTGAGCATATATATGTATATACAACTGAAAAATTAATACACTGACAGGAAAGTAGCGCAAAATCTTGCATTTAAGTAATGTCTATTTTACAGTTACCTGAAGTTTGGCCTTCCACAGACCAGACACAATAACTGAAATGTAGCAAAAAGCTTCAGGACATAGCAAATTTTTCAGTATACTAGGACATAGGAATTTTACTGCTTATTTCATTCATATCTCTTTACTACACAAAGAACACTTGTATATCGGAAGCATGAGACTAGAATGAAAATACACAGGTAAAAATAAATACTCACCTTTCCAGTTGATCCAAATGCAAATAGGCCAAGGTCTTCATAAGAAGTGACAGCTGTTAGTAAGGCAAAAAAAAAAAAAAAAAAGCTAAAGTATTCCTAGCTTGAAAATCACTTGAAAGCTCTAGCTTTGCCTTTTTTTCCTTTTTAAATTAACATAATTCGGGACAGAATTAAGAGAGTATTTTATAGTACTTTTTATTTACAAAATAGCTTTCATATACACCTGTATTACTGTTACAAAATACAGCTGTATGATCAACCATTCAGAGACTCTCCAGAAATTTAATTTTAATTTAATATTAAAAAAGTAATATTTTAAAAATAATAACACATTAATAGCAAATTGCTTTCTCCCAAAGATTTTTTGCAAGTAATACTATAGTTGAAGACTTACCAAATTAGACTCAACAATTAGATATGATATTCCCATATTTTATTTGTTAAAAGGGTATGCTTTTTTTTTTTAAATGAAGACAGCAACAGAGGATCCATTTTCATCTTTCTATGAATATAAACATCAATCACCATCTTGCCAGCTTTAAAAAAAATCATCACTATTTATTTCAAGACAGCTGAAGGTAAACACCTTCCTTGGCTGAAATCTATTATTAAAAAAAAAAAAAACCACACACAAAACAAAAATCCTGCCCTTACCTGCACCTGACTTACATAATCACATTAAAATAGCCTGTGGTTTCCTGTATGCTTTTGTTGAGCTTTAGCTGAAGCTCACTTCTAATATTGCCGGTAACTCAAACCAATCCCTTCTCAGAAAAAAGGAAGTCATATTAAAGTCTTTCATTGTTGCTCTGTATTTTGTTATTAGAAACTCAAGCAATATCAAAAAGATGAAAGTTTTCTGAGAAATACCACTCGCTTTCTTGGTATATAATAAAATGGTCCGCAGTTGTAAATGCCTCAAAGGGTAAAATTAATCCCAAAACCCACATAATTTTACTGTCAAAACACTTGGTTTCTCTTCCTTGGTTCTACTTGGTACACTACTGCTTCTACTTCTGTCACATCTTAATTTAGGGCCCAGCCCTGCAATTTGAGCTGCTGGGGGGAGACCTTCACACCTGAGTGAAGTCCCAGCACTGAGGTAAATGAAACAAGACATGGGAGACACAGGCAGTTCACAGAGATCAGATGTCGGGACTGGAGCCTCAGACTGCCAACTGCCCAAGCTTAGGCATTTTTATTTCACTGACGTTCTGCACACAATCAGATCAATGCTCCAGAGGACAAAAAATGCCAACAATAAAAAAACCAAACACCACCACCCCCAAAAAAACTTCATTAATTTTCTCATATGATTTTCTCAAGGGCAATGTTTCACATTCTGCTCTACTACTGACACCAACATGCTATAACAAAATAAATGAAGTGACAAAATTAAATTAGCTAGAGTCAATTCTCAGCATAAACCTGGACTAGTCTCTTAGATCAGCCATTACACTGATACTAGTTATATACAGGTATAATTAAACAAGAAATATGTCTTACTAGATTTTACCCTGTATTTTTCCTAGATTTCTATTTATAAAGTTGTTGACCACAAGAAAAAAAAAATGTAGCAATTTAGAAGGCCATCTCCAATGGCATTAAAAAAAAAAACAAAACAAACACAAAACAGTAAAATGTTAAACACATTTAGGAGAGAATTGCTTTTACCACATGGGAACAAATACACAGCACACACATATGAGGAGTTACCAACAAAGAGAACAAAATTTTCCAAACACTATCAAAACAGCAAGATGAAACCTTGGAATGTTTTATATAGTAATTCTGTTTCTGTAATCAATTTAGTCTTGTGAACACTGGGAAGCCCTAATACTTAATCACATTACTTTCATAATTTCAAGAATACATGGAATAAAATATTAAATACCATTGATATAAAGATAAACAAGTTCTGCCTGATTGACTTCTTTTGCGTTATTAACACTAAATGGAAATTATCCATTTAAATACAAAGTGAAATTGGCAAGTAAAGTACAAGCAATACTCATGAGTAACTCATAAAATAAAGAGAAAAAAAAGCCACGAAACTTCAAAGTACATCCCACTTAAATTCCCAATTCCTCTGCTTTACAGCGTAAGCTTAGCCTTTGTCAGCCCAAACCCCAAAACAATGTAGGTCGTACTGAATTAACACCAGGAGAAAACATTGACTAAACTAATCCAAATCTAACACTTGACACTTGGGAATATTAGTTTTGCTAAGGCTTTTCGTCTACACAAATAATTTGATTTTGTCAAAGTCCAGACCAAACTGAAGACGCTTCTTTATTTTTAAAATAGAACTAAAATGCTTGTGCTTAAGAAATCCTGGTCTTTATTTAAAATGGAATTAAAATTACAGCTTCCTTCTCAGAAGGTATTTCATATGCCAGCTCTTTCCTAGGACTACTTTTATCATTTGAAAACCTGAATGAATAGTTTACAAACACTTTCAAAGGCTTTTCTTTTCCACCTACTAAATTTTTCTAACTCATTTTTTAATGTAAAACTACTGAAATTTTTTTCCAATTCCTTGCCATGGATTGAGCTTAATACTGTAACACTGTTCACAAAGGCATGTAAGTTTTATAAAGAAAAATGTTCAATTATCTATGCTAGAAGCAAACATGTACACAGATTTTACTTCGTCAAGGCACAACAGGTTATATTTCTCACTTTTTAGAGACAACGTTCCAAGGAAAAAGTTGGAAAGCTACCTAACATGTAATTACTTCAATAGTTTACAGGAATTATAATACATATAATCTGAGAGAAATCTTATTAAAAAAAATTAAAAAAATCAAAACACAGAAGGCCATAAATACAGCAAACTTATCTAGGTAATAGTCCTGGTGCTAGTATTACCTATCAACATTACATTTAATAATTAGTTATCACCTAAAGTGCAAGTTTCAGACAAGAGAAATACTTCGTCCTCTCATTTCAGAGGTATTCCTTGCTTTCAGCTCTGTGTATTTAAAAAATGCTATCCTGAGGTGGAATGTTGCCTTTGGACAATAACTGAGGAGTTACACCATTTTTCTATATTAGGTCGCTTAAGTTCGTAACACTGAGACTCTTCTTAATTCAAAAAGCTTAAATCCTTAGTTTCCACCACCACCACCAGTAGTTCTTTTGCAAGGATCTCTTTAATTATTATTTTACCAGACAACAACATAATACCACTTACTGCCTATTTAATACAGAACTTTTCAGCCTCAAATAAGAGGTAAACAAAGATCACAAAAAATTACCTCAAGTTCCCTCTTTTTTTTTTTGCTTCTTATGTATCTTTCTAGCTACTTATTTCAAGTTCCAACTCCTTTCTAATAAGCAGAGCTCCAAGAGGGGAAAAAAATTACCAAAGACTTAGTCCCAAATCATCAAGCAGCCAACAATATCAACCATAAAAGTAACCCTACCTCTGAAAAATATTTTTTAAGAATGTATGAAGATCACTCAACAGGTGAAGACAGGAGCAGCAGATCTAAGAAGAATCAGGAAGCAATCATCTGAGAGACCAAAGCTAGCTATAGAAAACAAAGCCAATAAGGAAAGAAACGGAAGCTTTCTCCCACCACCTTTGAAAAGAGAAGAAAACAGATGAGAAGGAAACAATAACCAGGTGACAGAAAGAGATGGAGACCTCCTGCTATAACGTGACTTTTGTGTATGAGAAGTCAAGGAACTAGTCAGTTATTTCAGTAACAATTAAAAGAAGCAAGAAACAAAACATTAGCAGAATAGATTGCAAATATTAGAATCCACTGTTTGAATGTTCTTAAAGCACTATAATTTCTAAGGACTGCAATATGACCTCTCATTCAGTACCAAAAATGCTGTAAAACCCTGCATCTGTAAAGTGGCATGAGAATTATGATAATCCAATGTTTACAATATGTTTACAAAACCTGAAAGGTATCCATTTCAAGCCATAAACAAAATATATATTACAAGTATAAGAATGAAAGTCTGATATTTCACTGCTCTTAAACCTTCACTGGAAGCAACAGCACACACTGAAGCAGCATGGTTCAGCCAGCACCAAAATAATTTTGCTACAGAAATACAGCATCTATCTTTTCAGAAAGATCAGACAGGCATTTTGAAAAAAATTAAAACAGGAAATCTACAAAGCAGTCAGTTTGGCATTGACTTGCCATAGGATGTTTCAAAACCGTATTTTTAAATGGCAAATAGTAATTGTTAAAAATGCTAAATATTTCAACATCAGTGAATCAGACACAGCTATCTGTTAACAGGCTGTTAATTATAATAATTATACTGGATCATGTCTTTGTGATATAGGTGAGAAAGTATTTCAGAAATAAATCCTTTCCACTTACCAGTCTGAGTACACATACTGAGCAGAAGAAATACAGAGTAAGAAGCAAGGCTGGCAACGATCAGCAGCAAGATACTAAAAAACCCAAAATATTCAGAATTAAAGCACTTTCACAGTACAATGCGCTTTCTGTCTTTAAGAATGCTACTTTTCCAAGAAGTAAGCTACCACATGACAAGATTTCCTCATTCTATAGCTTATATCTGCTGACTATGGTTCATCTGGCCTCTGACCTTCCCAATACTTGCTAAGTTCCAGGGCTTCTTACATTGTTCACCAAAGCACATCACACACTATACAGGGTAAAGGCCTGAGGGATTACAAAGAGGACATAAACATAGGAGTTTGTGTGTATACGTCTACACAGACAAGTATGTATCTTCTAATGAAGTGAATCTAATGCTTAGAAAACTGTAAATGTGACAATACTGGTGATTTAGGCCCTGTTATTGATAGGTTTGTATGTACAGTGAGCAGAAGTGCAAACAAAAGCACAAGCTGATGCACATTTTTCAGATATGTAGCCATCCTACTCCAGAAGGCCCATTTCTAGAACTAAAGGAGACAGCAGCTTTGAAACGTAAATATTAATCTATTAGGAGTAATGGCCAAGAAATTGCCACCATGTGGCAATTTAATGCAATGTCTGAGCAGTACTTATGTTAGGCCAGATTTCAATGACTAAACCAAAAAGGGAAGACCTTATTCAGTAACGCTGAAAAGCACAAGCTATTTACTTCTCCCTCAGGTTTTGCACAGAAGTCTTGGTAATCAAGTTCTGTTCCATTCAAAACTGCAAGCCCAGTTTAAAAATAAGCATACATAAAACCCAAAAACTTACCTAAACCCCATAATCCCTGTGTTGGCCATAGCATAGGATAAGCCAAGTATCCCACTTCCCATGATTGCATTCATTAAATTAAATACTGAGAAACCAAAGGAAGAACCATGATTTTGAGGATTCTGTGAAAACGGCAGAACAAAGTACAATTAGTACTAGAGGTGTTTTGGTCTTTCATAGGAGGAAATTTAAGGGAGGGAGAAACAATCAACTTTTCGTCCCTTGATCTAAATCAGAAAAACCTCTTTTCTCAGTCTAAGACCACATAAACCCTCGTGCACATGAAGTAACACGACGCTGTGTCATAAGGATCTCAAGATGCCTTCAACCTTTGAGTACGGTGATACTAGAGCACAAGAAGAGAGCGGCAAGATTTATGCCTAAAATCAGGCTATCCCTGCCTGCTCGCAACAGCACCGAGGGGGAGAGCAGCGCTCCCAAGAGCTCTGCAACCGAAGCATCGCACGGAGCAGAACCGCCAGGACCAGACGTTCAGCTTCGCAGGCCCCGGCGCTGCCCCGTGCTCCTGCGTCCCTGACCGGCCCTTCCCGCTGCCGTTGGCAGGTGCGTCCCCCCCGGGAGCCCTCCCGCACGGCCCCGTCCACTCTCCGCCGAACTGCATCGGTCCGCCCGACCTTTGAGCCCGAGGTCTCGTCCCCTCTTTCCCTCCCCCCACCGGGGCCGCGCTCCCCGGACTTCTCCCCAGCACCAAGCACGGCCGGGGACAACCGCCCCCGCAGCACCCCCGGCCCGGGAAGCCGCCAAGTCGCGGCGACGGGGATCGCCCTGACACAGCACCCGGGGAAGGAAAGGCAAGTGAAGTAAAGCCGAGCCGGCGCCCGGCGCCCGCCGCCCCACGACGGAGCGGGCCCGGGCAACCCCGAGGCCGCAGCCCCCCACTCAGGGCGCTCCCCTCAGAGCTGCCCCTCCCCACCGCCGAGCCGCCCCCTCACACTGCCCGGCGGCGGCAGCAGCGGGGCGGACTCCCCGTCGTCGTCATCGTCGTCCTCCTCCTCTTGTTCGCGGGCCGACAGGTACCAGCCCCGCTCGGCCAGGAACCGCCCGGCCCCCCGCGGCGGCGGCGCCATGGCACCCCGCGCCCCGCCGCCTCGTCTCTGAGGGGAGCGGGGGGCGGGGCCGCCGGGGGGCGGGGCCGCAGCGGGGGGCGGGGCGGCCGCACCAGCCCCGCCCTCCCCCTCGGCGCGGCCACAGGGAGCGGTGCGGCGCGCGCGGCGTGACGGCGGCGATGACGTGCGAGGGCGCCGGCGCGCGCGGCGGGGCTCGGCATGAGGTGAGGCGGGGGAGGGAGCTGCGGGAGCGGTAGCCATGCCGACGGCGCGGCCACGGCGGCGGCCTGCGGCTCCCCGCGGCCGCCCCGGCTCCGCCGCCCTCGGTCGGGCCTGTACCATCCCCCCCCGGCCAGCGGCGGGAGGCCCAGGCGGCGGTGGGCCTAAGGCGGCGGCTGCCAGCGGTGCTTCCCTCAGGGAGAGGACAGGGCCCCGCCCCGATGAGCGTCCCTCTTCCCCGGGTGAGGCCTGTCCGGCGCCTCTGCGACCCGCCCGGGGGTGTCTGTGCGTGGTGGCCGCTGTGGAGCTGCGGCCGGGCGGAGCGGGTAGCAGCCCTCCAGCAGCACCTCCCGCCCCTGCTTCACCTCAGATTACTCTGGGGGAGGAATGGGGCAGACGGGGATTCTGGCGGGACCTCGGTTACGGGGGGAAAGGCGGGTGTTTCTAGAGACAACGTTGGGAAGATGTTAGTCCTCTGGCGACAGGATGGCTGCGGTGACCTCCAGCCAGACCCAGCGTGGTGGCTTTTATCTTGCAGGCTTTACTCGTACAGAGAAGCCCGTGCAAACTAGGCAAGCAGTTTCCAGCTAGGGAGAAGGGGAATGCCTAAGAAAAACACTGGGATGCTCTGGTCTCTGGATGAAGGCTTTCTCCTCTGTAGCAGACTTGAAGAATGTAATGTTTATTTTTGAGTCAACAGGGAAAGGAGGTGTGCTTTGCCAAAAACTTGGTGTAGGGAAATGACCTGGCTTGGAGACGTAGGGAGTCCCAGCGAGGAGCTGGGATTTGTGGGGGAGGGAGGATGGGAGCAGGGCCAGCTCTGCTAAGGGTCAAGCACAGCTCCTTTTTTGAAGAGACGGCACGGCTTGTTACCCTAAAGGAGGGCAGTGGCCTCTAGTCGGAGTGTAGATGTCTGAGGCAGGCAAGAGGACCGGTTTCCTTTCAGAGCTAGTTTGCCCTATCTTAAAACAAACTTCCCAAGAAGTCAGGAGAAATGTCAGCCTCACGCATTATCTAAATCATTGGTTCCTGCCTAGGAGTGGCTGATGCTGAATCAGAAAGTTTGGGCCTCTTTGGACTGGCTTTAGTGGAAGAAACCATTTAGAGAAGCATAAAGCTACTTTTCAAGACTGCATCCTGTGAATTGTGGAGAGGGTTCAGTCACTTGAACAGACATTACTAATGCTTCCCCTGTATCTTTAGGGGAATTCTGCATTTAATTCATTGTCTTTCTGGCATGCGGTTCGTGGAGCAAAGGCACTATGGAGTGTGTAATTCCTTACCACTGGGGTATAGGAGGCAGAAATTAATGAAGAGTGATTATGACCACTATTGCTAATAAGTGTTTTCTAGCAACCACTGCTTGGTAATGAATTTTATCAGGGAGAGAAGGAATTCAACAGTAGGATCACGACAGTAAAAATGTTTCCATTTGGCGTACTGGGATTAATATCACGTTTATTAGAACAAAGAGAGGTCATTGTGTTTTGGCAGGGGGGGATTATCTCACTGCTTAAAATTAGTTAATGTTTAAGTCTAAAAATAGATTTGCGAAAGAACAGAAATTTGTAATATATAATTCATAATAAAGAGCTTTACTAAACTATTGTGGATTGTTTGGTACAGATGGAAATTCTAGTTTATGAGAACAGCAAATCCGTATGATTTGCAGCCTTTTTAACGGAATGATTACATAATGTCTATAAAATGAATAATTTCTCTTTTAGGACTTTATGGAGATTTGGATATTCTGCCAGACTACTGAAAACTAATCATTTTAGGACAGCTGCATCAAATACATCATTTCCAGCAGTTTGGATGCTATTGGCACAATATTCTGGCACAATACCTGCACGCTTTGTAGTAGTTAAAAAAAATAGTTTTTTTACAATGCCTGAAACTGATAAAGCTAATCTAGAACTCTATTCACCACATCCTGGAGTGCGTGGGATGACACTACTCAACAGAGCAGCTTTTAAAAGGACAGTTGTTGTTCCAGTTCTTAAAGTCAAGAAAGAAATTGTAAATACTTTGCTGAAGTCCCTAAAACATACAGTACTACAGCGTCCTGGTCTAAAGCGTGTGGTTGAGGATACAGAAGATGAGGACAGTAGACTTGTTATTCTGGATCCTCATAAAATACCAGAATTCTCATTGGGAGAAGCGGAACAAGAGGTATTAAAACAGCTTAATGTTTGTCCTGAGGTGTCCAAGTATAACTTGGAGCTAACTTATGAGAATTTCAAGTCGGAGGAGATCCTACGAGCAGTCCTTCCCGAAGGTCAAGAAGTCACTTCTGGATTTAGCCGTGTTGGTCACATAGCTCATTTGAATCTTAGAGATCATCAGCTACCGTACAGATATTTGATTGGTAGGTAAAACAGCTCTTCTCAAAAAAGTAATTCATATATTTTGTATATTGTTAAAACCATATTTTAACAATTATTCTACTGGTAAATTATTAATTGTACAAAGAAAACTTTTGGGCACTTTGTTTCGTATTTTGACTTTAAATAGCCTTGTGCTGATGCTGTAGCTGTGCCCAGAAGGCACAGTTCTCTCCTTTTACCGTAATTGTGGTCTCACTTTACTGAGCATTGGGTCAAGGCAAAGTACGTGCCTTAGAAAGATGTCACATCTGCAACCCTGAATCATTAGAGGAAGGTTGTTCTAGTACATGCTTACTTTTGTTAATTTAACTGTAAACAGCAGTGTTTGTATCTCTTGTAGAACATTAAGAGGTTGTAGTCCCTTAACCAGAATACCTTTGCCCTCTCTTTCAGGCCAGGTTCTAATTGACAAGAATCCGGGAATCACCTGCGTAGTGAATAAAACGAATATTATTGACAGCACATACAGAAATTTTCAAATGGAAGTGCTCGCTGGAGAGAGCAACCTGGTAACCAAGGTACAGGGTTTTTCCCCCTGTTTATTTGTAATTTAATATGTTAAAACCCAAAGGCATCTACTGGAAAGATGTAATGAAGAGATGCTTTTAAGACCATTCCTTTGCACATTCTATGTTCATTTTTCCTGGTCTGCCAAGACCAAACTCACAGCCACAGAGATCATGAAGATACATATTCTTTCAAGTTTACGGCCTAGATTTTAATGATATGTGAAAGACCTGAAGTAAAGTTTTCTTACAGAGATACTAATTACAAACTTGTAGTGAGGGGTATTTCTCACTCTAAACCCAAAATATTTAGTGGATTTGATCTAAGAAAGTGCTGGTTTTTAATTTCACCAAGCCTTGTATGGTGGCTGGTACTGAACGTAAGACTGTTCTTAAATCTCACTGGCTTTGCAACGTAGGCAAGATTTTGTCTATGCCTTTTTCCTTTCTGTCAGCAGCAAGACAAACCTCATCTCTTCTGTTTTGACATTTTTCAGGTGTAAAGCACTATGTAACTGCCAAGTATTCTTCATGTAGGGTTTCTTGTCTTTAGTTGGAAACTTGGCCACTGGTTTGACCAAAAAATATTTTTCCTAACTGTTAGCAGTTTTGTACTTTTTTATTTGGTAATAGAACGTTTTCTTTTCTAAAAGTTGAATAGCTTGGTAGAACATCCTGTACATGCACAGAGAAGGCATTTGAATTGTCAAGGCAGCAGCAATAATCAAATGTTATGCAGATGGTATTAGCTCATTAAGCATACATCTAACACACCCAGGAGTACAGATACACTTCAGTATGTTTCTTGCTGGCAAAGCAAATGACGCAGCGATTTGGATCCAAAGTTGCTTTACTTTGGAGTCACACAGTTCAAGTGTGGTGGTGCAAAGTGAGTATTATCTTGCATCCCACTCTCATCCGAATAAGTACTGTTTCTTTTTAGGTCTGTTCTTAAGATAGTGGTCATCCCAAAGTTTGCATTTGGATCAGTTTCCAGACTCTGTCACCTTGAGAGATAAAACACACTATTTTTTCAAACTGAAGAATTGGCTCCCAGTGGTTTTGAATTTGGCTGACTGTTGCCATTCTTGTGCGGTATCATTCTCAGACACTTATTTACTATGTGGACTCTGCTAAGGAGGGCTTGAGGCATCTTCCTAAGGTCTGCTTTCAATAAAGGAGTTGTCAGCTAGCCACAAAGCTCTTGAAAAGCCTCAGATATTTTTCTTTATGGTCATTTTAAGTTGCTGCTTTATTTCCACCTGGTGATTGAGACATGCATAAGCCAGCCATCTGGATTGACATTCCTTATGGCTATTTCTGACGAGTAGATCTGTTTATACAAGATTCATGTGTGCTGCTAATGGGACAAATGTCAATGTATGCATTACTTTTTGATAAAGCACTTCGGATTTTAGCTGTCTTAATTACTGATAATGCTTAAACATGCCTGGAATTTGAACACGGAGGCTTAAACAAATGTTTTGGACTTTCAGGTCAAAGAAAATAATATTGCATATGAATTAGACTTTTCCAAAGTCTACTGGAACCCACGTCTTTCCACAGAACACGGCCGTATTGTTGAGCTTTTAAAGCCCGGTGATGTCCTTTTTGATGTCTTTGCTGGGATTGGACCTTTTGCTATTCCAGCAGCAAAGAAAAAGTGCCGTGTATTTGCAAACGATCTCAATCCTGAATCCTACAGCTGGCTTCTGCACAACTGCAAACTAAACAAAGTAGACAACAAAATAAAAGTGTTCAACATGGACGGCAGGGACTTCCTCCTGGGGCCAGTAAGAGAAGAACTAAGTAAAGAGCTCCCACTTCTGAAAGAAGAACAGAAAACCTCTTTTCATATAGTCATGAATTTGCCAGCTTTGGCTATTGAATTTCTAGATGTTTTCAGGCATCTCTTGGTTGGAGAGCCGTGCAGCACTGCTGGCCTTCCCACGGTGCACTGCTATGGCTTCTCCAAACATGATGACCCCACCAAAGATATTCAAGAACGAGCAGAAGCTTCGCTGGGAACCTCCTTGGCTGGACGCTGTTCTACTTACCTGGTTAGAAATGTTGCACCAAACAAGGAGATGCTGTGCATCAGTTTCCAGATTCCAGCAGATGTACTGTACAAGAGGCCCTGTCCTGATGAAGGTAAGGAACAAGCCTCCTACGCGGCACTTGGATATCAGGCTGCACCTTTTGCTGTCTCATGCTGGTCCCACCTTGTCAGCCCTGTGGGCCACTTCAGCTGTGTGACAGCGATTCTGTATCTGGTTGTGAGTGCGGAGGTAGGCGGCAGGACTGAGTGCCTGCATGTGTGCAGCAGCTGCAGGGCTTCATGCGCTCTCAGTAACAGCGGCCCGCTCCTCTGATCCCAGCATGAGCCTCCATAGAAAAAATGGTGGACTGGATAGGATCATCCCACAGGCCATAAACCAGACCTTTATGCCTCAGATTGCTACTGGGGGAGGATGAGGTATCTAACATCAAGGACGCGTTTCTGTTAGCTAACTTAAGAACTGGAGCTTCGTTTTCACCCAGGGTAGAGTGGCGTACTTCCAAGTGACTGGTCCCTTATGCTTGCATGGACTCAGTTTAGGTCTGGAGTCACTATATCAAGCAGAATCCAGTTCTGTACAATTTAATTGAGAAATGGATATCCTTTAATGTTGAATTTGATTTTTTTTTCATAGTTGGTCATTTCTTGAAGTACTCATAGAAGGTAGTTGGTTTCAGTGATCTCGGGCGTTGCAATCCATGACGAGGGGAGAGGAGGGGGGAGGCTTTCCGTCTGCAGTTACATGAACTAGAGGAATGGAGGTTTTGATAAAGCTTTAAGGCCATGAAACATATTTTTACACTGTTGTTGGGAAGCACTGAGATGTAGGTCAAAATGTAGCTCACTACAGGTTTTTTGAAAGTCCTTTCTGGCATTTAGTAAAGACCCCCCCCATTATTGCTGTAACAGTTTTCATTTGTGACTGTTAATCCTGATTTTAACTGTCATCTCTTCCTGTTAAATCCCGTAAGTGTTACATGGGTTGTGGTTTAGTTCTGTTTACTGCACATTAAATAACTTACTTTTTCTAACCTTCTTCCAGCAAAACCAGCCTCTAAACGTTTGTGTACCAGCAAAGATTTTTCTGAAGAAAAGTTACCGAGTTGACGACTAGAGTTATGGTAACTACCTTAGTAGTCTGCGTAAGGTATACCTAGGTTACCTCTGGTTTACCCCTTGAATTATTTGAAGTGAACCTGTGTTACCCATCTCAGGTGCTGAGATGCGTAATGCACGTTGCAGCTTTCCTTTGTGAGCCTTGCTTCCTGTGTTAACCTTTTTTTTTTTTTAAATTGTGGGACCAATAAGCAGATTGAAATTGTTGTTACTATAAAAAAATAAAACTTCACTTTTTTGTAATAAAGGTGTTTTGGTACTTTCCTGCTCTCTATTATTTCACGCCTTGTGATAATTCAGTGACACAGACTGGGATAGTTTTCTGCTGTGTCATTTTGATATTGTGCGGTTTGTGGCGAAAACAGATTTTTATATTTTGTTGAGTAGCAAGATGATTTACGTAACCCTTGCATTGGATTCTCTCTGACAAACGGTTTTGGTGTTTAAGAATATTGGGTTACTTGTTAGCAGATGTACAAACAACTGTGGTGTAAGCAAGATAACCTTTCAAAAACTTTACCCAAGATACAAAAAGGCCCAAATAGCCGTATATACTTGTTCCTAGGCTTTTGGAGTAATAAATTCTTTTTTAACACTGAGATTTAGTTAGGGATTGGTTGACTCCTAACTTAGTGTTTGCCCACCGTTAAAGCAGGAAAGACTTTAATGCCATTTGCAGATTAAGTAACGCTTGCATTGAATGCTGGATTGAAAACCACTACCTGTCTGAACAGTCGTCTCGTCTTGCAGCCGCGTCCTCCTGTGGCTTTTGTGCCTCTGCCCTCTTCCCGCTCTCCCCTGCCTCCCCCACTGCTCCTCTGCTGCAGTCCCTGGGCCATCTCTCTGACGGGCTGCCTGTATTCTGCAGGGATTCAAAAAGCCTCTGCCTTTGATTTCCTTTTCTTACCCATCCAAACTATTGTTGGGCAATGTCAACCACAAATAGTTTATTTGGACAGAGAACTCAGATCGCCCTCTCGGTTTCAGATATTTTCCTTCAGTCCAAGCTCGGAGCTCACGCCTAGCAACTCAGTGACCAGATGTCCATCACCCTCCCTGGCTCTGCTGCTGTGGCTCCATCACTGGGGCCAGCAACCCGATGTCTTGGTTCTCACCCAAACAGCCATTAAGGCCTGTAGATTTGTTTTGCTCAGCGGCTTTATGCTGTAGCCTTTCCCTTGGCTACACAGCCAGTGCTTTTCAGTAAGCCTTCACAGCTTGGTTACTGCTAGATTGCATTTATCAAACCGGGGGGAAAAAATCGTGACTCACTCGTACTATCTTGAAAGCTGCCGTACAGATTATTTCCCTGGCCTGGCACTCCAGCCTGAGCATTCCTCCACTGGCCTTTAAAATGGTATCGCAACAGCTTTAACCTGTTTGTCCTCGCTGTCAATGACAGGCACATCATCTCCACTCCCTACCAGTCTCTGCTCCCCTTAAGAGCAAGCGCTGGACTCTTGCCTCCGGCCTGCGATGCTGTCTCTGCTGCCTGTGACATTGTCTAACGCCACCGCATGCTTCCTACCGTGACCCTCTGGGCTTCCCATAAGCACTGAAAGCTGCTCTTGTTCTTTCAGAGCCCTCCATGAACACTGCGGTAGGGATAAGGCCCTCTGCCATTGTGGAATGATGCAGTCACCCTATGATCTGTGCTAACGCACCTGCCTGCACTGCCGCAGACTGCAGGTCCCTTTGACTGTGTGCGTTGCCTCATAGTCCAAATCTAGGGCTTCTTGGCATTACTGCACTCACCAAAACCTGGCTTTAATCACCATTTTTGTGTAAAGCAAGTCGACTACATAACTCTCATTTTCAGCATGTGACTGAAGTATCCCACGGCAGGGAAGGATTTTAGTTCTTAAAAGTTTTGTTCGCGTAAGGATCAAATCCCATTGTTATTTTAGCAGCACAACTTTAGTTTAGATGCCAGTCAATGGATTGTATGTGTAGCTATACTCGTAACCAGGGGTTTTTCCATATTTCTGTGCAGTTGCCACTTCTGTGTATAACCCTTCCACATGAAATAGCAAACGATAGCTAACATACACGCAAGCTGCATGAGTGTATTTAAATGATACATATTAATACGCATATGCAGTTCTGCATGCCTTAGGGCAATGACGTGAGGCTTTACAAACTGCATATAAAGCGGATGATGGGTGAGGTGTATCTTCACCAGCCTGGGCGAGCCCTGAATAGTACAGACTCCCCCTGGTTGCTGCCACTCCCTCCTAGGGTGCCGATCAGAATCCCAGCAGGACTGCCGCTATCCTGTACTGGGGAAGAGGAGACAGGCTGTCAGGCATCTGTGGCGGAGGGAATGAACTCCCACAGCTTCTGTGTGCTAGGAAAACGATCAGCCAGGCAGTGGTGGCAGCCAGAGGCTTTGTGTCTCAGGCCAGGCCACCTGTGCCTGGCAGGGAGCAGTACTCTGCAGGCTACGACCTCTTCTACGCCTCCCCCTTCTGTGTAAGGCTACCTGTCGGCAACTATCCTGGGCACAAACAACAGGAGTTCAGAGAACGGGCAGTGGAAATTTTGACACCTCCCTCCACTTTCCTTAATAAAGGAAGCACCAAGTCTGGAAGAAAGCTTATTACCCTCTTCATTATGACATAGAAAAAATACATTCATTTAGTCCACTCCTCAGAACAGCATTCAACAACTATTAACGGGTGACCCATAAAACGTGCTCCAGGCTTTACTCCAGGGGCACTTGCTGTCCTGGCAGCTTCCAGTGTGCTGCAGTTTATACATAATCGTGGTGAAGACCAATCCTGCCACTGGAAGGCCATCTCTGCTGCAATTAAGTAGAACTTCCACTACAAGGAGAGGGGAAGGAATATGTCAAAGCAGCGGATCGAGTGGCAAGAGTCATCCCAAAAGCCAGAAAAAGAGATGTTCCTGCCTAAAGAAGCTCCTGAATGTGTGACAGGAAAGTTGCAAACAGAACTAAACAGGAAAAAAACGAAACCAGTTTTGACTAATGACTGAGCCTTTTATCAAGGCTTCTTAGATTGCTTCTAGAGGAAGAAAGCTGAAAGACTTTGAGCTGAAGATTTGTCTTCCAGACAAAGGTAAAAACCAAGTGATATCAGGAAGGATCCTGCATAAGAGTTGTGTCAGCATAGTTCCAGGGTTTCTCATCTCGTCCAGCTGGCAGGAGGAAAAACCCACTTGTCTGAACTGGGGAAACTAGTTTTATGGGAAGAAAATGTAGGCCTGAGTATTATTGAATATAACACTAAATGTTATAATCAAAATGGCATTTAAATGCTTGTGCAAATAAAACCCTGCAATAAGAGTAAAACCACAAACTTCAATAAAAAAGTCTGTCTTTATTTAAAAAAAATTTACAAGTGTATTTCTTTAAACCTCAAACATATACAGCTGAGTTATTCACATCTTCCATTAGATGTGGCTTATTGCTTCAGCCTCCCTCAGCAAAGTGCCACATGACTAACGAGTTTCCCCCTCCACAAAAATGTATCTACCATTTTACAAAGCTCTCATGCAGATGGGTTGTTTTTTTTTCCTTTAACACTTAAACACAGCTGGTTTTACACAGAAAAGTGTCTGCAGCTTAGCCGTTGTGCAGATGGCAGCAATTTTACCCAACCTTTGCTGGCTTGACTGGCTTTTCCCTCCGTTCGGTGTCCTTTGATCACCGGCTGATGCCCACTGGCTAACTGGGGTGCCAGAAAAGGCCACTGAAAGCATCCTGTAAGGCTCGGTGACAAGCAAGAGAAGAAGTGTAGCCCCCAGCAAGATCCTGCGGAGAGGCGGCTCGTACGTGGTTGAGATACCTAAAACAAAGAGAAGCATTCTTTTAGAGCAGAAATAAACACCTGCGTAGTTCACAGTACAGTGAGGTCGAGGCTGCTTTTGGGGAGCAAGCGAGGAGGTGGAGCTGCCTACTGCTGGCCACCTACGAACGTATCAGTATAAAACTTCCGTTAGTTAAAACAATGACAATGCCGACGCGCCTTCAGATGTGCTGCCCAGCCAGCGCCCTGAAAAGCTTCGCGGGCTCTTTGCAATAGGTTGCGCAGGGTTAAGTACACTCACTGGTTTGTATTTTCTGTGCTTGCTCCAGGGGTAGGGTTGCGTTTCCCCCCTGCTTCTGTAGTTCCTTCTAAGTCAACAGAGGACAAGCTTTCCTGCACTCCCGCAGGAATCGCAGGGTTTCAGCTCTGTCCAGCCAATGCTGGGCACTCCCCAGAGCCGACTGCGGCTGCTCTGATGACAACAGGGCTGAACTTTCTGCTCCCGGGCCCATCTTTATCTGGAGGAAGTCCACTGACACCAGGGAGTTAGATCTGTAGGAGGCCGTCATCAACATTTTGGCTAAAGAAGCCTCTGAACTTCACGATTAATTAAGCACCGTCGACCATTTGCAGAGCCACCTAAACCAGCCAGACCGATGAGTCGACGCTGAAACACGCTACCTGCGCCGGCACCGCTGCAGGCTCTTGGCTGCCCTTAGCTCCCTCTGAGGGCTCAAACCCAGCCGTGCAGGCCAAGGGCTCCCATTAAAGGTGTCTGCTCAGGGGGGCTTGAATGGTTTCATTCAATGCTGTAAACCCTGCAGTTCTTACACCCCGCGTAAGACAGATCCAAGACCAGATTCTCAGCTACTTTTGCAACCAAACCTCATCACATACAAAGACAGATGACAGACACAGGCTGTAGCCTAGCATGCTCCGCACAATGACTGTCTCAAATTCTGACCACCAGGTAAAACACCATAAATGAGAACCGCTTTTCACAGTTGCCATGTGAGCCACTGAGCTTCAGCTAGCTGTTTTGATTCATCGCTTGGTACATGTTGCTCCTGGGAAGGTTGAGTCATTCCACCTCTGGCTTGGCAATTCAAGCATAAACTTGCAAAACGCATACAGCCTTTTATAATGTTATCCCCAGAAACCTAAAACAGCTGCACTTTTGGCAGGAAAATACAGGACCACCAGTAAAATATCCAAAACAGTTGCATCTTTTAATTTATGACTGTACACTGTTTCCATAAAGAGTATATAAAACAGGTCGGATTTTATAGGTAAGACATAATAAACAGTCGTACCCATTGATGCCATAAACGTGTAGAAAAAGAGGTTACTTAGAAATGATTAATTACAGTTTTAAAACTGTATTTCTTGCACCTAATAACCACAACGCACAGACATGAGCAACGTTTCGGAGTGATTGTTGGTGAGACGCTGAAGCTGAGACTCTGAATTTGCCTCCTGTGGCCAAGTTCGGGTGAGCTCTGCCCCTTTGTACCAACTCATGACGGAGTCTGGTCCTCACTTCTGAACACGGGTTCCCATGGGCACGGGCACAGACAGGAGGGGACAAACGCTTTTAGTAGTGTTTAGTCCCAAGGGAATCTACAAACACAGCAGCAAAGCTGGTCCCATCTCTTAATTTGCGAGGGAAGATGGTCTGCAGAGAGCTCCTGTTTTGTCGCAGAATGCATTTAATGGATTTTAAAATATATTTTTTTAACATTCTTGTTACTTATCCCTTAACATTTTAGGAGGAAAATCTCATCCTTCCCAAAGGCCTTTTACAACTGCTGTGGGAGACATGAGCTCCCTCCCCCAGACAGGAATGATGAAGGGATACTGACAACGACAAATAATTTCCTTCAAAACGCTGGTGTGAAACCACCTCCACCCTCCAAACCAGAGTGTCTTATAAAACTCAAATCCCATCTCAGATTTTACTTCTATCATGTTTATTTCATTACACAAACTTCATTTTCAACTCATGCATAGAACAGTCCAGAGAAAACAAGGGATTATTTTACATTTCTATATTAACAAATATGTGATTTCATTACTTTTAGTGATATATAAGTAACAAAAGGTAAGAAAAGGAGAGAGGCAGAGTCTATCATAGAATCATAGAATAGCTTGGGTTGGAAGAGACCTTTAAAGGCCACCTTGTCCAACCCCTTGCAGCGAGCAGGGACATCTTCAACTAGATCAGGTTGCTCAGAGCCCCGTCCAACCTGACCTTGAACGTTTTCCAGGGATGGGGTTTCTACCACCTCTCCAGGCAACCCGTGCCACTGTTTCACCACCCACAGCATAAAAAATTTCTTATATCTAGTCTGAATCTACTCTCTTTTAGTTCAAAACCATTACCCCATCCATGTCCTATTGCTACAGGCCCTACTAAAAAGTCTGTCCCCATCTTTCTTATAAGCCCCCTTTAAGTACTGAAAGGCTGCAATAAGGTCTCCCTGGAGCCATCTCTTCTCCAGGCTGAACAACCCCAACTCTCTCAGCCTGTCCCCACAGGAGAGGTGCTCCAGCCCTCGGATCATTTCTGTGGCCCTCCTCTGGACCTGCTCCAACAGGTCTCTCCTGTGATGAGGGCTCCAGAGCTGGAGGCGGTACTCCAGGTGGGGTCTCACAAGAGCAGAGCAGAGGGGCAGAATCACCTCCCTTGACCTGCTGGCCACGCTGCTTTTGATGCAGCCCAGGATACTGTTGGCCTTCTGGGCTGTGAGTGCACATTGTCAGCTCATGCCCAGCTTTTCATCCACCAGTACCCCCATGTCCTTCTTGGCAGGGCTGCTCTCAATCCCTTCATCCCCCAGCCTGTACTTATACTGGGGGTTGCCCCGACCCACCTGCAGGACCCTGCACTTGGCCTTGTTGAACCTCATGAGGTCATACGGTCCTACTTCTCAAGCCTTTTCATGTCCTTCTGGATGGCATCCCATCCCTCAGGCATGTCAACTGCACCGCTCAGCTTGGTGGTGTCTGCAAACTTGCTGAGGGTGCACTCAATCCCACCGTCTATGTCACTGATGAAGATATTAAACAGCACTGGTCCCAATACAGGCCCTGAGGGACACCTCCTGTCGCCGATCTCCATCTGGACATTGAGCTGTTGACTACTACCCTCTGGATGTGACCATCCAATTGTTTCCCTTTTTTTGGGTCATCTGAAATTGGGGCATTAGTTCCATAAGAAGGCCTGATTTACAACTATTACAGCATTTATAGTTAATTGATATGTGATCTCTGAAGCAATACATAATCATTGCCAAAAAAGCTCAGATCGACTCTTACTACAGCAACCCACATTAATTCTCCTCACTCCTGTGAAACAAGCCTGACATGCTGCTGGCTGTCAAGTGAGGCCTTTATTTTCTTGTTAAGTATCTGAACTTACTGCTCTTGACCCATTTAATTACTGTGGTACGCCAGGCAATTGCAAAGAATCTGCCACACTGAAGCCACACAATGAGAAGCGAATGTTCCGTCGGCTTTTCCACACCGATCCCCATCTGCGCTGCCTGAATCCGGTCGTGCCCTTCGCAGGAGTATCTCTCTGAACTGGATTCCTGGGGTTTCTGGCAGAGGTCAGCACATCTTTTCATGTACACCTTTACAACAGCAGCAGGAAGAAGCGCTTGCCAAGTTTTATTTCCAAAAAGTCAAGCTCTGTTAGGTCTTGGGACCTGGAGGTAATTGCTCTCACTAGTTAGCAAATTCCAGCACACTAGGTCTGTTTTTCATAGGTTTATTTTAAGTACCTGTAAATCTTATAAGCAGAAACCAGGAAAAAGAGGTTTGCTTTTTCTGGTGCACAGTTTTTTAATGTAACTTGTTTTTACTGAGGGCAGACTAAACTCTGAAGTTAAAAAAAGCCTGCACTATTATTTTTGAGCAGGGCTAAAGGGCTGTGTGTTCTCTGTCCCACGGTTTCACACTTACCATTCACCGTAAGGCCTACGCTCCGCTCCAGGCTCTGCCCAAACAAGCCCCCTTTCCTTAGCTGCAGCCATTGGATGTTGATCTTCCCCATTAACCTTTCACGTCAGTTAAAACACATCGTATTTTGTTCTTCATGAGCCTTCAGGGGGCTCATTCCTGACCTTTAGTTTCTCATCACCATGTGGGGAAAAAAAAAAAAAAGCCTCCCGTTTCCAAGGAAAGAGGTGTAATTCACACTTGGTGCAGAGGCTCAGTCAGAATCAAGCTGGTCATTCCTGGGGGTGGGTTTCCTTCATGTTTTCTCTTTTCCAAAGGCTATATCATCATCACTTCATCAGGAATGACCAGGGCCTCTGGAGAATTCCGCGGAGGTGTTCAGCGTGGCAGTGGGTGCAATCTCCCGAGCCTTTCCACCCGCTGCCCAGGCAGCCGCAGCGCCACTCGGCACTGCCGTTTCTGAAAGCCAGAGGACCCAACACCCGCTCGTCAGATGGTAACACCTGAGACCACTGGCAAATGTCCCCCCCCACTGCTCAACAGGGCAGTCTCGTTTCAGAGCAATTCAGGAAAGACTTCAGAAACCATCAGAGAGGACGGAGAGACAGCACAATCAAACAAGCAAACCAGGCTAAAAAAGATCCCAAACCAACCAAACCAAAAAACCCTCCAAACCTCCAACCAACAAGCCAAAAAACCCTACCCAACTGAAAGTATCAGTGCTTGGGATTATTTCACACTGTCTTCTACCATCTACCCAAGATAAATGCAGTTCCACTGGTATTTCTGCCGATGTATTAGTGGAGGTAGATGTGGAGTACCATGTATTTGGCATACAGATCTTACTTTTTTTTGATCTATTAGGTATTTTATGGGGGTGAAGAAAAGAAAAATCACTCACAAATTGTTGGACAAAAAAAAGATAATGTAATTCTATTCCTCAGAACAGATTTACTGCTCATCTGATCACCCACAGTATCCAAGACAGAAAGTAATGGGGCAGACATTAGATCTGGGAAATTCGCCAGATTCATCATTTAAATAATAAATAGTGGTTGCATGAAAGCAAGCAAAATCCTCCAGTCTGGAAAATTGTGTAAAGCATTAGGAAGGCAGTAGCATACCCGGCATTCCTGAACCTTTCTGGAAACAGTATTTTCATTAGATTTACCAAGTCTCTTAAGATGAGCTATCGATGCATTATTCAGAGCGTCCTCGCAGAGACGGGGTCTTATCAGATGAGACAGGCACATAAGAAACTGGATTTTCTCTGGCCTGTTTTTTGTTGAGGAATGCGTGGTCTGGGCTACTCTATAGCCCCTCAGCAGGTAAAAACTGAGCTCCCCCCCTCAGCTGTGCTTTTGTTTGAACCGGTTCTACCACACAGTCGGTCCATGCAGCCAAAGCAGAATTTGCTTATAAAATGAGCCGAGTTCATTGCTGTTCTTCATTCAATACTCAAATATGGTGTGGCTTTCCCTGTCTCTGAGACTGTAACATCTAAGGTAGGACAAAAACACAACACACAGGAAGATGATACTCAAAGTAGAAGTCCGAAAGAGCAGTTCATCCCTCCACAGACTAACCCGTATCTGATACTCAAAAGTCAAAAAGCAGTCTTTCATCTATTTTAACAGACACTCTTTGGGCACTGCTGTCATATTCAAATCTTAAAAAACAAACCCACTATTGTTGGTATCAGAAATTCCTGCCAAACACCAGCCAGCACAGCCTGTTCCAACATACAGTGCGACTTTAACACAACTATGAACTCGGCAGAGGCTCCTCACGACCCCCTGCAGGCCTTGCACCACACCTGAGGTCAGGCTTCCAGCCCTGCTGGCAGCGAGGCACCTACCACCAGCCACGCTTCTCCACTCTCCAGGACAGCAAGGACTAAACGGGAAAAATGCATTTTATAGTTGAATTGGGAAAATTCTCCCCTGGAAACGAGTAAGTCAAGTCCATGGCTGCCTCAAGGAACCAAGACATCATTTCGTTGATAAATAAAGCATAACCATTTTAATAACCTTAATTTGAATGTGACCGGGAAGTCAAAACGGACAACAAATTACCACAGTGTGGGGTTTGCTGCAAGCACCAGCAAAGGGGCAGGCAGCTACCCACTGCAATAGCTGGGGGCAGGGGCTGGTTGTTTGGGGTTTTTTAATGCCCCTGGATATTATGCCTCTGCATATACAATTGCAGCAGTGAGTGTGAACAGCAAGAAACTGCTAGGCATAGCGAGGTCCAAATACAACAGATACCAAGGCAGACAGAAAGAGAATATATTTTTAACCAGATTATGTCACCTGTTATTCTTGCAGCAGGACAAGACCAAATGCAGTCCACAGTGCAGGGGTACAAGGAAAAGTGACTCTAAATACCACAATACAGTTTTGCCTACCAAAAAATCCCGCTAAAGACAAGAGAGCTACCATAAACACCACCCTTGAAGCCCCAGCAATCCCACTGCAGACAGCAGATCCACCAGTTCAGATTCAGCTTAGTAAGGCAGTCTGTATTTGTATTATTAATCATACTGTTTAGCTTTGCTAGTTTTCTGAGGGCTTGGTGAGCAGAAATTGTTCCCCAAGGTGTCGCATGAGTGCCAGCCTTTTCCACGCCACAAACTTGCTCAGCCCATTTCACGTACCCATGCCCCAAGAGACTGCTGCAGAACTATCACTTACTCGTCACAATATGCAGAGCTATGCCCCAAGTTCCTCTCAGTCAAACAAACCAGCATGCGATCAGGTGTAGCAGCTTACGGCGTGCTTGTAAAACCACCACCTATGCCTCCAACGCCAGACACACCGTAGTCATTCGCTTATTTAGGGGCTGAAGCTGCCAGAATTGACTGCTGAATGCATGGTTGGTATTACGAGCAAACCCTCTGGTTCCAAGTGACTTTACCATTGATGACATTTCCAGGGGCTTGCTTGAATTGTTTGGAAATAAACTTATCTATACTTAGGTGATGTTTGAGTATTTTTATCCCCCTTTACTTCAGAGGGAAACTTCCATCAACTTTCCAATACAGAAAAGTTAAAGTCTTCATCTTGCAATAAATTCTTCAAAATCAGATGCCTACTGACTCTAGTGGGTCTCTATTTATTACAATGAAGATTTGAGAAAAAAATTGAGTTCCTGGCTCCTAGAACTTTTATTTTCCAGTTTTAGTCTTCTAAGTGAAGAACTCTGTTCTACCAGAAATAACTTTTCCCAGTAGAAAAGCCAAGAAACCACCAACACACAAAATCAAGAAAAGAAATCTAGGACCTGTAGTGATTCTTTTTAGCCTCTTCCATCTGCTTCTTCTAGATAGCTATTTATTTCAACAGCTGTCAGAGTGTCTCTGGGCAGGAGCAGACATCAACTGCGTGTGGTGAAACAAAGTTCTTTAAAATTAAAATAAAACAGGTCTGCCACAGCACACCTCAGCTAAGACGGAACAGCACAGAGCTCTGCTACCTGACACTGAAGCAGGGAAACAGAAAAGAGCCTAGAAAAGTAATATCAGCCCTGAAACAGCTGTCTCTGATAAAGCCAGTTCTGACTCCAAAGCTAGAAATCAGTGATGAGTTATTCCTCCCTCTTTTCCTCTTCTCCGTTATATCAAAGGGCAAACATTTCATACCCTGGCAGCCCAAACCCGCACACGCGCTGCTGCAATAGGAACCCGGCAGCATCTCAGGGCTCAGGGCTCCTGCTCCGAAAGCAGCAGCTTCACTCCTTACCATTCAGCTACTGCAGTGACCAATAAAAGAATCTCCGGAGTGTTTAATACAAAAACTAAGGCACTTTTATTTGATGTTTCACATAAACTGTTTCCTCTTCTAACAGTAAAACACATACATAAACTGTAAGATATATCTAATTACCTGTATCAGAGATTTATTACAAATTTCCTATGACATTGGTAAGTACAGTTGTGAACCTCGCAGTAAAAAGATCTTTAAATGCAAAGACACAAAGTCAAAGAAGCCATCCTTGCTGAGAGGAAGAGAACAGAATCACATTTTCCCATACTGCTTTCCCTGAAAACTTCCTCTTTTTGTGATGAAATCCAGACTCCAGAGACCAAACATTTCCACTGCAAAGCTAATACATTGGGGGGTGGAATGGAGGGAAATTTTCTTGTGACAGCTATCTCAAAATACATCTTCAGTGCTCTTAAGTGAATGTGTCATAAAAAAACCCCAAAAAACAAAACCAAAAACAAAACTAACAACGCTTCCACTGGTAAAAAAAAATGTTTAAAGGAAGAAAAATTTAGAGAGCACCTGGTTCTCCAGTATTTTCCTAGCACTGCAATTCTACTGCTGCTCTAGTTTTTAAACAGACATGAGACTAGAATCAGGTACCCGCGTTTATTTAACAGGGAGATAAGCATTTGCCTTTGGAGTGACTGAGAAGCCGATGCTATTGCCTGAAGGTAAGGTGAAAAAGCATGGAGAAATGAAGATCAAAGAACAAGGAAAAATGCCTTCTGCCCCACAGAAACTGTCTGATATAATTTTAAAAGAAGTGGATGTTTTAAAGTGTAAAGACAGGAAACTAATGATGAAAAAGGTTTTATAGAAAAAAGGAAGCTTTGTATTACTCTGACCTAATATGCATTTTCTACATTTTCTGTGCCGCAGGCTGAACAGCGGTGCTGGGATACCACTTCCAGGCTGCGCATAGGGGTTTCTGCAGGCACCACTGTAACAACTGTTCGACAGTTCCAGATCCGCTGTAGGGTCCTACCTAAGAAGGCACCAGCCTTGATACAACTATTTCACGCAGAGATGGACTAGCAACTCAAAGTATTACAGACTATAGACTTACAGACTGTTGACTTAAAGCACCGGAAACTATAGACATAAAGACTACAGACTTAAAGCACTCTGAAATGGCACATAAATCCCTTCAGTAGCACAAACTGACCTATATCCATCTTCGAAGGAACTCCAAATCCAATTACAATATGTTGAGATTGTAAGCATATTGTTAAAAATGTTAACAAGTTAAATCAGCCTTTTTTCCCACTGAGGACTTAACGCAAGCTAGAGATTTACATTCAATGAGAATTCACGTGCGTGAACCCAGCGCATGTTTTGATAAACACATTTTGCACCTCATGTGAGCCCAGAATTCACCATGGGCATCTGCGTATTTCCTTTGATAATAATCAAATGCTACAGTTAATCAGGTTCTCTTAACATTTGACCAGGCAGCATCACTTGTGTAACAGTTTCAACCTTAGAAAATCTAAATGCAAGAGAGCAGCCATTCCTGTCTTTGCAGGAGATTCAGTGATCTGAGCTTATGCTGGAAATCCTGAATGCGCTTTCAAAACTTAAAGCAATGA